>NC_141926.1:12999015-13302045 GCF_057802395.1 Ceratotherium simum simum
CAGATTCTCCCTCACAGCCTCAGAAGGAACCGATGCCTGACACCTTGCTCTTGGACTTCTAGCTTCTAGAACTGTAAGAGAATAAATTTCTGTTGTTTAAGCCACCCGGTTTGTGGAAGCCTAGGAAATTAATATGCCATCCAATCCACTCAAGTCTACAGATAAGTCTCTGAGTCCCCAGAGTCCCATATAACTAGGTAGTTAGGGTAAAGCTGAGCCTTTTTAGAGCCCAACTTGCAGTCAACGATCTTTCCGTTTCTGCACCATGAATCTCACCGCCAAAGGAAATAATGTTTGGTCTTGCCTTGAGAGATCATTGTAGCATCACTCTCCAAGGCTTGTTTTCAAATTAAAATCTCCCTCTCAAGCGCCAAGGGGCTGAGAATGTGAGGGTGCCCAAGACCCAGCCCCTCAGCGGGTCTCCCTGTGTCAAAGGCTTATTTAGCTACGATGTCAGGAGGTTTTGCTGAGCCCACTTTGAGCAGAAGAATGGGAGGAACCAATGTTGGTTAGTGAGGAGGCAGAGATGAAAGGGAAAAGGTGGGCGTTCTAGCTTCTTTCCCCAGCCCCTGGGATGCGCCATCTAAAGACAAATCTGAGAATACCTTGGCGGTCACCTGGTCGCCTCCTCCTCTCTTGAGCGCCCTCTGGTGTTCTCAAGTAATGACAACGATAGCTCTTTCAACAGTCTGGAAGGTGCCTGAAGTAACTTGCAGTTTCTTTAATTTAGAAAGCTGGAGGAGTTCTTTTGAGTCACTCATTTGCTGAGTTTACTATCTTCTAGTTCTCCAAGGACCACAGAGGTAGCAATTCTGAACTCAGATTTTAGATTACTTCCCTGCCGTTCCCAGTGCTCTTTCTAACTTCAAATTTCACTACTGTCTATACGTAGTCTGTCCAAGTCCCACTAACTTTTCCTGCACCCTCACATCAACTCCTTCCAAGAAAAAGGAATGAGAAGCTGACCCCCCTTCCCTGGGCGCATTTGGAGAATTGAGTCAGTCTCTAAAGCCATTTCTCAATCGTGGTGCTATTTACATTTGGGCCGGATCATTCTTTGTTGTGGGGGCCGTCCTGTGCCTCGCGGGATGTTCAACTGCACCCCCAACCTTCACCCACTAGATGCCAGTAGCGTTTCCTGCCCAACTGTGACAACCAAGGATGTTTCCAGATACTATCAAACGTACGTTAGTGGGTAAAACCACCCCCTCCATTGATGAAAGTATCTTTCACTCATGAAAATGGAGCCACCATTCATAAAGTTCTCTTTGATTTTGGGGTGTCATGTATAGTCTATTTTTAGTCAATCTGATGCTAACATTATGATACCACTTGTCCAATGAACAGAACACTATATTCCAATCTATGGTTGGAATAAAACACTCCAAGACATATGTCAAATACGTAGATATGCATATATTTAATATATATTAAAATTATTTATACATGTATTTTAATGTATATTTTGATTACATAATTATACATGTATACATATATTTAATGCTACAAAAGCGTTATTTATATTTGAAAATTATTTGCAGGGTCTTTACTTTGTTCCAGAATACTCTGTCATATGTTTTCTTATTAAATTCTCAAAATAACCCTATGGGCTAGGTATTATTATTATTATTTTTCTTTTGCTGTGAAAGATTCACACTGAGCTAACATCTATTGCCAATATTCCTCTCTCTTTTTTTTTTTACTCCCCAAAGCCCCAGTACATAGTTGTATATTCTAGTTGTAAGTCCTTCTAGTTCTTCTATGTGAGCCACTGCCACAGCACTGCTACTGACAGACACGTGGTGTGGTTCTGTGCCCGGGAACCGAACCCAGGCCGCAGAAGTGGAGTGCGCTGAATTTTAACCACTAGGCCATCAGGGCTGGCTCTGGGCTAGGTATTATAATCTTTGGTTTATTTTCCTCCATAGTTTAATTTCAGAGGGACTAAATAACCTGATTGAAGTCACAGGAGGGGAAAAAGCAGTTGGTGACAGAGTCCGTTTCCAGGACTGGAAGCCATGTTTGTGATACTTCATCAGCTGCCTCCCTGAGCTTGGCAAACAGCCGTGTGTCCCGCTGTCTTCCTCTGTGACACGGGGACAGCCTTGGATGACCACTGGAGATTGTTATGATTAATCATTAGTGGTGTTAGTAGGTAGCAGTAGCAGCCGACACTGTTTGGGAGCTTCCTCTGTACCAGGCGCAGTGCTAAGCTCCTGTCTCCTGTCATCCTTACGACAGCCCACGAGGGAGGCATCATTATTACCATTTCACAGCTTAGGAGATGCAGGTACAAAAGGCTAAGCAACTTACCCTGGTCACGGACTAGCTCATGGGCTGGAAACCAGCCTCCTCTCCTCCCCCACGCATGTGCCCCCGCTCTCTCCTGAGCTCTGCTCCTGTAACTCTTAATTAGCAATGCAAACCCTCGGTTCCTTACCTAATAACCACGGTTCCTTTGAAGAGCCTCCATCCCACATTTGCTTTAGTGTCTCAAAATATCATGTAATTGTATTTTATTTATATAGATTTTGCGTTGTTTCTCCTAAGCAGTTATATAGAGTTATTAATGGGAAAACCCAGTTTGGGGGCCAAAATAATTTTATTTCCCTGAATGACAAGTATTATATCATAGTAATAATGGTAGTAGTCACAGGAGCAGCAGCAGCAATAGCAGAAAAATTAATACTCATAATCAGGAAACTCTGCTTCATTTCATTTAAAATGCTTGGAATGGAGAGAAGTAATTTTATGGTAACGGTGGAGTATTAGTTTCCCGGGGCTGCTGTAACTAAGTACCACAAACTGGGTGACTTGAAACAACAACGGTTTCTTATCTTAGAGCTCCAGATGTTAGACGTTTGAAATCAAGGTGTTGGTGGGGCCATATTCCCCTTGAAGTCTCTACAGGAGGGTCCTTCCTTGCCTCTTCCAGCTTCTGGTGGCTCCTGGTGTCCTTGGCTTGTGGCTGCATCACTCCAATCTCTGCCTCCACTTTTACCTGGCCTTCTCCCTGTGTCTCTGTGCCTTCACATAGCCGTCTTCTTATAACGATACCAGTCATATTGGATTAGGGACCCGTCTCATTTTAACTAATTACATCTGCACAACCTTATTTCCAAATAAGGTCACATTCTGAGGTATTGCGGTTAGGACTTTAACGTGTCTTTTTGGGGGGACACAATTCAACCCACTCTAGGTCGTATCAGGGCTCACCCCTAAATCTAACACTATGACCGGGGCTTATGCTGTACTTGGTGTTGTTTTGGGATAATTACTGGGAGTTGGGATGTATCTGAAACTTTGTTTTAGTCCCATAAACATTCAAGAAGGAAACAGATAGAAATGAACAGAAATGTCCCTAGCTCCCTGTCCCTCTGGGGAGGGGGAGGCAGGTTTGGTTGGTAAGAAACCTGGCATAAATGTTACAGGAAATGCACATGAGGAGGAGGTGTCCTGAGATACACTTTCTTGTGCCCATGTGCCTGGGAGATTTGATCAGCTTGGGGAGTAGGACCAGGCACATTTTTATGGATTTTTTTTTCTAGGAATGGGATACAAGATACATGCTGTGTCTCTTCTGCAATGTCTGGTTGTCTGGTCAGAGACCCAGAGCAACAGCTGCTCTCCTGCACTCTAAAGCATCTGGAGAGATGCAAACAGGACTCTCACAAATGGTGGACTGTGAAATGGAAGAAGACTCGTCACAGCTGGGCAAGGACCATTCACCACACACACACACACAGCACAGCCTATGGTAGTCTTCTGCAGCCGCCCTCACCATCATCACTTCACTGCCTATACTGCCTAATGGCAAAACCTTTCGCCCACCTTATCTCAGTGGTGTGGCATCCACTCTCCAAGATGGCCCCCAGCAATTCTCACACCCTTGTATTCACACTCTGTGTGCCCTCCCATGTGAATTGGGCTGACATGTAACCAATAGGATATTTCAGGACAGATCGTGTGTGACTTCTGAGGCTAGGTCATAAAGGTTATTCTGGCTTCTGTCTTGCCTGCTTTCTTGGTCACTGTATCTGGGGAAAGCTAGCCACCATACTCTGAGGACACTCAAGCAGCTTGTGGACAGCCCACAAAGGAGAAACTGAGGCCTCCCACCAACAACCAGCACCAACTTGCCAGCATGCGAGGGAGCCACCTTGGAAGCAGATCCTCCAGCCCCAGTCTAGTCTTCAGATGAATGCAGCCCCAGTTGACAGCTTGACCACATCCACACAAGAGGCCCTGAGCCAGGACCACCCAGCTAGGCTGCTCCTGAATTCCTGATCCACTGGAACTGTGGGATAAAAAACATTTGTTGTTGTTTTAAGTTCCTGAGCTTTAGGATGTTTTGTTACACAGCAGTGGATGACTAACACAACAGGTCTTCCCCACAATCCTGTAAGGCAGGTAGGACAGAGTTCACAAATGAGGAACTACCCCTCATGGCTGTAATTGGAAGCTGACATGTCCCTTTCTAATCTAAAGGACTTCAACAGAGCAGAATCCCTTCACCACAAGGCTGTGAGCTTTAGTTTGTCAGTGCCCCAAGCAGGAAGCCATTCTCTGAATTCTAAGTCTGTAACTGGCCAACTGCAATCTGTGAGCGAAAGAGGCCAGGCCCATCTAGGGAGCTGAGGTCTCACACTAACAGTGCTGTCAATGCCTTTGGAGGCATGTTGTGAGGGTCACGACACATGCGTGCTCTATCCCCGCTGAAGTTCTTCCAGAAGGACAGCAGTAAACTGCAGCAGGAGACCTTTCAAGGAAGACTTGCTTGCTGCCCAGAAGGTTGGAAGCATGGATCTCATTACTGGGGCTGTGGTTGATCTGCCTCTGGCAGGCGGTGGACCCAAAGCTGGCAGGAAGCTTTAGTTCAAGGCCATCAGAGGCCACCTTGAGTTCTGAATGTCCCTCCACACACTACAGATCATACCAGCCATGTAGGGGACAGAAACACTGAGAAGCTTGGCTGTGAATTTGTCTTTTAGATAAAAGGTCCTTCACATATGAAAATGATCCTCCATCAGTGAGCTATACCCTGTGAGTGCCTTCTCTCCTGAACTGGTCCTCAAACTTGACTATGCATTAGAACCATCTGGGGAATCTGTCAGAAACACAGATTTCAGGGGCCTACCTCAAGTAGCTCTTAGCTAGGCCCAGAAAGGTGGTTCTTGTTTTTCTAAACTGCTCCCACAATTTTAATTTGCAAACAAGTTTGGGAACCAAGGCCCATGATGGGTCACTTAAGAGCTATCTACCTTTGAGCCAGTTATCTAACCTGGCTAAGCCTTGATTTCCCTCTCCGTACAATGCAAGATGTATTAGTCGCTAGCGCTGCCATAACAAAATACTACAGACTGGGGCACTTAAACAACAGCCATGTATTTTCTCACAATCCTGGAGGCCAGGAGTCCAAGATCAAGGTGTCGGCAGGGTTGGTTTCATTCTGAGGTCTCTCTCATTGGCTTGTAGATGGCCGTCTCCTCCCTGTGTCTTCACATGGTCCTCCCTCTGTGTCTGTGTCCTAATTTCCTTATCTTATATGGACGCCAGTCATATTGGATTAGGGCCCACCCATATGACCGCATTTTCACTTAATCACCTTTTTAAAGACCCTATCTGCATATACAGTCACATTCTGAGGTACTGGGTTAGAACTTCAACATGGGAATTTTGGGAGTGACACAATTTAGCCCTTAACAGAGGTACTATGGTCACTGTGAGGCTTAAACAAGATAAAGCCCTTGAAGCCAGGGTGTTGCATCCAATCAGGAGATGTAAATTTTATTTTCCATTCCCACAAATTTTGGTGGCACTTTGTGGAAAAATTGCCTTTAAGTAGTTGGTGACACACAGGAAAACTGGGCTTTTCTTTCAAGGGATAATCCCCTTAAAACATCTGGTCTGCCCCCACCCCCACCCCAAGAGCGGGGGCAAATCCACCCGCCATGAACCGGTGGGGCTGGAATCCCAGCAGCTGCAGCCCTGCAGGCCGGGTTTCCTGGAATCTGAGCTCAACACTTAAGACTGAGTTTCTTTTCAAAAGAGCTGAAGGCTCAAGCACTTTCTTACACCTAATCCTCTTTCAGAAGAAGGGGGAAAGGCACGTTAATGCAGCCACAAAGTCCTCACTGTGGGCTTGCAAAGGGCTCTGGTGGATTTTCACTCTTGTTCTCACTCACTTTCCTGTGAGGCCTGGCGCCAGAAGCGAGGCCTGCAAACCCGCACACAGAACCACCTGATGGGGGCAAAGAAGAGGGGCCCGCGGCCCCACGGGGCCTGCGGGAGCGCCCCACCGTGGGCTGGACTCCTGCCTCTCGGGGGCAGCTCGCTCTGAGAGGCCACTGCAAGGTGACGTCCCCAACCTACACTGTGAGGGAACCTCGTGTCCCCAGTGCCCACAGCCGCAGAGGTTGGCAAAGAGTAAGTCCCTTTACTTCCTTGTTACTGATTAGGGTGTTAAGGTGGAAGGAAGTGAGATTATTGGAGCCCCCAAAGCAGGCTACAATGTGAAGTGTTTCGACCACAAACACTGAACCATCTCCAGGGGGTCCCATCGCCTCAGGTGGAACGAACATCACCCTCTAGTCCACGCCCCGTGCTTTGGGGCCTACAGTCTCATTTAACAGGGTGAGTAGACAGGGTGGAACCTGGATGTGAGTTTGGAGACCCGGCCAAGGAACATTCCATCTCCGGGTCACCAGTTCTTTATCTGGTCGGATCAGTTACCTCTAATACTCTTTCCAGATCTAATGTTTGATGATTCCACAATTCCATCTTCACCTCGACTGACTAAACTTGACCCTTCTGGTTCAGCCCAGTTAGCAATCAAGCACTGGGTGTGAAAGGTGACATTCACTTTGAAAGGAGAGAGAGAGAGACACAGACAGAGACAGGAAGCAACATGCTGTCTCCAAAGCTTGAAGACACATAATTCTGTCTGGAATTATGAACATCCATGAACTGTCCCAAATTGCCCCAGGGGAAAAGCCCAGGACAGATCCTCAGGACCCATCCTATGGTGTTCGAATCAATAGGTTTCAGGTAAGGTCCAGGCATCTATATATTTCACACCTGCATAAGTTAAAAGCTCACCAAAGTGTGAAGGCTACTGTTTGAGACCCTCTGCCTCTTGCCAGACCTCCTTTGTCTTGCCTCCTCCCTCACTTTCAGCATCCTGATCTGAATAACATCATTACCACCTTTGCAAAGTGGACCAAACTATCCTTCATCTAGATTCTTCTATTAACAGGAGCCTCACGAAGGTGTGGAAAGAATAAGATGATGGCCCAGGAACCCATGGAATTTATATTCTGATAAATGTGCTGAGTCCCAGTAGACTGGGCAGCACGACTTGCTATGACTCCTGGGCCTGGTCTCTGCTTTGGACTAACTCTGGCCTCCACCATCACAGAGGCTCTCTCTGTGCCTCCCTCAGGCTCAGAGTCGGCACTCGACACTGCTTGGGGGACCGTTTGATTAAATCAGAGTCTGCTCCACGTGTCCTCTTGCAATTAAATTCCTGACAAAGTCAACCATTTACAATCATTTCTGGGTGAAATTAATTTTTCTATGAAAGTTTTGAAAATAGGATTTCAGGAAAACGCCCTCTAAGTTAGGGATATATCCTTGAAAATAGTTGATTTCTTTTTCTTTCTGTTTTATTTTCCTGAGTCCAGATAGATTCATTCATCACATATTCATCAACCCTTTGTAAAGCACCTAGGCTGTGCGCTACTCTATGCTCAGTGCTCAGGCACAATGATGACAGAGGCAAGCATCCCATGCCCGCTGGGAGCCTAGAGGCTGCTGCATCCCACAGATACTGCCCTGGACCCCAAGACTGGAGGGAACCACATGGAATGAGCCAGGCAAACTTGGACAGCAGTTTGAGCTGGGTCCTTCTGAGGGTCTACCTTCCAGCTAAGGCCTCTGGGGAAGTAGCATTGCCGGATAAATATAACAAGCCTGGTTAAATTTGAATTTCGGACAATGAGTAATTTTTTAGTTAAGTATGCCCCAAATATTGCCCTGAGAACTAGGTACAATTATCATCATCCCTATTTGATGAATGAGGAGACCAAGGCACAGAGAGATTAAGTGACTTGCCTAAGCTTACAAAGCTGGGATGTCCCAGCTTACAGAGCTGGGATTTAAACCCAGGCAGTACAGCATCCGAGTTGTTCCCTTATACCCCACTCCAGCAGCCTCGCAGTGCAGTGGTGGGTGTGATTCCCAGCACCTGTGTGTAGATCCAGACTCAAGAGCCTCCAGAAAAATCTGGTGTGTTCCCAAGGCCACTTTACCACAACTCCCCAAAAGGAAGGACTAGGCTTGTCATTCGTCATTGTATTCCAGCATCCAGGATAGAGTGACTCACAGAAGGCATTCAACAAGGATTTGTTAAATGACTAAGTGAATGAATGGTAAAGGTACTATGTGTCCTTTGCAGAAAACTTGGAAAATGTGAAAAAAGTATTAAAAAAAAAAAAAACAGCTGTAATCTCAACACCTAGAGATAACCACTGCTAATATTTCCCGGCCCCAAACATTTGGAGTGGATACGTTTTATAGTCAGAGCCCTTGTCCTTCAAGTACTGCATTTTCCCTCAGCCTCTACTTTTCTTCCTATGGAGTTTCTTAATGAGTTCTTTCTCAAAAAAGGATCTCATACTCATTCACACAGAGGTATAATTGAATAATAACAGCTGAGAGTATTACCTTGACTGAACAACTTATATTTTTAACAAGACTTAAAACTTTCAGATGAAAGGGCAAAGCAGCTACCCCACTCCCCGTCTATCCCCTCTTCCTTAGGTACATCCGAGTCCACTACATTTGGAATCATTACATCTGAGGTCTGGACCCAGCGTTGTCACTAATCAGCCATGTTGTGACCTTGGGCAAGTCACTGCGTCTCCCTAGGATTTCTCTATAAGGTAAAGGAGATTGAGCTGGAAAATAATAAATCACCAACATCCAACACTTTTTCCATAATAGAACTTATACAAACATACATATCATATTTATTTATTTAATATTTTATCATGAATTTTTGAAGACACTAAAAGCAAAGAAAATAATATAAATAATCTCTACTTACCCTTCATCCAGCTACAAAAAGCATCCATTCCTGGACCCCTGGTTGTACTTACACTGCCACCTACTTCTCTTCAAGCACCGGATTATTTTGAAGCAAATCCCAAACATCGTGCAGCAGTATACGCTGCAGTAAACATTCAGCATATACCTCTAAAGGTAAAAGTAGTAAATACCTCCCTATTTAAACAAGATGATGGTCATGCCTAAAAAAAATGAAGAATAATTTCAATTTCATCAAATAACCAGTCAGTGGAACTGAGCGTGTTTGTGTGTGTTCGGGGTTTCATCTCGTTTTGTGTAGTTTCAGGAGCCAAGTCTACAAGTTCCAACTGCACTTTTCCTATGTGCTCAGGGGTTAGATGCAAGGAGTACTGAAGCTGTCTCAGTCCGGTCCCTTGGCCTCACGTAGCACTTGGAACTATGAAATAGACAATACCGAGCTGCTCACACTCGGTGCTTTGCTAAGAAGGGCTCTTGGTGCCTTGCAGTAAGAGGGTGAGAGAGAACAATGAAGCGCATCTTTGGGAAGCCTGTCCTGCTTCAGAAAGACTTAGTGGCGAAGGTGCGCCCTAAGCTGGGGCTTGAATTTAGGAGGATGCAGAAGGACAAAGCGATGAAGTGAGAGCAAAGGGAAAAACACAACTCATTTGACTTTGCAAGCCAATTTCTGTGAGGACTGGAGACATGCATCGGCTTGAGGTTGTATCCATCTCTTCTTCATGTACTTGTCAAACTTGTATTGAAATCTACGTGCTATAACTGAGGCTTCGTGTGTGCTGGGTTTGGGGGGAGATGGCATAGGAGATAGAGACACAAAGTTGGAGAGAGTAATTGAGAAGCAAGCTCTCAATGAGTATTTGTTGAATAAACACTCAGTGGGGATGGTGACATGAAGCTACTGTCATGTGATAAATCTGAATAATTTTCATGTAGTTAAGGAAGCAAATTGTCCTTTATTAAGGACAGATCTAGGATAGAGGCAGATTGTAGCATTGAGGGTAGCCCAACCTTGGAACCTGCTCTTTGTGAAGCAGTGGCCTGCTGGTCCCTGGAGAGAGTTTTCAATCAATTCTCGTTCTCCTATGCCACTCTGTAACTTTTGGCCACTGATCTCTTCCTTTTATTTCAAAGTTGTTTTATTTTAAATCAAAGTTATAAATCCACAGAATTTAGAGAGTTGGATAGGTTTGAAAAGCTTATGATAAACGGCAGTGCCTAAACCCTCCATTCCCTCTGCCTTTTCCTCATCCTGAGACAATCACTTTCCTTTGCACAGATTCTTCTGATATTCACATGCATAGACCTGTAATAACACGATTTTATTGCTGTTTCTTGGTTTTTCAGTTTTAGGCATTACCTACTGACTTCTTCCATAGGAGAAAAGGGTTTTACTCTTTCGTACAACACACAACATGTACACACACACCCACATGTACATATGTGCATGCACACTTGCACACACACACACATACACACAGACACACAGATGCCTTACATTCATTCCCCCTCTACAGTGTCATCGAAATTTTGGAGATTAATATTAAGTTTTTACATTATTATAATTCCACACATTCTGTGAATTGCTGAGCCCTGAATAGGATGTTTATTTTTCCATTCCTGAACAACTTATGCTTTTCCTGAAATTAGCAATTACTTTATTTTTTTGGTCTGTTTTAATAATTTATCCCCAAACTCTGCCCTCCTCTCAATGTGTTCACACAATAATTCCATCTTTTTGAAGAAGTCTCTTCCAGAACCTTCTACACCTACTATGCAGCTGTTGCGTTAGTGCAGATTTCCTTCACCTCTCTTTTGTGATGGAGCTCCTGTCTCCTGGACCCCACCTATTCCTTTTCCTCTTTTTAAAAATTTTACTCCTTCCGATTAAAAAAGAAATAGCTTCAATAGCTTCCTTATAGGGCCTTGCACGTCTGAGAACATATTCATTTTACCATCACAGTTGATTAATAGTTTTGCTGGGTATAGAATTCTACCTTTGGAAACATTTTTTCTTCAGGATTTTGAAACATTTCTCCATTGTCTTCTATCACATTGTTGTTGAGAAGTCCAGTGCCATTCTGATTCTTGATCTTTTGTCTAAAACATGTTTTATTTTTTCTCTCTGGAAACATTTAGTATCTTCTCTTTATCCCCAGTGTGATGAAAGTGCACAATGATGAGTCTTTGTGAATCAATCTTCATCTGTGGTGCTGAGTATAAATGGGAAAATCAGGAATTTGATATCTGGGAAGTTTTCATGAATTATTTCTTTGGGAGATTTCCTCCCCTTGTCTCTGGATCTTCTTTCCATATTTGGATGTTAGTAATTCTCATATGGTCCTATAATTTCATTTCTTCTTCTCTCTTATTTTTTCTTTGTGCTTCTGTTTCACATTCTGAGTGATTGCCTTAACTTTTTCATTTTTGTTATTTACAAGCACTTTTTGTTTGTTCTTTGAATTTTTTTTATTAGAATCCTATTCTTATTTCTTGAATGCAATATTTTGTCCTTACTCTTTGAGAGTATTAATGATAATTTTTAAAACATTCTCTTCTCCCTGTATGACTTTGATAGCTTCTCTTGCCTCCAAGTTACTCCCCTCTGCCCTTGACCTCAGTGGTTCTGCCTTTTCTGTCAGAGGCTGTTCTCAAATGTCAAATGATCCTTAAGTGTCTCTTCATATTTACATATGGGGCACTAAAGGCTTACTGTAAGCTCTGTGCACGTGCATAGGACTTGGCAACTATGGGCTTTGGTTCAGTGATCTTCCTGGGCCATTTCTCCAGGGTAACCTTGGATATCAGCATCTTTGAGTCTTTTCTCTTGCATTGTTGGAAGGGCTGCAGTGAAGGCTCTTATACTCTTTCATTCTGAAACTATAGTCCTTACTACCATTATTGTGGAAACAAGATTGGGAAAATGGCCAGAGACCTCAACATTCAGAATGTGAACATTTCCCTGGCTGGCTTCACAGAACAGGAGAGGAACACTGGAGATCTAACTACTTCTTAAAAGGACTTTAACTCAGTCATCCTGCTTGTGGATCCACCTTTATTCCCATTTCCATAGGTTCCTAATGTCACCTATTCCTGGGCAACTGGGTTGCTTTTGGCTTTCCCCATTGGTGTCTTCTGATTCAGCTCTCTCAGCTCTGTTACATCAGTTACCAAACATACATTTGCTTTTCTGCTTCCAAATTCTATTGCTATTGTCATTGCTCCTGTTCTCTTCATCCTGTAGGCTTATGTGTTCTCCAAAATACCTCTTCTGTTGTTTTTTTAGTGGGGTTTCAGGACGGACTGGAGACTAACGCCTGCATTCAACTTGCCATCTTTGAATAGAAGTCTCCCCATCTCCTCTCAGGGACCTTGGCTTTGGAACTTTTCCCTTCCTACTTTTATCACAGATGCAATCAAATAGACAAACGAAAACAAAATAAAAGCCCATTCCAGTATCCATTGCTATTTTATTAACTTTGCTTTGACATTTGAAGAGAAATTTGCTTCTCCACTTCTCCATTTGTTTTAGAGCATCTAACAAGGCAATGAAGGAAAGAAGAGGGGAAGAAATTCTGCAGTAGGACTTAAGTGGTTCTCCCCATTCCCTGGAAAACAACAATAGCCTATAAGGTCCAAGAGATCTTGATCAGTGTGTGATCTTGAGGTACATGCACTGCTGCCTGGTGGACGAGCTGGGACTACTTTTAGGGTTCTCTCCGTGCTCTCAAAGATGGTGAAGGGAAGGGAAGTCTAGATGCTATTGCCAGAGGAGGTGATATTTGAACTCACGAGAAGGGGGGGAAAGATATTCTAAATGTAAGCTTCTTTTTCAGTTCTTACTAATCAGTATGTCCATGCCAGCATCTATCAGTACACCCACTATGTGTGGCCTTGTAACTATCACTGAGGATTTAGCATGACTGATGGAACAGCTAACGATTTTCCCAACTTCTAGGATATCCGTCCCCTGAGCAGAGGGAAGATGCCCGTTTTAAGAAGAAGACATGTCATTCCACATGAAACTCACCACGAGTCATTTTATAACCGTGGGCCCTCCAGGACCACTTCAACTGACCGCATCTTATCAACAGAGTAATTAAGAGTTTTCTTTCGGGAACTGAGACCCCTTGTCCAGTTCAGGCCTGTTGAGACCACCAACCCATCAACTGGGCCTGCACAAATGCTTGATAAGTGACTTTTAAAAAATATTTATTTATTTATTTATTTATTTATTTATTTATTTATTTATTTTTGTGAGGAAGATTAGCCCTGAGCTAACATCTGTTGCCAATCCTCCTCTTTTTGCTGAGGAAGATTGGCCTTGGGCTAACATCTGTGCCCATCTTCCTCTACTTTATATGGGACTCCTGCAATAGCATAGCTTGACAAGGGGTGCATCTGTCCACGCCCGGGATCCGAACCTGCGAACCCTGGGGCCACCAAAGTGGAGCATGAGAACTTAACCTCTACGCCACTGCCCAGCCCCTCAATAAGTGACCTTTTGACGTCAAGGAACTAAAAACTCCACCCTCAGATCATGATGACACCGCCATTTTGTGGACATGCATCCTATGAGAAGGCATGAAGCTTGACTATGCCTGCACAGATCATCAATGACCTCCCTTCTTCTTACCTCCATCATCTATCTCCACACTTCAGACTGCCCTGACCTTTATCCCATAAATTGTGCCCCAAGCCCTGGATCGGGGAGACAGATCTGAGAGCATATGCCCCTGCCCCCCTGCGGATCAATCTTGCAAAATTAAGCTAATTTCTTTTCCAAAAAGCTGATGCCATAATTAATAGACGTTTTTATGCACATCGGGCAAGAGAACTCCAATTTTGTGCAGTAACAATTTCACCCCACAACCTTCTAAGCTGTGCTGTCCAATATGGTAGCCACTAGCCACATGCAACTGTTTAAATTTCAATTAATTAAAATTAAAAATTCAGTTTCTCAGTTACTCTAGCCACATTTCAAGTGCTTAATAGCCAACGTGGCTCCATATTGACCAGCACAGGTAGAGACCATTTCCATTGTTGTGGAAGTTCTATTAGATAGCACTGATCTAGAGCTCTTAATGATGCTGGAAGTTTCTATGATTCTCACAGACAGAAGTAACCACAACCTCATCTATGTTCCTACAAGTCTTTGTTCCGTCTTCTGCCACAACATTTACCAATCTGACTTGAAATGCAGTTAGTGAAATGATAGGCCTGTCTCTGCCGCTTGACCACAAGCTCATGAGGGCTGGGACCAAACTTGTGTCATTTGCCATTGTTCCTAGCACCTAGAGCAGAGTCTGGCAAAGAGAAGTCTCGGAATAAGTGTTAGCTGGATGAATGACTGGATTGTAAACTCCCTGAGGGCAGGGATAAAATGTTCTCATTTTGGTATTCCCCACAGTTCCTTGAGCAAAGAGGGAACCTCAGTGAACGTTGGATTGCTGCATGCTCTCATGTCTGCCAGCCAAAGGATGTACCTTAGCGCTAAGACAAAAGGCAGACGGCTGTGTCCCCCAAACTCGCCAAGCTCCCTCTCTCCTCTGCCCCTGCACATAGTGCTTCCTGTGGCTTTGCCACATCCCGTCTCGTCTCTCACTGCTTCATAACCCCCTCCGTGCCTCCATGAGGCGGGTCTGATCACGCATCACCCCCTCTCCTTACACACACACACACACACACACGTGCAGTCCATGCTAGTTCTTTGACATGCTTTCCCCTCCCTCCTGACACCCGGAAGAGTGGTCTCCAAACCGAGGTGTGTGTGTCCCCAGGAACTGCCCAGTATGATCCTCCAGAGTGCAGAGATAAAATGTTTGGACTTCTGGTTTTTTTTTTTTTAATCTCACTGTTTAAAGTTTTCTTGTTCTGCTGTACATTTTAATATGTTACTAATATATTAGTATAGTGATATATGCTCATTTATAAATTAAATACACATATTTGGGGTGCACACTGACATTCTTATTGGTAGGAGTGTGAGTGAAGAAAGGCACCTGCCCTATAAGGCCTCCCGCCCTTCCACTTCCTGGTCCCACTCACATCTCCGGAGCTGGCAGAGGCCCCCCCACCGCGTCCTCTCAGTCTACTCGGACCCAGCCGATTTTCGGGGAATTGACTAGAGCCCTTACAAGCCCTTGATGTCTTCCGTTTTTGAATTCTTATGGTACCTCCAGGTAACACACTGCTCTTTGTTCTTGAATCCTTTGGATTGTTTTCAGTTACTAGCTTTGTCTTTCCAACCAAATGGCAAATTCCATGAGCATCTTACACTTATTTTGCACTGAAGACCCTCTTAGAATGGAAGGGCAGAGGGAATATCCAGTCCAATTGCATTTTAGAAAGAAGGAAACAGAGTCAGAGAGGTAAAGTGACCTGCTCTGGGACACACAGGTGAGAGCCTTGCCTGCCCCGGTCATAGACTGGGACAGAGGAACAAACACGGGAAGAACCATGCTTCCAAGGCTCTCTGTCCCAGCTCCATAAGGGCAAAGCCGACAGCCACGGTTATGAGTGCCCTTCCTGCCTTCAGCTTGCCATCCTAGTGAGGCTGAAGAAAGTCTACACACAGAGGAGGTGTCAGCTGCTAACTTGACAAAAGATAAGAGTCAAGGTCATGACCTTCTATTGGCGAACCAGCCTGTTAGTTTAGCAATATGTGTCTCCATCATCAGAGCCACGCCTGGTGGAAATTTGATTTTTTATTATTCAGGAGACTGCTTACTTGAAAATGAGAGAAACCTCCAGCAACTGCTGGAAATCCCTTCTTTTAGAATGATAACCAGTAGAATCTTCGCCTAAGAAAGTTGGCTCCAAGCTCTTTTGCATTCCTCTGTGCCCTTAAACCAGCTGAGTAGCAGAGCAGGAAAATGATTCGAACCTGTGGGCTTTAAAAAAAAAAAAAGATGCCAATCAAATGTAAATAATGATCCCATTAAATAATGATTTTCATTCAAACTCAACAATACAAATTTCTCAGACTTTGTGATTAGCTCTGTGTCAAACTTTTGCTCTTTTTCGTTTTTTTAGCAGTTCATTTGTGATATTTGCGATCATTTTAGGTTTGGGGGTTGGATTTTTTTTTAAGTACTGACCGAAAAAAATCTTGCTGCATTCAGTCTCCTGAGAACGCTGGGTCGAGTTTTTTGATCCCTGTGGCTCATTGATTTGCGGGCTGATGTAGTGCGAGGGGTCCTTATTAGTGGCGTCTGTCCCTGCTGTAATGTTTTTGTTATTTTTCCTCATTTGTTCACTCTGACATCATGTCATTACAGAATGGTGCTGTTCAGGCCCTGCCTGGGCTGTTCGTTAGCGTGTGTTTAATGAGCAGCTTAATTGAGCTGTCTAGTAGGCCACCTGTCGCCCTCCGGACTTATTAACATACTAATGGCCTGACATTGTATTCTCTGACAGGCAACAGGGCTTACTGATTTGATGTCTGGACATGAGGATTTTAGGCAGGAATGAGAGCCGGCATTGGGAAGGAGGTTTAAAAAACGCAAATTAACTCTTTGGTATCTCTGTGTTTATGGTTCTCTGGTGGAGGAAAAAAAAAAAAGTTCAACCCATGGCAGGCCAGGAAAGCATGTTCTGGGGAGGGAGGCTGGCTCTATCCTTGCAACCCCAGTGTGGTTCTGCAGAAGGTCTCCTCTGCCTAAAGAGAGCAGGCTTTGTTCCGATTACAGTATTATTACTGGGAACTACTTCAAAGGGGAAATCTTCTGCAGCCCAGGGGAAAGTTTTGCGACTAGAATTTTCTCTACTGTGGCTAAACAAATGAAAAGCATCAATGCTCCGTCTGAGGGATGTGAGTGTGGTCGGCTGCCCCTGCCTTTTAAATCCAGCTGAGGATGGGATCCGGAACACTGGGCTCCATGGGAAGGCCTCGGAGGGATGGTCGGAGCTCACACACGTACGTTGGTGGAGGGTACTGGTTTTGTTTGTGTTTGTCTGCTGGGTTTGTGCGGTTGGGTCTTTTCTCCTGGCCTCCCTTGCAGAGGAGGGAGGGAGACCTTCTGCCCTGGGAAATTTCAGGGGAGTGAGTCTAGAGGGCTGGCACAGCGCTCCTATAAGGGGACTGGACGTTGCTCTTCTGTCCGCTCTCCTTTTCTCTCTAGCTGTCTCCTCCTTCCATGCCTGCACACAGAACAAGCACATACAGAATCGTAAAGAAAAGGCTTCTTGAAGATTTCAGGAAGTCTGAAAAAAGTGATGTCTGTGGAAGGGTCATGACTAAGGGCTGAGCCAAGTGAGCCGGATCCCCAAGCAGCTGGGAGGTGGGGTGGGAGGCGGTGGGGAAGAGGCCCATCTGGGTGCTGGGGTTAGCTGCAGCGTCTTGCCTGGCCTGATGTTCCCGCCAAGTCAGCCGAGTTGCTGCAGAAGGCTGGGTCTGCAGAGAGAGCCAGAAAGCGTTCCAGATGGGGCTGCCTGGAAGCTGCATTCCGGAACTTGTCATGTTGAACCTGCAGCCATCAGACCTTCCTTATGGGAGGTCACAAGTGGGCGCCAAGCAGGGGGGAATGTTGCCAGTGGAGCAGTTACACTTCCTCTCCTTGCTGGTACCCAGCCCTGGGGGGAGGGGGAAGGAGGGGAGGAGGAGGAGGAGGAGGAGGAGGAGAAGGAGGAGGAGGAGGAGGGAAGGGAAGAAGAGCAGAAACCCACCCACTATCTATCTAACCACTTTCATGGGATGATGATCAACATCATTAAGCCAAGACTTTCATAAACACCAGCTCATTTAAGTTTTCTATCCCAGCGTGTCTCAACTTCAGCACCATTGACGTCTGGGGTGGAGTCTGTCCTGTGCCTTGTAGGATGTTGAGCAGCACCCCTAATCTCCACCCACTGGATGCCAGTAGCAAGCCAACCCAACTGTGACCATCAAAAATGTTTCCAGACACTGCCAAATGTCACCGGGGGAAAAGCCACCCCCAGTTCAGACGCACTGCTCTAGAAGAAGGTGTATCACCCTCAGTTTGTAGCTGAGACACCAACACTGAGAAAGGGGGGAGGAGGAGCCCCAACTCTCACAGCTCGTGCGGGAGGCGGAGCAGGGGTTAGACCCAAGTCTGCCAGATCTCGCACCCTGGCTCATTCCTTTGCACAGTCCTCCGTGGTCGTGATGAGGGTGGGTCCAGCTGTGACCAGTGGTGCGTGAGCTGTCGACATCGCAGTGCTGACCATTGAAGAGCTATTGTAGGTTGGGTATTTTGCTAAGGATTTTATGTATCACCTTCTTTATTCCTCTCAATATCTCTTTGAGGTAGGTACTATTATTACTTTCTTTTAAGGGATGAGGAAACTGAGGCTCAGAGGAATTAAGTAACATGTCCCAGGTCACACAGCTAGTAGGGGCAGAGAATCTCATCTGGGTCTCTCTGGCTTCAAAGCACATATGTTTTCTACAATAGCACTCCGAATCCCAGCCATCTGAACCTTGAGACCCCCATCCTGATGATCCATTCTCTATCTTGCCAAAAAGAAGGGGAACTTCCTCTCTTTATCTCCCCGGCTGACCAGGGTGCTGTGCCTGGTAAGTTTCCCAGGGAATGTGTGATGGTTCATTTTATGTGTCAACTTGAGTGGGCCATGGGGTGCCCAGATTTTTGGTCAAGCATTATCCTGGGGGTGTTTCTGGATGAGGTTAACATTTGAATCGGTAGACCGAGTAAAGCAGATTGCCCTCCCTAATGTGGGTGGGCCTCATCCAATCAGTTGAAGGTCTGAATAGAACAAACAGCTGAGCCTTTCCCAAGTAAGAGAGAATTCCTCCTGCCTGATGTCTCTTGAACTGGAACATTGACGTTTTCCTGGCTTCGGACTTGGAAACATTGGCTCTTCCTGGGTCTTGAGCCTGCCGGCCTTCAGCCTGCGATGATAACATCAGCTCTTCTCCACAGCTGTGGCTTACCAACCCACTCTGCAGATCTTGAGACTTATCAGCCTCCATAATCATGTGAGTTCATTCCTTATAATAAATCTCTTTATACATATGTGTATATATATGATGTATATACATATCATGTGTATTCATATACATCCTATTGATTCTGTTTCTCTGGAGAACCCTGACTAATACAGCATTTGGTTAGCTTTTACACATGGTAACTTTTTTGTGTGCGTGTGAGGAGGGTCAGCCCTGTGCTAACATCCGCCAATCCTCCTCTTTTTGCTGAGGAAGACTGGCCCTGGGCTAATATCCGTGCCCATCTTCCTCCACTTTATATGGGACGCCGTCACAGCATGGCCTGCCAAGCAGTGCATCGGTGTGCGCCCGGGATCCAAACCGGTGAACCCCGGGCCGCCGCAGCGGAGCACACGCACTTAACCGCTTGCGCCACCAGGCCGGCCCCACATGGTAACTTTTTATATCCCATATTTTCAACACCTATGTTTCGTTTTGTTTTAGGACTAACTTGTAACCAATATCTAGTTGTTTTTTAAACATGCAGTGTGAGGGCCGGCCCCGTGGCTTGGCGGTTAGGTGCGCGCGCTCCGCTGCTGGTGGCCCGGGTTCGGATCCCGGGCGCGCACCACTTCTCCGGCCATGCTGGGGCCGCGTCCCACATGCAGCGACTGGAAGGATGTGCAGCTATGACATACAACTATCTACTGGGGCTTTGGGGGAAAAAATAAATAAATAAAATCTTTAAAAAAAAAAAAATGCAATGTGAGGGGCCGGCCCAGGGACCCAGTGGTTAAGTTGGCGCATTCTGCTTTGGTGGCCCAGAGTACTTCGGTTCGGATCCTGGGTGTAGACCTACTCACAGCCCATCAGGCCATGCTGAGGCAGCATCCCACAGAGGAGAGCCACAACTCTACAACTGTGATGTACAACTACGTACTGGGGCTTTGGGGAGAAAAAAGAAAAAAAAAAGGAAGATTGGCAACAGATGTTAGCACAGGCCCAATCTTCCTCAAAAAAGAAAAACATGCAATCTGAGACTAACGATGTCAAACACCTTCTCATGTTGTTGGCCATTCAGATAACTTATCACTCTGTGCTATATTCTGGGTGAATTCCTCCATAATGATCTTCCAGTTCATCAATGCTCTCTTTAGCCGTCCAGCCTAGAGTTTATCCCATCTGTTGAGCTTTGTAAATTTCAGGGATAAGCTGCTTTGTCTCTAGGATTTCTAAAAGGTTCTTTTTCATACTCACCTGTTCTTTTTCCATTTCTGCCTCGTTCAAGCCCTTAATTTTTTCATCTTTTTTTATCCCTGTTTTACTCTTTAACTCTTAGAACGTATTCAGCATAGTAATTTTAAAAAATCATTTTCATCTTGCTCTATTATTTTAATTTTCTCTAAAGTGATTTCATTTCCTGATTGTTGTTAATTTGGTGTGAGCCCATCAAGAGTTTGTTTGTTTTTGTTTTGTTTCATTTTGTTGCAGTGACAGTGGGCCTGTTCTCACCACTCCCTTTCTGGGGCGTTGGTTGTCTCTCTTGTCCACTTAAAGTCTCCAGTTCAGAACCACATCTTTTTTTGTGTGTGAGGAAGATCAGCCCTGAGCTAACATCTGTGCTAATCCTCCTCTTTTTGCTGAGGAAGACCGGCTCTGAGCTAACATCTATTGCCAATCCTCCTCCTTTTTTTCCCCAAAGCCCCAGTAGATAGTTGTATGTCATAGCTGCACATCCTTCTAGTTGCTGTATGTGGGACGCGGCCTCGGCATGGCCAGAGAAGCGGTGCGTCAGTGCGCACCCAGGATCCGAACCCAGGCCGCCAGTAGCGGAGCGTGCGCACTTAACCACTAAGCCACGAGGCCAGCCCCAGAATCACATCTTAAAGTGGGTTTTCAGAGTGTCCATCCCAAGGAGATAATTGGGGATATTGCAATCCTAGTCACTGAGCCATTTGGTAAAATGGCCAGATCCTGGCTGCAAGGCTGTATTTGCTTTTCCTCATCTTAATAGGAAAGTATCTAAAATCTAAGCAGTGGTTGATGGAAGCATTTTTCATCCTCTCTAGATGGGAGGAGTTGCACCGTATCCCTGTTCCCTGCTTTGCATGAGCCATCTGTAGTTTCGACCACTGTGTGGGGAACAAGCTCCTGCCTCCTCCAACCGCTTCCAGACCCACAGTCCAGCAGGCTGGTAGCTTCAGTCGTCCCTTCAGTTTTGGGTTTCTGGTCCATGGAGATGTTATCATTTTCGAGCATGGCAATTTTTAAAAATCCGTCATTACTCCATGTTGGTGCCCATGGAAGGCTCAAAGCATGAATCGTGATGGAGTTTATTATTCCCTGCTGTACACATCTCATCACCATTCTGCAATATTTTATCAAAAATCTCCCCACAGGGAATGGTTGCCTGCTTGTTATCCTGGCTTCACAAAGTACTATGATCAGGGCATCAGAATGCTTAGTAGTCAAAAGTGTGGGCTGAGTCAGACTGCCTGGGTTCAAATCCCAGATCTACTGCTTACTAGTTATGGAAATTTGGGCCAAGTTATTTAATGCTTTACGCCTCATGCGTGAAATATACCAATAATGTAGCTTCATAATGTTGTTATGAGGATTAAATAAAATAATCCATGTAAGAGCACTTCCCACAGATTCTTGCACATGATCAGCCCTCAAGAAATGTCTGCTGTTATTAGGGTGGTTATTACTGCTTGGTTTAATCAAATGTCCAACTTTAGAGAACTATTATTTTTGGAAAGGCTCCAGTGGCCTGAAAGGCAGAAGAGAGAAATGGTAAGAAAGGATGTGATCACTAAGTTTTTCAAAGCACTTTCATGTCTATTATCTATAGCTCCACAACAGATCTGCTTTGTTTTTCCCATCTTATAGACGAGAAAATTGAGCCGGATCACTGCACGCTTTTGACTGACTATAGGCGCGGGAATGAAAAGTCATGCTCAGTGGACACTCCCAGGAGCACCAGCAGTGCCATCATTTCTTGAAAAGGGATTAAGAAGCAGCCATAAGAAAACCCTGGCTCGTTCTTGGAAATCGGCACTCTCTGTTTCCCAGCTGCGGCAGAACTATCACGGTAGCTGTGCTGTTGGTGGCCTTGGGCACCTGGGAATGTGTGCTCCAACGGTACATGCCGGGAGACTGAGAGGGCTTCCATTGCCTTCTCCAAATCCACTCCACAAACACTCTATTCTGCTCTGGGCCCTTTACCTGCCGGGGCTACAGCCACAGGCTCCCCTGCCTTCTGGCTCCCCGCTGTGCTTGGCCAATGAGCAGAGTGACCAACTTTTTAGAAAGTCAACCTGGAACACGGCCATACAAGACTAACAAACAGCTCCAACAACAACCCTTAGTAACATGATATATAACGAATGCTCAGACACATGTGTGTTATTCCTTTAACATGATAATATGAAAGGTAAGTATCTGAAATTATATATTATTCTATATTATTTACTTTTCTTTTACATAAATGCTATTATTTAAACAAAACAACAGTAGCACTAGTTAACGATGGCAATTAGTCGTAATTAGTAGCAGGACTAATTAAACAAATACTATATGTGAGAAAACATAACACTATTTGCATAATGTTTCTTTCTGTCTTCTGATACAGCAATTTATTTTGACTATTGGATATTTAAATTTTGTAGGCTATATTAAGATACATAAATGTAAGACTTTTAGAAGGAAAACATAAACACAATAGAGTGAACTAGATAAATACTGCCATATTTAATGAAAAATAGCAATGATGGGGGCCAGCCTGGTGGCGGAGTGGTTAAGCTCACACACTCCACTTCCGTGGCCAGGGGTTCACAGGTTCGGATCCCAGGCACGGACCTACGCACCGCTTGTCAAGCCACGCTGTGGCGGTGTCCCATATAAAGTAGAGGAAGATGGGCACAGATATTAGCCCAGGGCCAGTCTTCCTCAGCAAAAAGAGAAGGATTGGCAACAGATGTTAGCTCAGGGCTGATCTTCCTCACCACCCCCCCCCAAAATAGCAATGATCTGTCCAGTGAGACAGGAGGATATTTTTACCCTTTCTGTTTTCTTCTCTAATAATACTTCTCTGAACTGCCTGCAGCCTTTGGGAATCTTTCTTTTTCTTGTATAAAGGGATAAAACTGAACATAGTCGGAAGTGAAATTCACCTTGACTTCCTCTCCTCTTAGGAAGCCCACATGACACTGATGCCTGATGTCAGTCCAGGCGATGACATTGAGCTGAATATCCTCTCAACAAGAGCAGTGGCACAGGGAATACTTACTCACTGGCTGTAAAGGTTAATTTTATGTGTCATCTTGGCTGGGCCATGGTGCCCAGTTGTATGGTCAAACACCACTCCAGATGTTGCTGTGAAGCTGTGTTTTAGATGTGATTAACATTTACAATCAGTAGATTTTGAGTAAAGCAGATGGCTCTCTATAATATGGGTGGGCCACATCCAATCAGTTGACGGCCACAAGAGACAAGACTGAGGTTTCTGGAGGAAGAAGGAATTCTGCCTCAAGACTGCAACATAGAAACTCTGCCTGAGTTTTCAGCCTGCTGGCATATCCCGTGGACTTTGGACTCAAGACTGTAACCTCAACTCTACCTGAGCCTCCAGCCCACCAGCCCATCCTACAGATTTCAGACTTACCAGCCCCCACAATCATGTGAGCCAATTCCTTAAAATCTCTATCTCTGTCTCTCTGCCTCTCTATTTCTCTCTTCTATTTCTCTGGGGAACTCTAACATAATATGCTATCAACAGCAAGTTTTTAGACTTGCAAGAATTAGTTTCAATCAGGAACCACGGCAGTTACATAAATTATAAATAATTATATAAATTAACCAGTCCCCTCTCCTCTCTCCCTCACTACCTTATATGAAGAACATTGATGGTGGCTCATTTTTTAGGTTTCAGGTGGGAGTTTGACTGAGCTGATATCACCTCACAATGGTACAGTGACTGATGGGACTTTGTGTGGCCCTTGGGCTGGGAACACACATTTTCAAGTGGACAAAGGATGAGGGTGAAAACTAGGGGCGAAGGGGTGATCTGCACTGGATATCTTCCATTTGTGCCTCCAGCTCTGCTCTGACCCCTCTCCCCCTGCTCTGTGCCCAGGATGCTGACAGGGAGGACCGCATCGGAGGGCCCCCGTGCTCTCTGACTTCCCTTAGTCTTCGGTCAATGGGGCCAGAGATGAGAGGGAGCTAGAGATGTGAGGTCTGGCCCTGTGTTCTCCTGATTCCCTCTGGGGGTTGCTGCAGGCTGGCCGAACCCCTCCAGACCCTGCCGGGCTCCGGGGTCCTCTCCATCCAGCCTTCTCTGTCTGTCTCAGGCCTGAGGGCGGTAACCACGATTGCTAGCCTGGTAATGCCGCACTATTCCTTGTGGTGGCCCTTCTCCCAGCCCACACCTTTGTAATTGTCCCTTTGTTAAACCTTCCTCAAACAATTTGCGCATACTGTCTGTTTCTCGCTTGCACCCTGAATGATACAGGACTCTTTGGCCTTATTTAAACTCTGAGGATTTCTCCCAAGATTATCAAAGACTCATGGACTAGGAAGGACTGTGGATACGCTTGAGAACACACCCCTTTCACAGATGAGACAAACTGAGGCCAATAGTGGTGAAGTGATAAATCCAAGGTCATTGGGCCAAGCAGAGGCAGGAGCCCATCCCAGATCTCCTGGTCCCTCCTTCTGTCCACCTCTCAGGCTGTCCTGGGTGTTAAGAGTAAATTCTTCTGAGGCGAAGGCAGTACCACAGAGGTGAAATCCCTTCACAAGATGAAAGATTGGGGAGAAACGTTTGCTTTCCAAGGACCTCTAAAACACACAGGGAATAAAACTATATAAGCAGAAATCAGCAATCCAGGTCAGGGTGAGGGTGCTTTCAGAACCCAGCCACTCAGCCCCAGCGTGTGGGGTCCCAGATCTGGGTCAGACCCAGCCCACACTGTGAGGGGGCAAAGCTTGTTTGTCGCCTGTCCCCTTCTCAGTCCACCTCTGTGTTCCCTCCTGCCTCTGTACCCATCAGCTGCCACTCAAGTGCCTCATTCTTAGGAACCCCTGTTAAGACATCACCTGATAACTGAGGAGTTAGATTTTTCTAGGACATTATCCAAGTGGTTTACAATGGATGAGAGAACTCTCTCTCTCTCTCTTTTTCTTTTTAACTGTCTTCCAAGCATCCACCTTTATTTTTTTTTATTTTTTTCATTTTTTTATTGTGAAATTTTTGTTGTACATTTTTGTTTATCAGTCACCATATAAGTGCATCCCTCTACCCCTCGTGCCGACTCCCCACCCCCCTAGCCCCTGGTAACCACCAAACAGTTCTATCTGTGCGTGGGTTGGTTTATCTTCCACATATGAGTGAAATCATGCCCTCTTTTTCTTTGTCTCTCTGGCTTATTTCACTTAACATAATACCCTCCAGGTCCATCCATGTTCTTGCAAATGGGACGAATGTGTCTTTCTTTATGGCTGAGTAGTATTCCATGGTATATATATACCACATCTTCTTTATCCATTCATCAGTCGAGGGACACTTGGGTGGCTTCCATCTTTTTTTTTTGTTGGTGAGGAAGATTGGCCCTGAACTAACATCTGTAGCCAATCTTCCTCTTTTTGCTTGAGGAAGATTGTCCCTGAGCTAACATCTATGCCAATCCTCTAATTTGTATGTGGGACACCGCCACAGCATGGCTTGATGAGCAGTGTGTAGGTCCGCACCTGGGATCCGAACCCATGAACCCCGGGCTCCCAAAGTGGAGTGCACAAAATTAACCACTATGCCACCAGGCCGGCCCCAAGAGAACTCTCTTAAATGTGGGCTTCTAGAAGTAATTATGTGATGAGAATGTAAAGAAACAGCAGCTTCCCTCAACTAGAACAACCTCCTTCTCCTGGGCCAGCAGCGGGAGAGAACTTAACTTATGGGACGTGAGGAAAGACGTAACTCGATGTCTGGCCTCTCACCATGCCTTTGAATGAATATTCAGTGGTAATGATCTTCCCTGCCCTTGGATAAAAGTTCCTGCAGGCCCAGGAGTTGGAGCATCACTTGAAGTGACAAGCATTGCCTCATTTCAGGTATTAGAATGTCCATGTCATATATTGATCTTGACTCCAGCCGTAAGGTGGTGTTAACCCTTCTTCTCAACTCCAGCTCAGACCTGCTTCAGGCTGGAAGCCACCATGGGCAGATGGACTTGGCTCGTTTCTTTTCTTTTTCTCCACCTTGCATTTTTATTTCTCTCTATCTCCACCTCCTGCTTGCTCTCAGTTTCTTTGTCCTGTCCAGGGTAAGAGTGGCATGGTGGGGTGGGGGTCATAAGAGGATAGCAAATGTCTTATAGGCTGTGGGCTGCTTGCATATTTCAGTCAATCTCTTTTTTTTCACGTTGTTTGCTCTGAAATAACTCCACCTTTACATACAAGTTGTAAGAATAGGCCAAAAACTCCCATTGTATAAATAGCCTTTCACCCAGATTGACCAATGAACATTTTGCCACATTTCCTTTATCATTCGTTCCCTCTCTTTCTCTCTCTCTCTCATCTGTCACCTGAGATTCACTTTCCCCACTTTTTTTCCTAAACAACTTGAGAGTTAGTTGTAGGCATCAACCTCCTTACCCCCAAGCACTTCAGTGTGTATTCCCAAGAATATGGAGGTTTTCTGACGTGATCACAGTGCAAATATCAAATCCAGAAAATTTAACATTGACATATACTATTATCTAATATATAGTCCGTATTCAAATTTTGCTAATCATCCCTAAAATGTCCTTTACAGCGATTTCCCCCCTGATCCAGACTCCAATTCTGATGGGGTATTGCATTTAGTTGCCATGTCTCTTTAGGGTCTGTTAATCTGGAAAAGTTCCTCAGCCTTCCTGTGGCTTTCATGACATTGACATTTCTGCAGAGTGCAGGCTAGTTGCTTTTTGGAATATTCCACAATTTGAGTTTGAGCAGAGTAGGTCAGGTTCTGCATTTTTGGCACAAGCCTACATAAGTGACATGTGTTCTTCTCAGTGCATCAGGTCGGGGGACACGTGATGTCGGTCCCATTGACGGTGTCGACTTAGATCACTTGGAGAGAGTGGTGTCTGCCAGGTCTCTCCACTGTCGTTGCTCTGATTCCCTTTGTAATTAATAAATAATCTCTGGAGAGAAACTTTCAGACTATTTAGTACCTTGTTCTTTTCAAACTTTCATCCAATAGTTTTAGCATCCATCATGATTCTTGTCTTAAGCCCCAAGTCTTGTCATCAAGTCAGTCTTGGGAGGACTCACCTTCCCCAATGAGGAGTCCTTATGAGTTAGAGCTGCCACCCACCCCTGGGGGAGGGAGTTGCTGCTCCTTCTTAATATTTGATTCAGGTACGGATGCCAGTCCCACCCCCTAAGCCTCCCTAGCAGAACTAAGTTAGTAAGGTTAAGCCAATCTTTACTTGTGGGCATCACAAAAGAAAAGAGAGATGAACATCAGATGAATTCATCAGAAGCCACTTTCCCCCATCATTGGGACTGCCCCACCTGGATCACCCTATCCAGACTTCTCAATATTACATTCTCGAGAGGGAGAAAATGTTCTTGACCTGAAAGAATGCCTACATCCCCAATTCCCACCAGAGATTCCTGCTTTCTTGCAGTGACCCACAGCGGGGCTTCTGTCCCTTCTAGGGGAGGTCCCCAGATTCATGGGTCTGACCCTACGGTAGAGTTCACCACAGGCTATTCATGTCTTCCCTGGATAATGACATCCCAACTCCGTTACACACATGCAGTATGTGTGTGGCGTCCGTGTGTTATGTGTGGGTTGGGAGTGAGGAGGGGAGAAGCCATCTCGTAACCAAGGATTCAAAATGAGAATTTAATACAAAGAGCTGTTAACTAGGTATAAAATTGTTTAAAAAGTAACTGAAAATATAGAGAGATTGAGGTAGCAACTACAAGAAGCAACTACCACTTCTAGGGCTGGTGGGAACAAAAGGAAGAGGTATTTTTAAAACCTAGAGTTGAGAGACCCTGAGCAGCAGAAATACCAATGTTTATGGCAGCATTATTCACAATAGCCGAAAGATGGAAGCAACCCAAATGTCTATCAATGGATAAACAAAATGCGGTGTATACATACAATGGAATATTATTCAGCCTTAAAAGGGAGGAAATTCTGACACATGCTGCTACATGGATGAACCTTGAAATCATTACATTAAATAAAATGTCAGACACAAAAGGACAAATACTCTAAGATTCCACTTATATGAGCTACATAGAACAGTCAAATTCTCAGAGACAGAAAGTAGAATACAGGTTAACAGAGTCTGGGGGAGACAGGACTGGAAAGTTAGTGTTTAATGTGTACAGAGTTTCAGCTTGGGGAAATGAAAAAGTTCTGGAGATGGATGATGGTGTTGGTTGCACAACAATGTGAATGTACTTAATGCCACTGAACTGCACACTTACAAATGGTTAAAATGGTATATTTTTGTTATACATAACAAAATGTAGGTAGTTTACTACAATAAAAAAGGGAAAAAATAAGACAAGCAAAAAAATTAGAGATTACTGAAATTTCTCTGTCCAAAGACAGCTGCTAATGGCAGCATTCGGAATCATTGCAAACTAATTCTAGGACCAAGGATTAGGTTAAACCATGGTGATAAAAATGAAGTCCCATAAGTAAAGGGTATCAAATTTGTACCCTAGGCATTGTTTTAATTCACCCTTGCACGCATTTATTCATTCATCAACAACCCTGATTTTAGTCATTAGAAACATAGAAAGGGGACACGGGTTGCCCGGCAGTACAAAGGTAAGTAAGATATGGTCCTTGCCCTCAAGGAACCTGCAGTCTAATGGAAATTCTGAGACCTTGACAAATAACTTGACCACAAGGGAAGGAGTAATGATCTTCATTCATGAGAGACGTAGACAGTTTAGAGGATGGGAGCTCCCTTATACCACAGTAACGTGGGAAGCATCATGGAGGAGGCAGTATTTGAACTAGTCCTTGAAAAATGAGAAGGGGAAGGATTCTCAGGCAGAAATCACCTGTTGAGCAAAGGCTAGGAGTTAGGAAATTGAGAGCTTTGTTCAGGGAGTGGTTTGACCAGAGGACGCAGTAAGTGAATAAGAATAATTAGAGATTACACTGGAGAGGAGAATGTGAGTTTAACAGACTCCTAGGAGACGTGACATCATCTGACCTGTGCTTTAGTAAATTTAGTCTGACTTCTGAGGGTGTGTACATGTAAGTCTGAGGAGGGTGGGTTTTAAAAGATAGGATTTAGGAATATTCTTTAAGGATGCCTATTTTGTTAAAGAATTGTATTATTTACTTTCTAAAAGTCAGTTTAAAATTTGTGTTTTATTGGGGCTGGCCCGGTGGCGCAAGCGGTTGGGTGCACGCGCTCCACTGCGGCGGCCCGGGGTTCGCTGGTTCGGATCCCGGGCGCGCACCGACGCACTGCTTGTCAGGCCATGCTGTGGCGGCGACCCATATAAAGTGGAGGAGGATGGGCACGGATGTTAGCCCAGGGCCGTCTTCCTCGGCAAAAAAAGAGGAGGATTGGCGGATGTTAGCACAGGGCTGATCTCCTCACAAAAAAAAAAAAAAAAATTTGTGTTTTATTTCTGAGACCGTGCGCCCTCAGTTCATAACATCTGCCCAAGTAGTGCGCTACTACCACCTGTTGGCAGCTCCTCTAATTGCAGGCAAAATACTGTGTGTGTGTGTGTGTGTGTGTGTGTGTGTGTGTGTGTGTGTGTGTTGGAGGGTGTGTGAAGGGTGAGGAAAAATACTCCAATAGTGATTTTACAAACCAAAACATATAACAACAGAGAAGCACAGGAAATTTTTATTTTGACAAGAGAAATTAATTGCAATATCATCACAATTGACCGTAAGTGGAAACACAGCTTGAGCAGAATGTATTATCCTCAATTACAGAACGTGCATTTTAACTTGGTGAGAAGCAAGGAGAAAATGCACAGGTCCCTTTATAATGAGACATGTAGCTCCTTCTGGGCTAACTTCACTTCAAATTACACCTGCAAATAATAGAAATGAAAATTAGCAAGAGAGACTGTCTATCCCCCTGCTAGATATCATCTATCAGAAATTGGCATCTTTCCTTTCATTATAAGAGACTGCCGGCTGTCCTAAAATCTATATTTTTATTGTTCCATTTTAGTAGAGGCACCAGGCACCTATGTGTCCAGCTACACAGTGTTGTCCAGACTCTATTGCAGTTAAGTGTGGCCACAAGACCAAGTTCTCTCTAATGGGATACAAACAGAAATGATGCTGCCACTTCCAGGCCCAGCCACAAAAACTTCTCACACGTGTCCCTCCCTGCTCTTTCTGTGTTCTAGCTGACTGAGATGATGGACACCCAGGACAACCTTGGAAGCCCCGTGTTACAGATGGCAAAGCCATCATCAGCCTGAGTCCTTGAATGACTGCTTGAAGCAGCGTTGCCACCGACCTGCCCCCCGCCCTGGACTATTACCTGAATAATAAACTTTTTATCCTTAAAGGTGCCGAATGTGGGGAGTCTGTGTCGCTGTCGTTCAGACTACCCTAACCCCTCCCCCTTCCTATGTCCCGTCCTGTATTCAGAAACTAGAAGCTTTAAACTATATTTCCCAGACTCTCTCTCACAAGGGTTCTAGATGCAGTTTAGGTTCTGTCAATCAGATGTACCTGTGCACATTGGAAAGTCAGAGGTGAGGCGGAGGTGTCTGATGGGTAGGCTCTGACAGACATGAGCATTGAACCAGCCAGATTTCCTGCTCCACTCCAGCATTGGTTTTGCAGACTAGGTGTTCTGTTGATGATGATCTCCTCCCCTCTAGACACAACTGTTGTGATGTGACCATCACACTAGTGAATGCTTTCTGCCTTCTGCCTTCTGCTTCTCCAGCCCTTCTGACACTCACATAAGCATAATCTCCTATATTAAATACCTTTCTGCATTTCAGTGTTCTGCATGATATTGTCCCCCCCACTCCAAGTGGGAGAGTGACATTTCTCATCTTTTTAAACTACTTCAGAGTATTCATAGTAATTCACTCTTTCACTCTAATTTATTTGCTCTCTTCAGAGACTCATCATCTTTCCATGCATCTCCCTGGGTCAAACACTTGTCTCAGTAGTTGGTCAATATCATTTTCTGAGCCTCAGTTTCTTCATCCATAAAATGAGAATAATAATCCCTGACCTACAGAGTTGTTCTAAGGATAAAATAAGATAATACTGGATGGAATAACCATTGGACAGAGGGTTGTATGAAATGTTAGATACTTGAAAAATAGGTTAAGTATTACTTCAGTGAGTCGATAGGTGAAGAAACTATATAGTATTAGCCTATCTTTTGAAAGAAATCTGATCCCTGATATATTGATATAAATGCCATATATTTGTCTATATATTTTTCAAAATGTGTGCAGTAATATATATTAAGATCTAGAAATTCTAAGTACAGGTTGATTGCTTCAACGTGAAGTTTAAGTCATAACAAAAGATCCGCAAAATGTGGTCATAATTATTTAAAACATCTTACATCACTCAATGTCTATTTCCTGAAAGCAATTCATTTTACTGTGACCACCAATGACCAATTGAAAAACTTTCTAAATCCAGGATGAAGTTTCTGTGTCCTGAGTGCACCTCTGATCAGCAGCCATTCTCATTAATACTGTGGCCCTGCTGATTTCTGCTCTCATTTGCACTGTGTAAAAGGCCTCTGACAGCTTCTTTTCCTCTCTGTTGAAACAAACAATAGCCTTTGGAACAAAGGAGGAAATTTGTAGCAGGTGAAAGTTTAGTTTTAATGATGCAGAGACCAAATTGTTTTTAAACTTGAAACATATAAAAGACTCCAAACCCCCTTTAACTTCTCATTTCTCACAATTATCCATTAGAGTTTACCAAATCCTTTATTTTGAATCACAGAATCTCTGAAAGAGATTCAGAAACTAACCTTTTGCCCATACGTAGCTTATTAGCAACAGGAAAAATTACTTTTCCCTCTGACTGTGAGCTTTTTACCCTCCAGAACAAAAAAACAGAGACATAAACTTATAGGACATAGAGGCAATGACCAGTGACATTTTCATATTTCCTTGGGGAAAGCAAATCTAGGTTAGAGAGGCTGAAAAAGCCTAAGATCGGTCATTTGTGTCCACATGTAGCAAAGGAGCTCTTAGGCACAGATGAGCTGCTCAGATCAGAACAAGCAAGGCTGCTGCCTCTTCTCTTCCTGCCCCGCAATCCTGGAATCAGGACATTTAATTGGTGTATAAATAGTCACCTTACCAAGGCTCACTGTCACCTTTCCTGGAAATCTTCACGACAAAGGATTTGTGAAAACTTTTCTAAACAAACATCTCCCCTCCAAGGTTCAGCTATACAGGGAGAAGAAATGTCGACTTGCACACACGTGGTCCTTCCCACTCTTTCAGGTGTCTTTCCCCCTAAATTCCAAAGGTAGCATTGAGGATGGAGAGACCAGACACGAGCAGGTAGGGGTGGTAACAGATGTGTGGGTCAGGCTAAGCTACACAAGCTGCCAGGTGAAAGGACACATATATTTGCTGCTCTACAATCTACTGCCCAACTGCCCTCTATAGGGTTTGGACGCACTTACATTCCCACCAGGCTCGTTTCCTTGTTTCCTCCCAGCCTGCCTAGCAGAACGTGCTGCCAATGGATTTTTTTTTCAATCTGCTAAATGAAAAACAGCTGATACCAAAGTTTCTGAAAATCTAATGTGTTGCTGGGATATTTCTTCTTCCTCTTTTCTCCTTCTTCTTTTGGATTTTTTTTACTGTGATAAAATACACATAAAATTTATACCATTTTAATCATTTTAAGTGTACATTTCAGTGGTATTAAGTACATTCACGTTGTTGTGCAACCATCACCACTATCCATCTCTAGAACTTTTTCGTCTTCCCAGACTGAAACTCTGTACCCTTTAAACACTAACTCCCCATTCCCTTATTCCCCCAGCCCTTCCCTGGTAACACTATTCTACTTTCTGTCTCTACGAATTTGCCTATTCTAGGTACCTAATATAAGTGGAACCATACAGTAGTTGTCGTTTTGTATCTGACTTCTTTCACTTAGCACGTTTTCAAGGTTCATCCATGTCGCAGCATGTGTCAGAATTTTATTCCTTGTTAAGGCTGAGTAATGTTCCATTGTATGGATATCTGCCAATGGACACTTGAGTTCTCTCAACAGACACTTGGGTTGTCCCAAAACACCTTTTGGCCATTGTGAATAGTGCTACTATGAACAATGGTGTACAAATATCTGTTCAAGTCCCTGCTTTCAATTCTTTTGAAGTGGAATTGCTGGATCTTAAGGTAACTCTATGTTTAATTTTTTGGGGAACTGCCAAACTATTTCCACAGCGGCTGCATCATTTGCTGCGTCTTAAATTCAAATAACTGATGTTTAGACAGGTACTTAAAAATTTCAAAATGATCTTTCCTTAAAGAATCTCATAAAGTCTTTATGAAAATCCTGCAAGGTGAGTGTTGCTTCAATCCCCATTTTGCACACGAGGAAATCAAGGGAGGGAGGGAGGATCGCAGAGATTCAGGTGGGGTTCTTAGCAGCAAAGAGCAGAACCCACTCTAGCTAGCTTAAGGAGAAAAGCTGCTCATCAAAGGGTTCTTTAGGGAGTTCACAGTGTTTAGGAGGGCCGGAAGATGAGCCTTGGAGCCAGGAAACCCAGCCACATGGCAGAACAAAGATCCCACCATTGGCCCACTGGGCACAGACACGGCGCTCACCATGATGGGCACTGGACTCAGGATTTCTGTCACTACTGCCCCCCAAAGCCAGATGCCTCCACCACCACCCTTGCCAGAGACAGGGTTTTCTGGGATCCTGTTTTCTCATGTTGCTTTCCTCCAAACCAGAGTCATCCACAAGTGCACCCACTAGCCCAGCCCAAGCCATAGCTGTGTCCCAGCTGACAAGAAGACGGGAATGAGAGTATCTGCCTTCTACCTTAGGCAGAAAGAACGTCCTGAGTCATAGCAAGAGAGTTCTTCAACAGGGGCTGCCCCTGTGGCCTAGTGGTTAAGTTTGGCGCACTCTGCTGCAGCGGCCTGGGTTCGTGGGTTCGGATCCCAGGCATGGACCTACACTACTTGTCAGCCATTCTGTGGCGGCAACCCACATACAAAATAGAGGAAGACTGGCACAGATGTTAGCTCAGGGTGAATCTTCCTCAGCCTAAAAAAAAAAGGAGATATTCAAAAGATGCTGGGAAACTAGAAAATGTGACAAATATCCATACACACAGCTAGTAAATGCAGGGCCATGGTTCCAATCCACTTCCCTCTGACTCTACTCCTATTCTCTTGGCAAATTTCTGGGCCGGCCCCGTGGCTTGGTGGTTAAGTGCGCGCGCTCCGATGCTGGTGGCCCGGGTTCGGATCCTGGGCGCGCACTGAGGCACCACTTCTCCGTCCATCCTGAGGCCGAGTCCCACACACAGCAACTAGAAGGATGTGCAGCTGTGACATACAACTATCTACTGGGGCTTTGGGGGGAAAAAAAAATTTTTAAAAATAAAAAAAAATAAAAAAAATTTCTACTGCTTATTTCTACGATTGTGGATGCTGATCTTCTCACTTAACAAGAGAAAAGGAAAGAAAACATCGCAATATGGAGAGGGTTCCAGAGCTTATTAACGTTGAATGATGTTTTGGATCAATGACTGGGGCGTGAGTGGTCCTGCTGATGTCAGCCTCTCTGTCTGTCATCACAACATTCCATCATTAAATGCAGACTCAGGGCATTGAATCCACGCATATGCCGTGTGCAAATCAAAGTTCAGAGTGGGTGCTGTCCAATTCAAAGTGGTCAATTTGAGAGGTTTTTCATATGCTTATTTCAATGAGCTGCCATCAAATTGATGTAAAGCTATGTAGGGCTCCTATTTCTGAATTCTCTTCAGAGCCAGAGACACGTTCTTATGATTATATTCAGTGGTTGCAAATCTGTGCCTCAGTTTCCTTATCTGTAAAATGGAGATAGTAGTCATTTACACTCTTAGTGTTCCTGAGAGCATCAGATGATGCGAGGTGCTCAGCACAGTGTGTGGTACGCATAAGAGCTTAATAAAAGTTAGCTGTTACTAATATTGTTGTGGTTGAGCCTGGTCTGGGGAATAAGGTAGGGATCAAACTGAGCTATATTATTTTGGGTCCAAAATGAGCCATGACTGTAAGGAGACACATTTTCTTTGAGGAAGCAGTTTGGGGAGCTCCAGAAAAGGCTTGCCCAGCGCAGTGCCAGTGGAGCAGGTACATGTTGACCTTCCCGGGATGACGGTGGATGGGAGTGTTCACTGAGTAGGACGAGGTACGCTTGTCCTTTACGCTCCTGCATGCTAGCCACCCCCTACATGAAGCATGTGAGTGGCTACCTCCTCCATAGTGCTGAGTCCTCCTATAGTCTCTCCAGTTACTCCAGAGATAGAGTTTCTGCAACGTCGAGGATCTATTACACATCTTCCCTGCATTGTCAAAAGCAGCCCCCTCCCACTGACCTGCCAGATGATGGTGCCCTGGGCAGTGACCTGACCCTCAGAACACGTGAAAAGATCATCTCAGAAAATCCATATAGATACCTACTGCTGCTGCTCATCCCTGAAAATCTTTAAGGGTCTCCATGTTAACATATGTACTCTTAACTCAGCCCTTGTTCTGAAAAAGGAGCTATGCTTTGCCAGGTAACTTGATGCCCTCTTCACTCAAGGGTCAAGGCTCAGCTCGGTGAACTCTGTCTGAGGTCGTGCCCTTATCCTGCAGGAAGGCTTCCATGAAAGGGCATTATCCGGACCCCTGGGAGGGAAACTTCTTCCTAAGATGCTGCCCTCAGCATCGCACAGGGGCCTGATCCCATATTCACAGTGGCCACTCCCCAGAACAGATGCTGGGACAAGAAGGGCAGATGGTCTCACGTCGTCCTCTTACCCACTGTCATCCCATCACAGAAGGACTCGAGATCAGAGAGATCCAAAGTTCTCTTTTACTGTCTCTTTCATAGATAGATAGATAGATAGATAGATAGATAGAAAGAAAGATAGATAGATAGATAGATGTTGTTAGTGCTTTTGAGTTGATATCACCTCCTAGAGACCTTATGTCCAGCAGAGTGGAGCCCTGCCCAGTCTTTTTGCGCCATCCTCTCACCTTCCAGTGCTGTATCAGTCAATGCTCTACTGCTATTCATAGAGTTTTCATGGCCATTTTTTCATAAGTGGGTGGCCAGGTCCTTCTTCCTAGTCTATCTTAGTCTGGAAGTTTCACTGAAACCTCTCCACGATGGGTGACCCTACTGGTATTTGAAATCCCGGTGGCATAGTTTTCAGCATCACAGCAACACACAGCCACCACAGTACGACAACTGACAGGCAGGTGGTGTGGTTCCCTGACCAGAAATGAACCCAGGCCACGGAGATGACGGTACTGAATCTTAATCACTGGACCACCTGGGCTGGCTGATAGATAGACGATAGATAGACAGATAGATAGATATGATGTAGTACAATGCAATAAGTAGTTGAATTTCTATAATTCTTTATTTGTCTCCCTGTAAAACAATGAATGGGTAGGCCATCAGTAAACAGCTAATACTTTTATTGTCATTATCATTTTTACTATTACGTGCTTGCTATTATCCTTCTTTCTCTCACCTTTGAGCAAATATTAATTGAGCACTTAAAACAAGCCTAGGACCCTATACAGCCTGACTCTAATCCATCCATCCAGACTTACCTCAGGTCACCACCTGTCAGGTACCCTGAGGTCTCATCTCACTGAATTACTCACCAATCCTCCATCACTAGAACTTATCACTCTTTCTCACCTCTTGCTACACCTTCTGCCTAAAATAACCTTTCTTTCTCTGCACCTGGCACAGCTCATTCATCCTTCAGGACTTCTATCAAATGCCACCTCCTCTCTGAAGCCCACCCTGATTGGCTTCCCTTCTTTTGGTACTTATCACATTGTACCCTAATTATTGGCTCATATGTCTGATTATCTCCCTAGACTGTAAGCTTTAATTATTTCATTCTTTCTATCCCTAGCCCCACAACAGAGTCAGAGCCAACAATGCAGCATATATTAGGTTCTCAATTAATGTTTAGTGAATGAATGAAGATGCTAAAATTGAGAGGAGATCCAAAAAGGGGAACAAAGGAAGCCAGAAGACAAATGTTGCCCACTTCCCAAGTGTGTGTTGCATCTGCCTTGGTATTACAGAGGTGTGAAGGCAATTTGCTGCCTCTTCACATGGGTCTCCACTCTCTTCCTCTAGCACCTGTTAGCCGCAGAATGGATTGGTCTGGTTAATATTTTCGTTTTTCCCCTTTACCACAATGCCCACTCCCAAGTGGCTGCAGATAATTTTTGTAGAGATGGGCCACACTGTGATGGGCCCATGAGGGCCTGATGCTCTGTTCTTTGGCCAAGGAATTTAGGTAGTATTCCACATCTACTGTGAAGGATGAAGAGGATAAGAGCGGATCTGGAAAGTCTGATTATCACAAACTACCCCACGGTCCCACCATCCGCCTTTTTGTGGCAGAGAGTTTGGTAGACGTGTGTTTGTTCCTCTGATCAGACTGTGAAATCCCATGATCTTCCAGGGACTAAGAGGCAAACAGCCTGAAAACAGGCACATGGCCGGCTGACCGCCTGCCCCCAGCTCGTCCTTCCCGGTGCTGTCATCCCTTTGGCTCTGTCTGTGAGCCAGACCTCTGGGTGTTCGTGGTGACCTGTCTGCTCTGATCTTGCTGAGAAGCCATTAGTTAAACTTCTGCAAAAAGAGCAGCAACTTCCCTGTGAGAAGAGCGGGAATTGTTAAAGTGTTCTCTCTGAAATGAGAGCAAATATGGGGTACAGAGATGGGAAAAGTTTTTCTATGAAAGATGCTTGTCAAATTCTGGATCAAAACAAGCAGGAATGTTAAAATTTGCAAATGAAAAACACTTAGTGTTAACCTACCTTCCCAGCATGCCTCAAATAGCTTTTTTTCTGGTTGTGTTATTAATCATTCCTATAGGTCCTTAGAAGCTGATGTATGCAATTACTGAGCCAGCACGTGTTCTAAAGATCCTATTAGAATGCACCCTAGGAATGTGTAATGTATGGATGCTTGTCTCACCCACCATACACACACATGTGTGTGCACACGCACACACATCCTGTTTTATGAGTCATTGAGGAAGACAACATTTCTTGGGAGCTGCCTGCCCTTCACACCTTTGGGTCCCATGGGATCCACCATGTCCCTACGTCCTCCTACCCTCCAGCCTCAGATGCCAGTTCCCGGGCTGGTTCTTGACCCAAGGGGACCAGTGCCTTCCTGCCCCAAGATGTGTAGATCTGGGACGTAGAGTCAGCCCAGCAAGTCTCCATGGCTACAGCTATGAGACGTGAGGCTCAAAAGCCATCAGTGATCATGTTTCCTGCATGAGGAAAACTACAGCTTGCAGCTAGAGAGAAGAAAGAAGCAGAGACAACAGACAGAGAGAGGTTCTTGGGACTTGTGGCGTCTCTGAAGACAACTGTTCCTGAAGCCAGGCTCTGTCCTTCCTTCCTGCATCTTGGCTGGGCAACAATTCCTTAGGGTTCATCGCCTATTTTTGCATGACCCTCAAGATACGAATTTACATTTTCTAAATGGTTGAAAAAATTCAAAAGAATAAAATATTTTGTGACTTGTGAAAGTCATGTGAAATCCAAATAAAGTTTTATTGAAACACAGCCACACTCGTTTGTTTACTAATTGCTGTGGCTGCTTTTGTGCCACAATGGCAGAATTGAGTAGCTGTGACAGACCCTGAAAACCATAAAATATTTATTATCTGGTTCTTTATAGGAAAAAAAGGGCCTACTCTAACATCAGAAACAATGGAGCATCTTTTAAAAAGCTATGAAATTAAATCAGCTTTTAAAAATGTTGCTCGTGGTGAAGCCACTATGGAAAATAGTAAGGAGGGTCCTCAAAAAATTAAAAATAGAACTTCCATATGATCCAGCAATCTCACTTCTGAGTATATATCCAAAGAAAATGAAATCGCTATCTCGAAGAGATATCTGCACCCGCCTCCATGTTTATTGCAGCATTATTTACAATACCCAATGGAAACAACCTAAATGTCTATCAACAGATAAATGGATAAAGAAAATGTGATATATAGATCACATATATATAGTGGAATATTATTCAGCTATTAAAAAGAAGCAAATCCTGCCATTTGCGACAACATGGATGGACGCTGAGGACATTATGCTAAGTGAAATAAGTCAGACAGAGAAAGACAAATACTGTTTGACTCACTTACATATAGGATCTAAAAATATTGAACTCATAGATACAGAGAACAGATTGATGGTTGCCAGAGGCTGGGGGTGGTGAAATGGGTGAAGAGGGTCAAAAGGTACAAACTTCCAGGTATAGGATAAATAAGTCCTGAGGATGTAATATACAGCATGACTATAGTTAAAAATACTGTATTGTATATTTGAAAGTTTCTAAGAGAATAAATCTTAACAGTTTTCATACAAGAATAAAAACATTTGTAACCATGTGATATGATTGATGTTAACTAAAGGTATTGTAGTAATCATTTGATACATCTATCAAATCATTACATCGTATACCTTAAATGAATACAATGTTATACATCAATTATATCTCAATAAAACTGGAGGGGAAACATTTTTAAATGTTACTCATTGCTGCAGAAACTGTAGCAGTTTGGGGAGAGGTTTTAACTGTAACCTTTATTCTTTAGAGAAAAAAAAGAAAAAGGAAACCCAAAGAAGCCACCTTCAGTCTTTACACACATAGGAGGTCCTCAGTTATTTGTATGTATAAAATGAATGAAGAAGTGAATTCTCTCTTAGTGGAAACTCTCACTCATTAAGAAAAGTAGTGGAGACAGCCCTGATGGCTAGTGGTTAAAGTTTGGCACTCACCGCTTCGGCGGCCTAGGTTTGCTTCCCGGTCGTGGAACCATACCACCTGTCTGTCAGCAGCCATGCTGTGGCAGCGGCTCACATAGAAGAACTAGAAGGACCTACAACTAGGATATACAACTATGTCCTGGGGCTTTGGGGAGGGAAAAAAACAGAGGAAGATTGGCAATAGATGTTAGCTCAGGGTGAATCTTCCCCTGCAAAAAAAAAAAAAAATAGTAATGGCATTGCTGTTAGCATGTCCTGAGCTATGCCATTTGGAAGAACCCGGCCCAGCCAGCCTGTCTAACAGTATACCCAAGGAAACCCTTAGGCATTGCACAAACCTGGCCTGTCATGAACAACTCCTTCTGATCCTCTCACAGTTTCATCCTTCCTGAGGTGAGTTCAAGAAAGACCTAAATTTGCAGCCTTCCAATGTCTCCTGAGATTGGATTCTAATTCAAACTGTGTCTTTAGAGTAGAGGAGGTTGTTTATATTTGGCAAAATTTTCCCAACAAATTACATACCGGGAAAAGAAATGGGAGCAATGCCCTGTAACAGATATTTCTGACCACAGGAAAAAGGAAAAAACACAAAATGGAGGGGGGAGTGGGTTGAATAGCGCCCTCCCCAAATTCATGTCCACCCAGAACCTCAGAATGTGACCTTATTTGGAAATTGGGTCTTTGCAGATGTAATCAGTTAAGGATCACAAGATATCATATTGGATTTAAGGTGGGGCCTAAATCCAATGACTGTGTCCTTATAAGAAGAGGAGACACAGAGAAGAAGGTTTTGTGAAGATGGAGGCAGAGATTGGAGTTATGCTGCTACAAACTAAAGGATGTGGGGGTCACCAGAAGCTGCAAGAGGCAAGAAAGGATTCTCCCCCAGAGACTTCAGAGGAACTGTGGCCCTATCAATGATTGATTTCAGACTTCCAGCCTCCAGAAACGTAAGAGAATAAGTTTCTGCTGTTTTCAGCCACCAAATTTGTGGTGCTCTGTTATGGCAGCCCTAGAAAACTCATACAGAGGGGGCTTGAGTTTCCATACAGAGGGGGAAATATGGTGGTGGGTTAGGTAAGAGGCAGAGAGAGAAGCAATTATCCATACAGGATATGAAGGGCCTCATGGGCCATGTAGACCTCCTATCTAATGCCTTGCTCCCCTCCCTCTCAGTCCAGTCAAGAAACCATGTAGTTAAGACTTACCTCCTTCCAGGAACAGGAACCTCATTCCACAACCTTCTTGTGACGGTTCATTTTATGTGTCAAGTTGATTGGACCATGGGATGCCCAGATATCTGGTTCTGTCTTATTATTTCTGTGTGTGTCTGTGATGGTGTTTCCAGAAGAGATTAGCATTTGCATTGATGGACTGAGTGAAGCAGATCACCCTCCCCAATGTAGGTGGGCATCATCCAGACTTTTGAGGGCCTGAATGGAACAAAAAGGCTGAGGAAGGTTGAATTCTCCTTCTCTGCCTGCCTTCTTGAGCTGAGATGTAGGTCTTCTCCTGTCCTTGGACTGAAACTTACGTCTTGGTTCTCAGACCTTTGGACTCAACTGGAACTTACACCATCAGCTCTCCTGGGTCTCCAGCTTGCAGATGGCAGATCATGGGACTTGTCAACCTCCATAATTGCATGAGCCAATAATAAATCTAATTATAGATAATAGATGATAGATAGATAGATAGATAGATAGATAGATAGATAGATAGATAGATAGACAGATAGATAGATAGATGTAGAGATATTGGTTCTTTTTCTCTAGAGAACACTGACTAATACCCTGTTGAAGCAACTGATTCCATCTTTGGACAATTCTTCCTTGTAACAAACCCCAAATCCCTCTCTTTAGAGCTCCACTACTGACTGTATTGCCCCTCGTAAGGTCATCCTATCAAATCTACCTTCCCCATGACAGCTTCAGATGTTAGGAGAAACTGTCATGTGTTCTTGCATCTTTTGTTCTCTCAATTCTTCATCCCAGTCCTTTCAGCTATGTCCCTTGTAACATGGGTTTTGCTATCCCTGTGCATCTCAACTCCTCTCCTTTGAACATGTTCTGTTTCTTTTTACATCCGCCTTCACGTGCACGCCTCGGAGCTGGATGTCAACTGCAGTCACCATCTGACCTACGTAGAGCAGAGTAAGACCGCTGCTGTCCTTTTTCTAGATGTTGTCTGTTGACGTCCATTGTTTCCTTTGAGTCATATGATATTTAAGAAATCCCAATGGCCTGCTCTGTCCATTGGAAAAGTTTGACATCAAGCTTCTAAATAGTTCCAAGAAATAGACTGCTGTGTGTGTGTGAATCTGTCATTTAGAGAAGGCAGCCTGCAATGGAATTCCTTTGGGTGAGTAGGGAGAGCAAAAGACCAGGGCTCCATAGCAACTTTGGGGGGCAAGTCTTATTTTCTCTGCTAAAGGAGGCGGGGAGATGCCCCTGATTCCTAGGGAGGGCAAATAGACAATCAATAAAATCTATAATGACAATCTTCAAAATAAAGAAATGCTGTGATGATTATTCCATTTACTTTAAAGTAATTTTGAAAAACAGTTGTTCTTATTAGTAATAATTGCCATCAATTACCAGGCAATTACTATGTTCCAGGAGCATTTCGAAGTGCTTCACATCCATTATCTCATGAAATCCTACAGCTCTATGAAGTACATGTGATTAGCCCCACTTGATAGTTGAGAAAACTGAGGCTTAGAGAAGTTAAGCAACTTGTCCAAAGCCACACGTGTGATGAAGAGTGGGGCATGATTTAAACCAGGTTTATCGGACCCTGAAGCTCACGTTCTTGAAGACCAGGCTCTGGTCATGTGAACCAGTTGACTCAAAATGAAGATTGGGGTGGCCAAAGGTCACACACCTCAAACTGCAAATCATACAACTCTTCAGAAGCCTTCAGCACTGCTGCTGCCACACTCCCCACAGCCAGGTCCTATCCCCTCATTTCTGCCCCTGCTTTTAACCCCAACACTCAGCCTTCTTACTCCAACTCAAGAAAGACCAACCAACAAACGAAGGCCTGGCCTCTAAGTTGTCTTCATTGAATCAAACTCTTTTCCTATTTGTAAAACTTTCTATTTGTAATCTTATATCCTAATTTGTATTTTCTATGTCACATTCTTTTCCTATTTGTAAAATTCCAACTTCCTTATCACCACCATCCTTTTCGTCCTTAGAGAAATTCCCTGTAGATGTCATCAGCCCCACGTACAGCTGGACACCAACTTTCTCCTAGAAACTGCATAGTACTCATTGAGCTGTGACAACACCTCCAACCCTCACTAGCTCAGGGGAGTAAGAAGGGTAGGGAATTCATCTAAATCCTGAATACTTTCACTGTGGCCAATGCATCACGAATAACCAGACCAAAGCTCTTAAAACAGTCTTGTTTCTTTTAATGCTAAAAACATGAATATACCCTGCCCCTTACTAATGGTGTACTTTAAAAGTAATTCTTTTGCTACTTCTCTTTTCAAATGCTTGAAGTCCACTCTAAAAAACAGGTCACATATTATTTATGCTCTTTGGAAGGTCCTCAAATAGATTTTTTTTTTGATGGAGAAGAAAAATAATACAGATGTTAAGCCCTCCCCCCAAAAAAGTATGTATACATCAAGATTTCTGCTCTTCATAGCATAAGAACATGCCTGGGGTGGATGTCTGAAATTTTAATCCCCTAACTTTGCACATGTTCATAAAGCAGGTAAAATATAAATATTCAATCTTGGTTGCAAACAGGTCATTAGGCTACGGTCAATGGAGCATTGGATTAAGATTGGATCTTTGCATAAACTCATTGTATGTCCTTTAGAAAACCGCACAACCTGTCTGGCGTCCTGTTTTGTTTTGTTTAAGGCAGGCTGGATCAAACGGTCTGCAAGATCATTTTTGACTCTAAGACTCCACTTCTATGATCATTGTTCTTTCCCATTATTCTGTGTTATTTGTGGGGCTTGTACTTGCAACGGACATCCAGACAAGCTCCATGGGTGGAACATAAATGCCATCACGGGGAGACATTCAAGTAGTGATGCTGACTCTGTTCCGACCTATTTCAGCAAAGCTGGTGCCCCGGACTCGCTCCCCTCCACTGTGGCATTTGTCTACATGGAGAAAATCTAGCCCTCAGAAATGATGCTGAAGCCCACAGATGCTTGTCTCTGGGACTCATCAGGGGGACAAAGACAGAGCCACCCAGCGCTCATTAATCCACGTGGAAATAAAAAAGATTAAGCAGCACAGACACCATGACCACTGGCAAAATTACAGAAATAAAGATCCTTACATGCATCTGGTTTTCCAGGGGGAAGAAATGGAGATAAAGCCTTAAGTCTTTAATAAGCCTAGAAATTAAAACTGGGATTAACGGCAACAAGAAGTGTTTATAAGAAGCTGTACATGACACTGCTGCTTAAGTTTTGCTGGCCTGATTTCCAGAACATTTTCTGTGTTGTTGATATTTATCACTAGCTTCTTCTCTGGTTGAAAAAAATAGTCACTGCCCACTGGTTTCAGGTCCACAGTCTTCTCCAGAGACATATTCGACCTGCTTCAAGACTGCATTTCTTTGAAAGCAGTCATTTTGCACTGTTTCCATGAGGTTTCTGCAGAGGCAGAGGAGTGTGAATCTCTGAATTTCAATGGGCCTTTGAGGTCTGACCCTGCCCTGTGATACGCAGAGAAAACAGCTCCCAAGAGAGCTGACTGAGGGTCACGTATCTTGGGCCGGGGGAGGGGAGGGGAGGGGAGGATGGACTCCCTCCCACATTCAGATACCTCACATTCTCCTACCAGAGTCACAGTGGCTATCCAGAAGGCTCTGTTAAAATGTAACTGTGCCCCTTGGCTGACCAGTTGTATTTGTGTTCCTCCCAAAAGGTATGTTGAAGTCCTAACCCCCAGTACCTCAGAATGTGACCTTATTTGGAAACAGGGTCTTTAAACAGGAAATCAAGTGAAAATGGGGTTATTAGGGTGGGGCCTAATCCAATATGACTGATGTCCTTAAAAAGGGGGAAATTTGGACACACGCACACACACACAGAGGAAAGACTATGTGAAGAGACACAGGGAGAACACCATATGAAGGTGGAGGATTCGAGTGATGGGTTTACCAACTCAGGGACACCAAAGATTGACGGCCAACCACCAGAATCTAGGTGAGCAGCCTGGAGCAGATCCCTCTCTCACAGCCCTCAGAAGGAACCAGCTCTGCCTACACCTTGATCTCAGGCTTGCAGCCTCCAGATTGTGAGACAATGAATTTCTGTTGTTTAAGTCATCCACTTGGTGGTACTTTGTTCTATCAGCCCCGGGAAACTAACACACCAACACTTCCAACAAGTAGAAGTTATGAGCACCTTAGCTATTATCACCTAGCAAAAACAGCATCTTAAAGGAACGGAAAATGTGTCAGAGAGGGAACCATTGGAAGACCCAGAGGAGGGGTTGGTTCGAGCAAAGGCCATATCAGAGGGCATGTTGCCGCAAGAGCAATGGGCTACCCAAGAGCTCACCTCAGGACAGTAGGAACCTCAAGGAGTTGGAGACAGACCCTAAACTGAAGGTCAGGAAGGTGTTAAAGATAAGCTCTTCCTACTTCACAGTTTGCTGAGGCTTTGAATACTAGCTTTTACCCATATTTGATTTTGCAGTTAATTACGGATTTTCAAAATTGATTATACCTAGTAGCACAAGCTATAAGATTATCTCAGCTCTCTTCACACACGACCATTAGCCACGAACAAGAGCCACAGCCTCAGCCACAGGAGAATTTCCCATTACGCCCATTGCTGGCTAACAGGGCTGAAGTAATCAGGGCTGCCGTGCCTGGTCGGGCAGACAGATCCAACCTTAGCTGCGAGGATGCTGGGGATATTTTTCAGACAAAGCAGTGCTGTATAGAACATGTGAAAAGCCTGGCAGTGGAGACAGGCCAGACTTCAGGCTAACCCTAAGCAAGCCTGCTGGGAGAGGTGAAGCCTGTGCCTAGCCCCTTCTGGTTCTTAGCCCGTTTCTACCTTTACTTCTTTTCCTTTTGCCCACACTCTTCCCACACCTACTCTGCTCCTTCCAGAATGTGGCCCCAACCCATCATGCCGTGACAGATCTCAGTAAATAGAACATTCCAGAGTGCAGGAGATAAGTGCAAATGGTACACTGTAGTAACTAGAATTAAGTTCAGGTGTAAGTAGCAGAAAAAGACATAAAATAACAGCAGATTAAACAAGATAGAGTGTTTCTATTGCAAACTGAAGGAGTTCAGAGGCAGATATTCTAGAGTAGGGTGGTGCTTCACAGTGTCAGGGACCCTTTCTTGTTTGCTGCTCCACTTTGGATGCCCCCAAAGTTATCCCATTGTCCCATAATGGCTACCAGAACTCCAGCCAACACGATCACATTCCAGCCATCAGGAAAGAGAAGAGAGGAGAAGAGCATGCTTTCTTTCTTCAAGGACAGCTCCCAGAAGTTTCCAACCACGTCAAATTATGTCTCATTCGTCAGAACGTAGTCATATGGTCACATCAAACTACAAGACAAGCTGGGAAACATAGTCTTCAGTGTTGGCAGCCACATGACCTAAAAATCAGCGATTCCAGTACTATAGAAGAGAGCTAGTCAACCTCATCACGGTTGCTGAGCCTGATGAGCCTTTGGGTCGGGGGCTGTCCTGTGCACTGCACGATGTTTAACAGCATCCCTGGACTCTACCTCCTAGATGCCGGTAGCACCCCCCTCCATGTGACAAACAAAAATGTCTCCAGGCATTGCTGAATGTCCACTGGGGGTCAAAATCACCCCTGGTTGAGAGTCACTGCTCTAGAAGAAGAGGAGGAAGCAAGAAGAGAGCTGAGACCAGGACAGGGGGACTGCAAATTGTGGGAATCTTAGAAGCAGGGGCTGTCCCAGGGACCATAGACTTTAGCAGCAAGAGCTGGCCAGCAGGTGCCCAAGATGGTAGTAGACACAGCTCTGCAGATACAGCAGAGATGCCCACGGGCAGGGGAGATGATCTGGGACTTAGAGAAGGCAAGGAAGAGGACAACAGATGGAAGAAGGGCAGATGCCACTACTCATGTGCCATAGGCTGAAAGCCGTCTCTGACCATCAGGTATCCCTGTGGGAAAAGAGAAATCCTGAAAAAACGATTATTTACCTGAAAGAGACTGAGTAATCAAAAGAAGCTGTTTAAACCTAAAGTTATCAAATGACAATTTAAGCAGTGTCTTAGTCAGCTCAGGCTGCCAGAACAAATAACCACAGATTGGGTGGCTTAAACAACAGAAATTTATTTCTCACATTTCTGGAGGATGGGAAGTCCAAGATCAAGGTTTCATCCTGAGGCCTCTTTCCTTGGCTTGTAGACAGCCACCATCTCGCTGAGTGCGTGCATGACCTCTTCTGTGTGTGGGTGGAGAGCAAGCTGTCTGGTGTCTCTTATAAGGACATTAGCCCAATCAGCTCAGGGCCCCACCCTCACGACCTCATTTAACCCTAATGCTCCCCTACTCCAAATACAGCCACACTGGGGGTTAGGGCTTTGACATATGAATTTGGGGGGGACACAAACCTTTAGTCCATAACAGGTAGCAAATTTAAGTGTTTTCTTCTACCAAGTTGGATTAGGGGCACAAGACCAAGTTTATTTCCATTATAGAGAAGTAGACGTTGAGTTTCTCTATTCACCTCTGAGTGTGTGACCTGTAAAACTGGGGCCCTGCAATAACATGTAAATATCATGTATGTATTTTACGTATAAGTATGAATATATAAGCTACTAGAGGATTTATGCAAAATGTTAGCATTGGGTACCATTTGGAAATGACCTTATAGGTGATTTGTATTTTATTCTTTTCACATACCTATATTTCCATATTTAACCCGCATTTTTTTATAATATGAAAAAACACATAAAACATTAAAAAGTAGTCGTTATCATCTGAGATTCGTCACAAAAATGACAAACATGATAATATCTAATTCTGGAAAGATTTGTGGAAATGAGCACTTTCATTTCCTGCTGGTAGAAATGTGACTTGCTCCTTCCTGTCTGAATGGCCACTTGGTAATATGTATGAAAAGCCTTAAAATGTGCATATGCTCTGACTTAGCAATTCCACTTCTAGGAATTTATTCTTTAAAGATTTATTTTAGGGAACATAAGAATATGCATAGAGACTTATGCAAGGATGTTCATGGCGGCTTTATTTCTATTAGCAAAGTGCTGGAAACACTCGACTGTCTGATTATAGGGAATTGATACAAAGAATTAGGATATTCTGTACTACCGAATACTGTGCAACCTTCAAAATTACTCAAGTTATAGAAGCATATTTGTGTTTACAATATATTGATAACTGACAGATTAGGCTACAAACCTATAGGCTTAATATGACTTGATCACCCACAATATTACTGCAAAACAAAACATCCCCAATCTCAGAGGCTTACCACAGTTACTCTTCTGCTCATGGTGCGCAGGTTGTCTGAAGTTTGGCTGATGTGGCTGGGCTCTGCTGGGGCTCTTCCTCAGGCTGGGGGCAGTTGGGTGGGCTCCGCGCTGCAGGATGGGCAGGTCTATCCCCTCTGCCTCTCCCCACCCCAGGACAGCAGCTCCGGGGGCACATTCTCAGAGGGGAACAAGCCCCACCCACAACCACATTTAAAGCCTCTGCTCCTTTACAGCCCCCAGCATTCCACTGGCCAGAGCATGTCCAAGGCCAAGCCCTGCACCACTGAGTCAGGAAAATACCTGGTGCTGCCCCAAGTATAGGAATGGCCGAGTGACACGGCAAAGGACACGGATTCGTGGAGGGGTGAAGAATTACAAATAAGATTGCCATCTTGCATCTTTGATGCTTTTTAAGGATAAGTAATATGTAATATCTACCTCTCAATTTATCTATTTATGAAAGAATTTTTTTCAACAAGGAATGGGTTTGGCAGTGAGTGACAGAAACCTTGACTATGGTTTAAACAAGCAAAATGTTCGTTTTTCTCACGGAACTAGAAGACCAGAGGCGGGCAGACCAACAATGTCGTCAAAGAGGCAGGCTCTCTGTCACCCTGACTCCCCTTCCTTAGCATGTGGCCTTCATCCTCAAGTCACAGGATGCCTGATGCACTGCGGGTGTGTGTGTGCCTGCTCCCCAACCCCTGAATTTCTCAGAAGCATCCATTTTGTTTACATGAATTAACATACACTTTCTCTCTACCTTGGTGGGCACAAAGAGCTGCTGAGAATTGCAGTTTTCCTTCTTTTAAAAGAAATACCAGGCTTCCAGGATTAATAATGACTGTTGATTGACACCCTGCATAGAGACACCCAAAATTTTTACCCAAATCTGCTGTCAATTTCTCTGAAGAGACTACCCAGCCCATTTGCTTCCCCTTGCAGCCACAGCAGCAGCAACTACGATTTAATAATCATGCTTATCGCAGGGCTCAGCCATAAGCAGTCCTTCCTTAAAAACAAAACAAAGCAAAAGGATATATCCCATATGTGTGCAATTTTATTTCTTGCTGGGAAGGGCCTAGCAAAATGTCTCTTGTGGCATAGATGAAACAGAAGAGAAACCCACCAAAGGCGAGAAGGCTGAGGGTTTGCAGACACAACTAACTTCCAGCCATTTGGGCTTTCAAGTTAAGGAAGCCGATTGTAGCAAGTGTCTCCTTTGCAGAACTGCCAACTTATTAGAGATGCTTCAGGGGCCCAGAGCATGGGAGGCGGTCCCAAAGGCTGGAAACTCTTGCATTGGCTTGGATTTAGAATTAAGTTTGGCTAGTTTTTACCTCAATGAGAATCGTTATTCCCTAGTCTACTTTTTAAAAGAAAGTTTAAGCCATTCAGGAACCATGAGTCATAGGAGAGAGACTTAGCAGTTTATTTTTTATGCTTATAATGTGGGGGGCATTCTAGGCTTATAGTGATTATAATAATAATCTTTATTATTTTCTGTTACTTGATTAATACAAGAGCCAGTCCTCCTGGAACACAATTATCACTCTTACTCTCGCTCTTTGCCTCTCTCTCTTTCTTCTATGCTGACAGTACTACTTTATAATGTAAAAGGCCCACATCTCAGGTCTACTGCTCTTTGAATTTTGACAAATGTGAACCTGTATAACTACCCCCCAGTGCCGGATATGGAACCTTTCCATCATCCCAGAAATTCCCCTGTGCCTTTTTCCAGTCAGCCAGCACTATTCTAATTTCTATCTCCATAGATTAGTTTTGACTGTTCTTAAACGTTGTATTAATAGAATCATAAAATATGTATTTTTTTGTGCTTGGCTTCTTGTGCTCAACATAATGTTTCTCAGGTTCATCCACGATGTTACCTGTATCAAAAGTTTGTTTCCTTTGATGGATGAGTAGTATTCCATTGTAAAAATATACCATAATTTGTTTATCTATTCTCTTGTTGATATTTCCAGTTATTATGATAAAGCTGCCATGAACATTCTTGGACACATCTTTTTGTGGAATACGTGTTCATTTCTTTTCCGTGTATACCTAGAAGTGGATTTTCTGGCTCATAAGGTAGGATACGCTTAACTAAGATTATACTGTTTTATACAGCCACCAACAATGCGAGGTTGCCAAACTTGATATTGTCAGTCTTGTAATTTTATACATTCTGAGTGTGTTGTAGTATCTCTTTGTGGTTTTAGTTTGCGTTCTTCTGTTGCCTAATGATGCTGAACACATTTTCGTGTATTTCTTGGCTATTCAAGTCTCTTCCTTTGCAAAGTGCTTTTAAAGATTTTTGCCTATTTTTATGGATTTTTTTTAAATTATTGATTTGTGGGAAATCTTTATTATTCTAGATAAAGTCCTTTTCAAATACATGTATCTTGAGTATTATCTCCTAATATATAGCTTGACTTTTCATTTTCTTAATGATGTTTCTTTTGATGAGAAGTATTTAATTTTGATAAAGTCTAATATTTGAATGCTTTGCGTTTATTGTTAGTGCCTTTTGTGACAACTTTCTAACGATTCTTTGCCTGCCCCAAATAGTGAAGATTGTCTCTTATGTTTTTAAATTTTCCACCTCAAATTAATTTACATGTGTGCTGTGAAGGAGGAGTCAAAGTTATTTTTTTTCCTACACCAATATCTAGTTTTTCCACTATTTTTTTCCTAAAATTTACTGGCATGTGATTTGTTTTCCTTTCCACATTGATTTGCTTTGGCATTTTTATCAAAAATCAATTGACCATGCATCTATGTGTTGCCCAGTAACCTTTGTGGGTCTATTTCTGGACAATTTATCCTGTTCCATTGATCTATATTTTATCCTTATATCAATACCACATTGTTGTGATTACTGTAGGTTTTTAGTAAATCTTAAAATCAGCCAGCGTGACTCCTCCAACTTTGTTCTTCTTTCTCATAGTTGTTTTGGCTATTGTAGATCCTTTGCGTGTATATTTTAGAATCAACATATCCATTCCTACAAAAATCCCTGCTCGGATTTTGGTTGGGATAGCATTGACTCTATGATAAATTTGAGGAAAGCTGGCATCTTAACAGACTAAATCTTCCAATACACGAACATGGTGTGTCTCCCCATTTATTTAAGACTTCTCTAATTGTTCCCAGCAATATTTTATAAATTTCTGGGTAGAGGTCTTGCACACCTTCCTTAAGTTTAAATTTATTCCTAGTATTTGATTCTTACATTATTTTAAGTAAAGTGTATTTTAATTTTATTTTCCCGTCGTTTGTTGCCTGTGTAGAGAAACACAATTTAATCTTCATACATTGACCTTTTATCCTGCAACTGTACTAAACTCACTAAAAAATTCTAGTAGTTTGTTTGCAGATTCCTTTGGATGTTTCATGTATACAATGATGTTATCTGTGAATAAAGATAGCTTTACTTCTTCCTCTCTGATCTTTATGACTTTGATTTCTTGTTCTTGCTTCATTCATTGGCTTGGCCCTCAACCGCGTTGTTGAGTAGAAGTGATGAGAGTAGATATCCTTGCCTTGGTTCTTGGGGAAAAGCATCCAATATTTCGCTATAAAGTATGACGTTAGTTCTAAGTGTTTATTAGATAGGAAGTTTCCTTGTATTTCTAGTTTGCTGAGTGCTTTCTGTTTTTGTTGTTGTTGTTATTGTGGTTTGGGGTATTTATTGTTTTGCTTTTTAAAAATACTAGATGGGTAATAAATTTCATCAAGTATTTCCTCTGCATTTATTAATACGGTCACAAGGTTTCTCTTCTTTATGACATTATTGATTTTTTGATGTTAAACCAACTTTCCACACCTTGGATAATCCTCACTTTGTCAAGATATATTTTTTATATACATTGCTTTATTCTATTTGCTAATATTCCATTGTGGGTTTTGGTTAATTTCAGGAACTATTCTAATCTGAACCATAAACTGTTCTCATTCTGTCAAAATAAAGGTCTCCACATTCCCAACTCAATAGCTTTGTTGTTGCCAAACAAGCCTTTCATTTAATCTCTCATTTTTATTCTTCTGGGTGAAAATTATAAAAGTAGAACTGGATGGAATTTACATGGCACAAATAAAACCGCGTAGATTGTAGACATTTTCTGTGAAATTGGAATCATATAAAAGATATGACAAAACCAATTCTATTTCTGTGAACTTAAACTGCTCTAAAAAATAAAGTTTATTAGTTTTTAAGAAAAGAGAGAAACATCAAAAACAAACAGAAAAACAATTATATTTGAGATGAAAAAGTGAGACACAAAACAAATCCTATCATTGCTATAACTGAGTGAATATTGAGGAACCTGGCTGTCCAGTCCTTGCAATGATGCTTATCGTCATCAACTTATGATCAATGCAAAAATCCTAAAATGAATATTTTTATTCCAGGTCTTAGACTTGCCCTTTTATAACCTGGGAACCAAAATTGTCTGTGAAACACGTGACATGAGTTTGAGGAAAAGAGGAAGAATCCCTCAGGAGCCTTTCTCGAGTCTCCTGCATCTCACCTTCCCCAATTCCCATTTTAGTTCCAGCCCCACCCCAGTCCTTTGGTCTTGGAATTAACCCAGTGATCTGCCATGTGTGAGGGTGGACTCAGCCCGGGCCTTATTCCTGCGCTAAAGTGGGGTTCCATGTCCCATGTCCACGTCAGGGGATCCCACCTACATCAAGACCTAACAACCATGCCCTAAGAGTCCTCTTTCCTAGCATGCCCTTCCTCTAGGTTTGCCTCTGGAAGAAAACTGAGTAAAGGTCCCTTCTCACTTGGTCCCAAAGTAACCTGCCTCAGGAAACTAACTCTTCCCTAACTCACCGTCAGAGCAGGGGACGCCCACCGCTGGGATAGGGTGCCTGGATTCCACAGCCAAAACCTCTCCTGCAGCCTGCCTTGTGGAGGCACCTTCTCTCAGGAACCCATGTGCAAGGCCCATTGCCCCACACCCATCCAGCTAAGCCCTCTGGCATGCTTGGCCACAGGCTCTGTGGAGTGGAGAGGGTAGGCTCTGTGCCTGACCAGGCTCCATTGCTGGTTCTAACAGCCTTTCCCAACCGTTGGTTCTGGGAGATCCAGTCAGCCCTCTATATCTGTGGATGCGAAACCCACGGATACGGAGGGTCACCTAAGGCACTTGAGCATCCATGGATTTTGGTGTCTGCGGGGGTCCTGGAACCAATCCCCCATTGATACCGAGGGACAACTGTACTCCTGATTCCTTCCAATGAACCACTCCCGCCACGCACACCCCTTTGTCTTCCTAATAGTCACTTGAGTTGGTTTCCAGCACTTGCAACCAAAATACCTTGACAATTATACATTATACCAACATGTATAAAAGTGGGGGAAACAAAAGTGTGGCAAGTGATCCATGTGAAACCCGGCAAAGTGAAGCCATTCAAGAGGACATACCAAGGAGAGCATGGGCTGGCACATCAAGACCTCATGGACAAGGGGACCCCACCAGCTGTGCAGGAGCAGGGAAAACATCTTCAGAGTGGAGAGCTGCAGGAGGACGCCTTTGAAAACACAATTTCCAACCATGCAACGTGGCTGGGAAGCACTGGTCCCCAGGGCCGGCCAGGCCCACCTGAACGACAGCATGAAGAGACATGTGCTTCCAGATGAGCTGGGCAACAGTAAGCTAATAGCACTGTCTCAGGCATGGTCTTTCCAAATGCAGAGTAAAGAGAGGTTTGCTGCTCACCCAAGGCTTGTTCCAGCCCCACGTGGATGAAAATGCCAGGAGGACCCACCGAGTCCAATGTCTACATATGGTCATCGCTATAGCGCCTCAATTCGTTCTCATGCCAGGCAGAGTTTTAGGGGCTGAAGACCTATTAGTAAGTCAAACAAGTGTTCCTGTCCTCGGGGAGCTCCTATTCTGTTTACTGAGCATGCCCAGTAAGCACTTCACATGCATTCACTCATTCAGTCCTCAGAGCCACCCTCTGGGGTGGGCACTGTGCAGTTGATTAAACAAGGCTCAGAGAGATGAGGAAAGTGGGCCAAGGGTGCACAGCTGGCAAGTGCAGAGATAGGACTGAGCAGGCAGGCTGGCTCCAGGGTGCAAGGTCTTGACTTTCCTCTAAGCAGAATTGGCGATCTAGGCTTATTCCCCCTCCCCCTCACATGCACATGCTATTCAGCTGGAAGCCCTTCTAGGCACTGGGATACAATGAGGAGGGCATCCTCAGTCCAGTGAGAGGTGCAGCCATGTTGGGTCTTGACAAGTGGGAGCTCTAAAGAAGGAGCCATTCATGCCACAGGATGTGGGTTCACAGGGACAAGCATTCCAGAGGGAAGCCTCAAAGACAGAGGCTCAGAGAGGAGAAAGAGCCAGGGGGCTTGGGGGAAGACAAGTGGTCCAGCATGGCTCTCAGATCAGTCCCTTGTGGGACGGAGATGGGGAGGGGCAGTGACAGGGGTGATGAAGGGTGGTCATTGGGAAGTGGGTGGGAGGGAGTGGCAGGATGCTGTGTGCCTAGCACTGTGTCACCTCAGAGGAAGGAAAGGAAAAAGGAAGGGAGGGAGGGAGGAAGTGGAGGGGGAATAAGAGGCTAAAAAACCAAAGGGGGACTGGTTATGAAAGACTTTCAGTGTTCTAGTAAAAAGTTTGGGCTTGTTGTTGACAATGAGGAGTCATTAATGGTTTAATTATGGAAGCGATAAGCGGTACTTGACCAAATCTGTGTTTCTGTGTAGATTAGATAGATAGACAGATAGATAGATAGATAGATAGAGATGATAGAGGAAGATAGAGAGAGAGAGATTAGATAGGTGGATATGATAGATATAGATGATAGAGATTAGATATAGATCAAAGAGAAAAATAGAGAGGATAGAGATTAGATATAGATGATATAGATAGATGATAGGTAGATATGAGAGATGATAGAGATAGAGATGATAGAGACTAGATAGATAGATGATAGATAGATATGAGAGAAAGATAGAGATGATAGAGATTAGATAGATAGATAGATAGATAGATAGATAGATAGATAGATAGATAGACAGCCAGACAGCCAGCCAGACAGATAGATAGATAGATAGGTAGATAGATAGATAGATAGATAGATAGATAGATAGATAGATAGATAGATAGACAGCCAGCCAGCCAGCCAGATGGATAGATAGATAGATAGATAGATAGATAGATAGATAGATAGATAGATAGATAGATAGATAGATAGATGAGAGAGAGGGGAGAGGAGGAGGTAGAGAGAGATGGAGAAGGAGATGGGATGAGAATGGAGACGGGGTGAAGAGGGGGGTAGAGATAAGGGTAGGAATCTATATCCTCCCCTGGGCAGTTGGAGGTGTAGAAGGCACTAGAGGCAGGCAGCAGGCAGGAGTATCGGTTACATTTCTGTTCCTCTCGATGTTCTGCAAATGCTCAGGCCAAACTCCCTAGTGCTCCTCGCTGACACAGCACAGGCTGGCGGCCGGAGGATGGAGGACGCAGGAGGCAAGCGCTGGGCTGAAAGAACAGCCGCTCCCCCTGATGAATGCCCAACACCCAGGCTTCAGATCACCCGACAGGATCTGCTGAGAACATAGCCGCTAATGACCGCTGAAAAAGTCCCTCCTGGAAATTAGGGGGTTTGTTTTTGTGTGTCGCCTTCAGCAGCCTTGTCCACATTGGCCTCAGCTTCCCGCCCTCATTGCGACTGCCTGTTGGGTCTAAATGTTACGAGGAGGGGACAAATCCCGCAGGTAGCTGCCACCTCGCCCACAATGGCAGCCCAGGAAAGCCAGGCTCCTGCTGCGAGGGGCCGGGCCGCCCTGGGAGGGAAATGACCAAGGTCAGTGCTGGGCGTGCGGCATCTGCAGCAAGCATTTGCCCCATTCTCCTCCCGTGGGCATTGTTACTTTCCACTGACCAGCTGCCTGCAGGCTCCAGGCAGAGACAAAATGGGTAACACAGCCGCCATTCAGCGGAGATTAATGCCTGAAATGAGCCACACCTCTGAACAATTGCTTCCTAGAAGAGGGACAGCGCTGAATGGTCGGGGAGCCCCATTGACGACTGTTATAAAAGAGGTGAAACCCTACCGGGAGGGAAAGAAAAGTTTCACACCGCCCCTCAAACCTAGCTCCGATTCTTCCTCTCGCCCTTCTCTTCCCTTCTGACTGCCCATTTTGCCCCTAATCCAGAATCACTCATTTATGTACAGGGACTTGGGCAGCAAGCTTAAGATGCACGAATTTGCTACTGTTAAGTCATATCGCTGTGGCTGCGTGCGGATCGAATGAGTACTATTATCTGCGCAACTTTCCGACTTGACAATTAGTTACTATCATTCACACTGTGCAATCAGCTGTTAAATCCTCATTTATGCTGATTTGAATATGAATGTGCTGTTCAATAACATGTTAGATTGCCATGTTTACAAATATACTCCAGGTATTTAGAAATTTAGATGATGCAAAACATACTGTTTAAGTTGCGCTCCGTGCCAGTTTAAATAGCTTAAGCCTATTTATCAGTCACTTAGCAATTCTCTTCACATACTTCTGTTTTCCTCTGTCCTACCCTTCTCAACCAAAACTAAAATATGCTCTTTTGGGTTTGCTTGCTTTGTGGCTGTATTAAACTAATAATCTTCAAGATGGCACTTAATTAGCCGTCACCTCGACGTGAGTCTTCTTTCCTAATTCCCACAGATCTAATTCCTGCTCTTTTAGAGGCAGATGAAACAGTAAATGGGAAAAAGAAAGAAAAAAATTATCTCGGCAGCTGCAATGTTAAATATCAAGTCTCTGAAAGCAAATCCTTTGTACATAGCACAAAGGAGAGAGCAGAGCAAATTGTTGAATGTAGGTAAAACCTGAGAGAGCAAGATACATTTGATTGTAAACTTCTGGAAGGAAAACAAGGTGGACTGCAGAGCAGGCTTGCTCAAACCTTAATGTGCATTTGAATCAGCTGGGGGTTCCCTAGCACTTGTAGATGCTGGTTCAGTAAGTAGGGCTGGGGCCAAGATGCTGCTCATCTAACGGTCTCCCAGATGCTCTGAGAGCTGCTGCTAGACCAGGTGCTACACTGGGTAGCAAGACTCTAAAACATATATAATACACCCACCTTCAACTATTGTCTTTACAATAAGAACACACTTTTCCATTGGAGATTTAAAATTCAAGCTTGACAAGGGGCCAGCCCGGTGGTATAGCGGTTAGGTTCGTGTGCTCTGCTCCAGTGGCCCGGGGTTCTCAGGTTCAGATCCCAGGCGAGGACCTGCACACTGCTCATCGAGCTATGCTGTGGCAGGCGTCCCACATATAAAGTAGGGGAAGATGGGCACGGATGTTAGCCCAGGGCCAATTTTCCTTAGCAGAAAGAGGAGGATTGGCAACATATGTTAGCTCAGGGCTAATCTTCCTCACCAAAAAAAAAAAAAAAATCAAGCTTGACAATTCCACTTCTGGGTATATATCCAAAAGAACTGAAAGCAGGAACTTGAACAGACATTTATATACCAATGTTTATAGCAGCATTATTATTCACAATAGCCAAGAGGTGGAAGCAACCCAAGTGGCCATCCCTGGATGAATAGGTAAAGAAAATGTGGTGTATCCGTACGATGGAATGTTATTTAGCCCTCAAAAGGAATGAAATTCTGACACATGCTACAACTTGGATGAACCTTGAGGACATTATGCTAAGTGAAATAAGCCAAATACAAAAGAACAAATATGGTATGATTCCACCTATATGAAGTATCTAGAGTAGTCAAATTCATAAAAACAGAAAGTAGAATGGTGGTTGCCAGGGGCTGGAGGGAAGAGGAAATGGGGAGTTGTTTAAGAGAAACAGAGTTTCAGTTGTGCAAGTTGAAAAGGTTCTGGAGGTTGGTTGCACAACAGCATGAGTATACTTAACACTACTGAACTATGCACTTAAAAATGGTTAAGATGGTAAATTTTACTTTATGTGTACTTTACCACAATTTAAAAAATCTTTTTAAATAAATTGGAAAAGGTCAATCTCGGTTTTAGGGACATTGTAGAAAAATTTTTTTTCTACCAAGAAATCTATTTTTAAGCTGATTCTTACCCAATTCTTCAATGAGCTGGGCAGATATCACCAGCCCTGATACAAGCTAAGGAAAGAATTAATCAATTTTGCTTCCACATTCCCATGTCCTTTGTCCAAAAATCTATTCCAGTAATTATTGCATTCTAATCAGTGTTTAAATTCTGTGTGTCTCCATCTCCCTCCCTAGAGTGTGAGGTTCTGAGGGCGATGGTTTGCCCTACAGTGATGTAGTAGGTACTGTTGACTGCGTAACCCTCGGGCACTTCTCTCCTCCTTCCTGACACAATCCTGATTTTGTTCAGGTGTCTCCACTTTGTCCATATGCTGCAGAGGGGGCCCAGGCCCTAGGACGTGGGGCATGAGGAGTCTAAACCATTCATGTTGGCTCCATTCCCCTTGCCAGTGAATGGTTCCAGCACAGTCACGGGTCAATTTTGTGGTCAATGAGATATGAAGGAGTCTGCTGAGGGGCTTCAGGGAAAGGTTGCCTTGCACTTAAAAAGAGATACAGAAGAGACTGTTCCTCTGTTCACGAGGGATGCTGTCTGTCTGGATGAGACACGTGGAATGAAAGCAGCCATCTTGACAACACCGGTCTGAGGATGAAACCAGCACCAGAAGAGGCAAAGGAATCCAGAGAGGCAGAGCCAGAGCCGAGCCACCCTACCTTTTGGTCTCTCGCCTTGTAAAATAATAGAGTGCTTTCCAGTTTAAGCTGGTCGAGTAGGAGTTTTCTGTCTGGTGCAGCCAAAACCACCTTAACTGATACCAGTATGTCTCAGGTAGGAGGTATTCTGAAATTTGCTGGATTAAATTAAGTAGGAAGTCTGGGCTGGTTCACAGCCAGACCACAAGGAGTCCTTGAGGACTCCTTGGACAGCATGACAATGTCCCCCATGATAAGCAACCTCATAGATGAAATGGTTTTTTCAACTAGAAAGATAATAGAATGTTTTTGTTTGTTTCCTTGCTTGTTTTATTCAAGGATTCTCCATGGGCTACTTTTCCTAGAAAACATTTAAAATGTCATTCCATTTACAAAGTTTCATTTAACTTTACCTTTTGCCAGACCTGTGTCTTACAAGAGCAAAGTCATCATAATGGCTGATGTTTATCGAGCACTAATATGCAGACATTATACTCAGTTAGTCCTCACATCAGCCCTCAGATTGATTCTATTATCACCCTCCTTTTACAAATGAAGAAATGGAGGCAGAGAAAGCTTAGTTCACTTTCCTGGGGCCACACAGCTAATAATGTGCAAGATTGGGATTCGAACCTGAATGGTTGGCTCCTACCATTATGCTCTACAGTGATGCTTTAGTTAGGTGCATTGTGGCATTCCTCAGTGCAGATAACTGCGATCATTCCCTATAGGCGGTCAGAAAAACCTTAAAAATATTAAAATCTCCTTAAAACTCAGATCGTGTTAACTTCCCACTCAATGCCCTTCAGTGGATTCCCATGGATGTTCTAGATAGCATCCAAAATGACTGACACGGCCCACTGACCTATTCTGGTCCCCACCCCGCTGTCATTTCCAGCCCTGCCCCCTCCTATGGATACTCTAGCCACTCTGGCCACCTTTCAGCTCCTCTGACACATTCAGCCATTTTCATCTCAGAGCTTCTGCACCTGCTATTCATTCTGCCTTGGCTCAACATTCCCTACCCCCTCAGACAGACAGAAGGACAGACAGACAGACACACACACACCTTGCTCCTGGATAACTTCTACTCATCCTTAGAGAGTTCTCCGTTGACCCATCAGTCCAATTTTGTCCCACGGTTATACCCTCCCCTATCACCATTGTCACAGCGTTTATCGGATTTTATAATTTCATCAGTCTGTGTGATTTTCTGCTTTGTCTCTGTCCTCCCCAAGGAGAGGATCAGCTCCACGTGTGGCCTCATGTTTGTGTTGTCACCACTGTATCCTGAGTGACAGGCACATCATAGACAACAGTGGGGAAATATTTGAGGAAAGAAGAAAGAAAGGAAGCTGAGAGGGAAAGAAAAACTTGGAAGGAAGGAAGGGACGGTGAGGCTCCTATGAGTTGCCGTGCATCTGAACACTTTCATCACAGTAGCATTCTCTACTCAGACGAGCAAGGGGCACTGACTTAATAGCAAGCTTGTCTCCTTTCTCTCTTCCTTTCCTTCCTTCCTTCCTTTCTTTCCCTATTTCTTCATGGCTTTAAAAAAAAAAGTCTCCTTAAAACAAAAGTAAATGATTAAATAAAACCAGCATTTAAAATTAAACTATCCTTAAATTTTAAAGTGAAACATCTGGGTTGGGCCCCCAAGATATTATCATTTTTTCACAAAGAGCCGTGGGGCTTTGCCTCCCTATATTCTCTTTCCCTTCCCAAAGATGTGTCTGTTTACACCATGTGGATGGGTCTGTACAATCTCCTGTACACTTCAGTGCAATAATACCAAGTAAGATAATATACCGGAACTAGGCATCTAACTGTAAGAAAAGCAACTAGACAAGTAGATGGATTTTTCACTTATAGGATTAAGAGGCTATAAAGACATCATATTGTGGGGTCAAGGGATTTATTGCTCAAACATTTTTCTTCAAGGAATTAAAAAAGAACTAGTGAGAAAAATATAATGACATGGAAATATCAAAGCAAACAGAAAACGTTTAAAGATGAGGACCATTAAAATATAGAATAATCTGTGAAAGCAACAGAATTTCTAGCACTTTAAGTCATTTTAAAATAGACAAAATAAATTCATTCCAGAACGTGTCCAGCTACTTAGGAAATGTGATTATACTCCATTTAGTGTCTTAAAATTTATTTTTCAGAGCATTGCCTTAATAATTGTAACTATTATTAAATAATTATAAGATAGTATTGACCAGCAAAACCTTAGCTATACCATTTAATCCATACATTAAGTTTACCCAGGTTTGAAGGCACAAAGAAAGTATTGTATTTTCAGTATGGAAAAACTGGAAAATGCTTTATTTCTTCTTTGAGTATTTTTCAAATTCATTTTATTCAGAGTACCCATCAATTAATCACCTGATGTAGCAAAGAGACTGATGAAAATAGGGGAAGGAGGGACAGAGGAATGGCATGTTATCCTCCAATAGTGTTCCCTTAAGATTATACATTTATTCTTTGGTACCTCCATTCCCAGATATTTTGGGGAAATTTCCATTTGTAACTACCTTTTCTGTAGCAGTTCTGCTTGGCAGCAGGTGCACAGGCTAGACCATTACTGATACATATGTATCACATACCATGATAAAGGTTTAGGGCTGGAAGGGGCTTTAGAAGTTACCAAGTGTTTATTTTACAGATGAGGAAACTGAGATTCAGGTAATTTCAGACACTTGACAAAATCATGGAGTTTTCATTCACTTAAATCAATGAGAGAGTGGGAAAAAGGATTTGCATCACTACTACATTAAATTATTCAAAGAATATCATTCTTTTTCATTGGATTCCCTCGTTCATTCATTCCACAAATATTTACTGAGAGCCTGGTATCTGCCGGGTAACGCTGAAGATGTGGCAGTGAACAGAACAGACAAAAACCCCACACATTCACAGAGTTCACGTGCCAAGGACTCAATATCATTTAAATTCCTAACTCTATTTTCCACTCAGAGGTTGCTATTTTAACGATTTGCAGGAACCACCAAATTAGAATCAAAGACATCAAACAAATTCTCTACTGACATAATTTAAAGAGCGCAGGAATTACAAATACCAGTCAACTCTATTGATTACAAAGAGCAAAGGAAGCAGTGTACGTTCAATTTTTTTAAAGAGAGAGAAATTCAACAGCACGAAAAAAAAACCATGTTCCAACACGACATCCAGATTCACCAGTCACATCTCCTGAAACAGAGAGCAAGACTTTCAGAAGTAAGAGAAAAGAAAACTAAGCACTTTTAAAGCCTTTACATAAGGGATAAGAAAACATTAAACTTTTGGCAAGCCTCCTGGCAGCTTGCAGAATGAAACCACTCACTGCCTGCAAGTGTTTAGCCCATAGCTGTGGAAATGAAGAATGTCAAAATACGCACAAGTAAGAATCCATGCACACACGTCAAAGAAGCAAAACTCCAGGGGACACCCAGCGTCAAAGTGGGAGATCACCAGAGCACTAGAGGAGAGGCAGGAAGGGAGGTCCCGGACTGCACAGAAGACCAACCAATCTTGGTGTCACAAACACAACCTTGGCTGTGTTCGTCCCTCCTGTACCATCGTGGGAAATTATCCCAGACATTCGGAAATTCATTTAAATAAGACATAAAGCCTGCTGCTGTGACTTCATTCTGCACGAAGTGTATCATTGACCCAAGAATGAAATCATGAAACCTTAAGCAAGACTCCCTCTCTCTTTGTTTTTTCTTTTTTAACCAAATTTCATATTTACTGCACCAGTAGAAATAGTTATTTTTTAAAGCCAAAAATTAGTCCTATTTTATAAAGAAAAAAATGTTGTTTATTTTATGAAGCCAGTGTTCTGGAAGTTCATAAATCCCTGTAGTTCTTTGGTTTGAGAACCAAACTTGGTTCAAGTTCTTTGGTTGAAATACCACATTCCAGCCACAAGGGAGTGGCAAATTCACTAATGGGGCCAACATTTGTGTAACTTTCTAGAGGACAGTTAGAAGACTATGTCACAACTTGAAGAAATGGTGCTGGGTTTTCTTTTCCTATTTTTCAATCTTTATGGAATTTGCCCATGTTAGTTTTATAATTTCAATAAGTGTTTACCAGAAAGAAAACAAACTGAATCTCTACTACGGCTAGAAGTCAGAGTCATGTGCTAAGGTTTGTCCTTTCACATAAAATGACAAAGGAGGGTGACAAAGCCAGAGAAAGCAGTGGAGAGCTTATCCATGGGCCAGTTAAGTCATAGAACATACCAAATATAAGGATTAAAATTTTTCTTTTACATCCCCAATTTATTCAAATAATTCAAGAGACTTCTGTAAGCATTAGGAAATTGGTACCTAAAATGTCTTATGCTGTTTAGGTAAGGAAAGGAAAGAGAAGGCGCTAGAGCTACACTATAAATCTCATCTCTGATGAGAACCTGGAGAGAACACAGGACAAACCACAGTTTCAAACCATAAGAGCGGCAGGCCGCAGGAGGCTGAATTAATATGGGTAAATAGGCTTCCCAGCCACTGTGTGCTCTGCCCCCAAAAAGTCAGCAGGCGTGATTCGTATTATCTAATAAATTCCCAGAGGACAGTTTGACTACATATATAAAAACATGTATATTCTTTGACCCAATAATTCCTCTTTAGGTCTAAGAGCTAACCAGAGAAGTACACAAAAGTGTTTGCACAAAGATGCTCATTTCAGCATTCTTTATAATATGAAAAAAATGAATACACCCTAAATGCCCACAAAAAGGGCTTAATTAGATAATTCAGGAATATCTATACAATGGACTTTTATGCCGCCTTTAAAAAGGAATGTGCAGACATAGAGACAGTGATATGGAAAAAAATCTCTATGGCATACTGTTGAGTAAAAACAAGCAGTGTATAAAATGGCAGGTACGGTATGCTGCCCTTTTTATTTAGCAAGATGCAGCATGATGTATTAACAAGATGTAATGTGATGGAGAGACATCTCGAAGGATGGTCTCTAGTCCATTGGCAGTGACTATCTCTAGCTGGAGAATTTAGGGAAACTTTTCCTTTGTTCCTTATTCTGCCCTGTGTTGCTTGAACATTCTACAAGAGTAGGTGTGGATTTCATCCTCTGGTATTGGAAGGAGGCCTCTGGGACAGAGCTGCTGGAGCCTCTTGGGAAGTTCTGGGAAACCCCAGGGTAACGTTCAGTGGAGGTCCCATGGATGGATTGGAGGATGGGCAGAAAGGCTTAAATGATGTGGAAGCGAGGAGGGAGCCAAAGCAGTTTACGGAGAGAAAGGAGTGTGACGAAGCAGAATTTCCGGGTGATTAGACTGAATTCTCTTCGAGGCTGCACGGGACTGCGTGTCCCCATTATTATTCATAGAATTCCTGCCATCATAGAACTCAGTGGGCCTTTGGAACAGCCTGGCTAACTGGGATTTTTTCGGTTAGCTTGGGGCCTGTGCAAGGAAAGCAAGTATGAAGCTAACTTTCTCAAGATATTCAGAGTCTTTGGAGGTGGGGCAGAAATTATTCCACAGAACATTCAAAATTATCAAGGTCCATGGGTAGGCTGAAAACTGTCTCGATTGGAAGCTGCATTCAGCACTATGAGGTGTAGTAAGGGTTTTTTTCCCTAAAAAAGGGTGAAAAAGAGGTGAAAGGATGCATCTCTTACTAAACAGGAACGCACCAGTGATTATGGACTATCCTTGTAATTATTATATTTAGCTTTGAAATCTTTATAAACAAAGATGTGGGTAGTTATCTACTGGAACATATAATAGCTCTAATGGTACAAAATTTTCTGGGTGGGTACGTGGGAAGCGTTTTCGGTCTGATTCCTAGTTTACCTGATCGAATATTCTTTATAGAGTGGGTGGAGCTAGCAACAGAAATTAAAAGTATCTACTTCTTAAAGAATTTTTAATACTTCAATAACATTTTCCATTATCTAAGTTCAAAAAAGGTATTATAAAAATATAGCCAAAATACTTATTAAAAGGAAAATAGCTTCAAAATTATTACATCAAAGAGTTCCCATTTAAATGTCTGGGAAAGTGACATCCTAATTTTCAGGGGGCTTTCCTATCTCCCGTTTTAAAATTTAAAGGTCAAAAGAAATAAAAAGTAAAACCATAAAGCAAAACCAAGCTGCAACAAAGAATCCTCAAACATTTGAGCCTCTTGAAACATTTTAGAACATCTCAAAGTGAAAAACAAGCATTTCTGTTCAAACCTAGTTAGAAAATGTTTGCTGTTACAACACAGATTTTCTATCATGCACTTTGAGTTAGCACAGAGATACGACTTAATACAATAAGCATGGCTTCTGCCATTTGGGATTCTTAAAACGTAAGAGCTAGAGCATGCTGGCTATTTACTTGGTTTGAATTCATAGCAATGTTTATATAGGATATTATTAAGATCAAGTTATTCTACGACCATTTGCTGCTTGAAATTTTCCCATTCAGCAGAATCTATACATCACTGATGTTAAAAATGAGTTTTTTTGTGACCAAAAAAAAAAAAAAGGATTTGATTGTGTAATCTTCAAAGTGTTTAATTTGTCTTAAAGCTAAATCCAGAGGCTCTGAAACCTTAGGGCTCTCGAGGTGGATTTTTATTCTGGTTCACACACCTTGAGACAAAGGCTCATAGTCAAGATGTGGGGGAAAAAGACGTTTTTTTTGTGTGTGAGATGCGGGGAAAATTTATTCCCGAGGCAGCCTGGAATGGGCTTCAGAAAATGGATAGAGTGTCTTCTTGAAGAAAGGACCTCTAAGTAAACTCGACTGCCATTCAAAAGATTTGCTCTGACACTTAACAAGTGGTGCTGGAAGAAAGGAAAATCTGTTGTCAGGTTTGGGGTGTTTATCAGCCCCCCTCGAGACACTTGACCTAATGCTGCGGCCCCCCTAATCCGCTGATCTGCATGCCGTGGCCTCGTGAACCTCACCCACAACTGCCGGCAAAATTGCCTGGAACACTTGTCCCAACACATTGATCCCTCGGTATATTGTGTGCGGCTCACCTACTCCCCTCCTCCCCTCCAACCCCCCTCTCGCGACTCCCCCTAAATTTAATTCTGCTCACAAATTGTGAAATAAGTTGTTTGGGCTGGATTTGTCGAGTGAATTGTCCCACTAATGAAACAGTCTGTTCATTATACAGTCGTCGGAGGGAAGATTTAGCGCTCCCATACCCCGGGACCCGGGCAGGTTAACGTTTTTAGACTCACAGTTGACAAAAGAATGAATAGCTCTCTCCTGTCAAATCAGGCTTACAAACAGCTTGGCATACAAACAGTTACTACTTGTGTGCATGCGGATTTAGGGTCCCCGTCTGCTAATGCCCCAGATTTGTAAGTACAAATTGGTTAGTCTTCAAACTGTTTGCGAAAGGAATAAAATGACCAAAAATTAGTTTGTTTTAGCCTTTTCTCCTCCCCTCCCCGCTCCCACAAGTGAAACATTAAAAAAAGAAAAGGAAAGAATAAAATTGTGTGTAATGGTCTCATGGAATATCGTTGGGTTTTTGCTTAAGCATCAAATGAAGCCGGACCATTGTTTGGCAGGAAACATTTTGTTCTGCTCAGGCACCCTGCTCTCAGAAAGCAGCTGAAAATCTAATGGAATTAATTTAAGATGTGTGATTTTAAAAGCCAGAGAGCAGAGAGAGAGAGGGAGGCAGGGAGGGAGATCAAAAACTCTCATTTCTATTGATTTGAGTACCTGTTGCTTAAAACTAGTTACAATCCCTCCCCTCTTTTTAGCTGCATTGGTCTTTCAAAATGAGTCATTTAGATTTCTGAAACTTTTTCATAGGCAATTATGTATAAATTAGATAAAAACCATTTTATTTTCCTACAGCGGTTTCAATTGTCTTGTGAATAAATCAAACTAATGCAAAATCATTGAGGGAGAATGCTTTATAGGAAATAAGGTAAATATTTTTATTATGTGATTTATCATCAGTTTGCTGATAATTTTTAGTCTGAATTGGGTTTAAAAAACTCTTTTTTCTTTTTTTGTGAGGAAGATCAGCCCTGAGCTAACATCCATGCCAATCCTCCTCTTTTTGCTGAGGAAGATTGGCCCTGGGCTAACATCCGTGCCCATCTTCCTCCACTTTATATGGGACGCCGCCACAGCATGGCCCGACAAGCGGTGCATCGGTGCACGCCGGGATCCAAACCTTTGAACCCCGGGCTGCTGCAGCGGAGCCCGCGCACTTAACCGCCTGTGCCACCAGGCCAGCGCATAACTATATTCTTAACCCATAAATGTGCAAAGTTAATTGATTATTAGAAATTTGAATAAAGCAAGAGCGTTATACTGCCACAGAGAATAAATGGGACAGCCTTCATCCTCAACACATGGTTGAATCGTTTTGTATGAAGTCGTTCAAGCCCATAAAATATACTGCACATGTGAGCCACCTAAGCCAAAATTTGTGGTTTAAATCTGGGGACAGGAGTGGGAGAGAAAGTTACAAGCAACTCAATGACAACAAACTCTTCACTATGGCTGCACATAGAACAGACCCAGGTGGTCTCTTTCCATTTTCCATCTTTTCTCCACTACTCCCGGAACTTTGCAAAACATTTTCCTGTAATATCCATTCCTTATCCATCAAACCTAAGATTTTTTTTCCTACTTCATCATGACATCTTAGGGCATTTCTTTTTTTTTTTTTTTTTTTTTTAAATTTTTTGTTTATTTATTTTTCCCCTAAAGCCCCAGGCGATAGTTGTATGTCATAGCTGCACATTCTTCTAGTTGCTGTTAGGGCATTTCAAAGACAGAGGCAATGACATGTGAAGAACTTTGGGCTAAGAAAATGCATATATTTCCTGAAATAATATTTTTCCAGAACTATGTTTAGAGAAATGGCACTTCCCTAAGAATTTCATAATGCAATGACTACCTTACAATGGGAAGCTATCAGAAAATGCAGGGGGTTCAGGAATCAGTCACTTGTTTGGGGCAGGCTTCTCCTTACAATCCACTAAGATGAAAAAGAACCCAAGGGTGAGTAAGACCAAAGCTGACCCAAGTTTCATGCAAAGATTGAAGAAAAATGAATAAATACTCAAGGATGCTTATTGTCTTACTCCTGGCGAGAAACAAAAGCTGCTGGCAGAAGTTTTGTTTGTTTGTTTGTTTTGGTGAGGAAGATTAGCCCTGAGCTAACATCTGTTGCCAATCTCCCTCTTTTTGCTGAGGAAGATTGGCCTGGGCTAATATCCGTGCCCATCTTCCTCTACTTTATATGTGGGACGTCTGCCACAGCATGGCTTGATAAGTGGTGCGTATGTCAGCACCCAAGATTCGAACCTGCAAACCCCGGGCTGCTGAAGAGGAGCGCGTGAACTTAACCACTACGCCACCAGGCCAGCCCCCAGAAGTATTTTTTAATAGCAAATCGTAGGCTGAAATACAAAGGCTTCCTGCTCTAAAAAGGAGACCTGATGGTGAAAAAAAAAAAAAAGAAAGCTGTGCGGTTAACAGGAAGGGATGACTGTTGGGGTAGGTCTCTGTGGAAGGCAGTCTGTATTAGACCGTATGTCTGGTCTTCCGCGGTGGTAAAGTGACGACTTTAAGAGCTTCCCTTCCTTCTCTCTACAGTGGGAAGATTAGGATCTCGTACTGTGGTTGAGCTGAATAATTTATGTTTAGCATATTGCCTGGTCGCCTGGTCCAGCAATCAAAAAAAATATACAATATATATATTATGTCTATATCTGTATCTACTCTCATGAGGTTTCTGAGCAAGCTCCACTGGTTAAAGCACAAAATACCAGTGTCTTATGAGGCATCCAAAAGACCCAATGGAAAGCAAAAGGTGATGGTTGTAGCTTAATGAGCGACCTGATAGTAAACCTCACTCTGATGCTTCCTTCCCAGGTAAGACTTAATTCACTGACTGTCAGGTCTGAATGTCTGCCTTGCTCATTGCAAAGATGAGGAAACTGAGGTTCAAATTCATATGGGGTTAAAACTCAGGCCTCTTGACTCCCAGTCTGATAATGTTCTTTCTCTTTCATTTTAAAGGAAATGCTGTAAACGCTGCAAACTGGTTTATCTTTTTGATACATAATTCTTATTTCATTTGTATAAAATGGGACATTTGGGTGAGTTCAGGGAGTTTTCTGGATTGACATTGTTTGGCTGCTTTTTGCCTTTTAGGTATGTTTATGGATCTGTAAGTGCTATTTTTAGAAGTTAAATACAGTTTCCAGTTAAATGCTGAGGCAATGGTTATTGTTTTGTGACTTGTGAAGTAAACAGAACAAATTTATTTGTTTTTTAAAATCTCTTAAAAATGCAACATTGCAAATATATTTTTCACAGAAAAATTTATAGATTTGAGAAAACTGTGTCTAAACCACGGCCCACAGGTAAAACGAATGGCAAACAGGAATGCCGATTAAAATAGGTCCTATATTGGGGTGGCCTGGTGGCGTAGTGGTTAAGTTCACACATTCCACTTCTGGTGGCCCGGGGTTCGCAGGTTCGGATCCGGGCACGGACCTACGCACCACTCATCAAGCCATGCTGTGGCAGGCGTCCCACATATAAAGTAAACGAAGTTGGGCACAGATGTTAGCCCAGGGCCAATCTTCCTCAGCAAAAAGAGGAGGATTGGCAACAGAAGTCAGCTCAGGGCTAATCTTCCTCACAAAAAAAACAGTAGGTCGTATGAGAAACGGACTTGCCCTACCTCACACAGGTTTTCTAAGATGCCCTAAGGTCCTCCAGAAACCTCTAAAAGGTTTTTGTTTTCTCCTTTGCCATTCTTCCTCTGGGAAGGCTGCCAGACCAGCCTCACCACGAGCGCCAATTCAACGTGAAGGGACAGATGCCAAAACGGCTACCACTCAGGGCTCAGGTTAGGATACCAGCAGCTCATTGCCTGGGCTACATATTGCCCTGATTCAACAGACTCCTTCTAAAATTCAAATATTATCAGCATCCCAGTTTGGCAGAGATTATCTTTTAGAGCAAGGGATACAGAAAGAGAAAGCTAAAGCCCCCGAGATGAGCTTCATAATTTCGCCCAGTACCAGCCCACAGAAGATCTATATAACAGCCCCCTCTCTTTAACTAAAGATGGGGCCAGGGCATTAAATCCTATGTGAGAAGAAATATAGTGTAGGGGTTGAAAACAAAAACAAAAAACCAATAGGCTGTGCAGTCAGAAGACATGGCTTCAAATTTTACTTCAGCTACAGAGAAGCTGTGTGACCTTGGTTAAGTTAATTAGCTAGATTGTGCACTGGTTTCTTCAACTATAAGGTGGGGGTGATGAAAAATCTACTTTGTGGGGTTCAAAATAAGGATTAAATAAATGAACACATATAGAATACTTATAAGACAGACTATGTGGTTAATAAATGTTAGCTGCTTTCATTGGATATTCCCAAGATCCCCCAGTGCTTTGCTCTCTGGACCAGAGGTATCAACATCACGTTATCGGCAATGCAGAAGTTCAGGCTCCATCCCAGACCTGCTGAATCAGAATCTGTTTTAATAAGACACTCCGATGATTTATACACATTAAAGTTTGAGGAACACTGGCTTAGAACACGCTTCTCTCTACACCCTTAACTTATCCCTTGAAGCTTGGGTGGGTTGCATATAAATGAATGCTGGTGTCTTCGGCTGGGATCACCGATATGCCAGAACACCACCCAGCGGTGGGGGTTGCCAGGCTGGTTATTTAATGAGTTTTATGATACATTAAATCCTCCAGACCTCACGGCAATTTGACCATTAAAGAAATAACTTTTTTTAAGGTAGCCTAAAACAAGCCAACTCAAGCGAATAATAGGATTAGCGTGGTGATATTGAAATCAGAGTTGTACCACGTGAGGACCTCTCCATCAATCACGTCTGCTGTCCTCACGGCTGATTATGGTACATTGTTTCATTAAATTAAACACCAAAGGGATGTTGTAAAGGCAACATATGGTCCTCTTTCAAAAGTAGTTAGCCCGGTATTGCACAAACGGCCTCATCGTGGCTCCTCTGAAACCTTCTAAATCAACGCATTGAGGGTATTTGCTTTTGCAAAACAATGTCTCATAAAAGTGGTTGCTTTTAATTGCAGGCTGGCTGTTGCCGGAAGCACCGCCAGGATGTGAGATGTGAAGGAGAATAGACGGAACCAGGTTAGGAGGGAGAAATCAATTGTCCATTTTTCCTGTTCTCCCTTCACAGTGGCAGCAATCATGGCAGAAGAGGTGAAGAGGTTGCACTTCCACAACCCAGATGGATGCCGAGCTCTCAGAAATCTATTTTCTGCCTCTCTATTACACAAGGCAGACTGGGGGTAGGTTTTAGAATTGACAGGAATGATAACATGCAGTTAAAAGACCTGCTCAAAGGGAGAAGATTTTCTCTAACGATCAGGAGAGAGAGAGGACAGCGTTCTGGGGAGGTGCCAGCCTAAGGGCAGCTTCGTCAGCTTCCGGTGGATCCAGTAGAACCCTCATAGTTTATGAGAAGTGATTTATATGCCGTTGGAGAGTGAGACCAGCCCAAGACTGAATTTCAAGAGAAAAGTCATTAGGCAATATTAGGAGCACTGTTTGTTGTTATTTTGCGTTTATGTGGCTGGTCTTTCCTCCAGGGAGCAAGAGTACTCACCAATGTGTAATTAGCCAACAGCAATCCTCACAGTGCCCCTGTGAGCTCAGCCTGGAATGGTGTCAAAGGCAGTTAGCCATCTTTCCTCTCTTCCAGCTGCAACCCTCTCTCCCACCCTCCCCTCAAAGCACCCCCAAAATAAGAGGGTTGACCAAGCAGGGTGCAGAGGTTACATCAAGATTGCCATGGGGCACCTCCTACCTTCTGGTTTGTGTGTAGCCCTTGTGACATCTCACCACACAGTTTCCACTACCCCTAGGGGGCTGCCCTAAATCCGTAGCCCCTTTTGTGTCTGCTCAGAGGTAAACACAACCAAGCAGGTAGGGAATCTTTGAATCAAAAAGATCTTATATATTTTTTTGTATCATTGACAAGCAAGACAGATTTGTTTTCTTAATTTTTCAAAATATATTGAAGATAAAATAAAAAGTAAAAGTCTTATCAACTGTCCCCTTGTGACCATCCTTCTCCCCTTACCCCAAGGGGAACCACTGTTAGTGGTATGTTATGTATCCTGAAAGGGGTCTTAGATGGCACCTGATCAATTTCCCAATAGATATTGGAATCTCTTCTATGATGCTCAGAATGAGCCAAAATATCCCCATAATTTCTCCCTAGTGAGAATATCTCACAAATAACATAGCCTTTTATTCTGGAAGTTGAGAGATACTGGTTTTTGTCCTGATTGCTTTTTTTTTTTTTGACTCTGGTAGGGTTATACAGTATTGTAGGGGTGCTATTTTACCCTTCATAAAATGGACATGATAAAACTTACCACCCTCCTACCAGGAGGCAAAAAGCCATGAATAACTAGGTATCCAGGACAATAAAATCCAGAGTGGTATTTTTAGTGACTTCAAAATTCCAAGTTATTTTCCTTAGCCAAACGAAACCTTTAAAACTTCAAATAAGCACAAGTTGGAGAAACAATTGTGCAGTTCATTATCTGCCGAAGAAGCTATTAATAAAGTAAAAGGGTGACTTTATAAGAAGTGGAACTCATCTACTGGTCTAAGAAAATTCAGCATAGAAAGATTTCATTATACACATGAGGGAAACACTGTATTCCTGCTGGAATAACAGGGGCATGTGAGTCTGAGGGTGGAGAGTGGCCCCTCCATTACAAGGTTTAGAACGTAACGCAAATCTGTGTCCCTGCAGGGGCAAGACCTAACGATCAGGTTGCTCCTGGTGTAGGATTCATGGGGGTTGATGCTCACGGACAGAGTCTTTGTCACTCAGCTAAAATAACGGATACCCTTAACCATTTTAAATGACCTTAATAAACGCATAACCCTGGTGTTTTGGCCACTTTGGGATCTGCTACAGCTGAAGCATAGCAAACAACCAGCCTGCTGGGGGATGGTGCGACTCACAACACACCTGTGACGAGTTATTTTTTGGTATCAACTTAAAGCCCAACACTGATGCAATTTGGCCCTCTTTAGAGCTGGGCTTCATCAGCCACTCTCCCCATTAATTAGCGTGAGCTGTAAGATGTTGCTAATAGCTACACATCTTGTAAACATGTTGAGCGGGCCCTGCCCCTGAAGGCCCGCACTGTTAAGTGATATCTCAGCTGGGGCTGGCAGAGCCGGTGTCCCCACCAGGGAACAGCTGAAAGGTGTGCAGACTCTGCTCAGAATCAAAACATCGTGCTCCGAGAGCTCCCTTTTTGTTGTGGTTCCCATGGAGGTGACTGCCTTTTGGTGGCAATGATAATAAAAATGAGGAAAATAAAAATAAAGAAGAGAAGGAGTTGCAGGAGAAGAAACTGGCATTTACACTCACCAGGGGACAATTCTGACAAGGCGGGGCGGGGGGACCACGGAAGTACTGGTTTCTTCCCACTGAGATGGCTGGTCAGTGGCTTTACACTAAACTAAAACCACAGCAGGAGATAATTAAAAGCAGATTGCAAAACAGCTTTCAGATAGGAAACTGCTAAGGGAGAAGGATGCATGAAGAGGTGGCGTGGCCACGTGGCTGTGTGTGCTTTGCTTCTTTGCTGACTTGACGTTGAATTCTTTTGCAGGACTATGTTCAATCTTAGGTGTTCACTGGTATATCAGGAAAGGTGATGGTGGAAAAGAAGAGGAGAGGGAGCCTGGAGTTGGGATGAACTCATCCTGGTTTGCCCAAACTCACCTGGTTTCAACACTGGAAGTGTCCCCAACTCCAGGGAAACTTCTCAGTCCCAGGTGGACGGGGATGGCTGGTCACCCTACCTGGAATCACAGATGTGTGTGGTTGAGAGACCCCAAAGACCACCTCGTCCAACTCCTTCATCTTACATAAGAGGAAACTGAGACCCAGAGGGGTCCATGAGGCAGCACAGCATAGCGTCAGTGTCTCTTAACGAATGATGTCTATATCTACTGTCTTGTCCTGTGGGTGAAATTACCGAGATTACTAAATGCAAACATGGTACAAGACAAAAACTGGCCCCCGACTGAGGTGATGTGAGTTCTAATTCTGGCTCTGCCACTAAATGGGGACCTTGGGTAAGGTAACCCCCACCTGCCAACCACTTTCCACTGACTATTTCATTACTCTTAATGAAAGCCTTTTCAGGGAGGATTAATATGCCCATTTAACAGGTGAGGAAATGGGTTCAGAGACATCAAGTAGCTGGCCCAATGTCATAGTGAGAGGTGAGATTTGAAGGCGGGTTCCTTTGACACTAAAGCAAATGTTCTTCCTCGAATGGCGCTTACACGGGTACGAAACTGTCAGCCAATCCCAACAGCCTGTTGCTCCCACCGAGGGACTCAGCAAAGGGGAATGGCAGTTGGAAAGGGATTTTTTCTGTGTGTGCAATGCCATAGAGAGGCACACAGTCCTCTCAGGAGGCCCAGATGATGATAATTGAGGGATTAGTACACTGCCTACTTCCAAGAAGGATTTTGATTAGTGAGACGTGTATTGACCTGAGCTTTCTTTCCTTTATTTTCTTTATTTTTCTTTTTTAATTTATTTTTCCCCCCAAAGCCCCAGTAGATAGTTGTATGTCATAGTTGCACATCCTTCTAGTTGCTGTATGTGGGACGCGGCCTCAGCATGGCCGGAGAAGCGGTTTGTCAGTGCTCACCCGGGATCCGAACCCGGGCCGCCAGCAGCGGAGCGCGCGCACTTAACCGCTAAGCCACGGGGCCGGCCCATCCTTTATTTTCTTTACGACAAACTCAGCATTTGATAGACTTCAAAACCTCTTAAAGTCACCAGTTTCTTATCTCCACCAGAATCAGAATATAAACTCCACGAGGACAGGAATTTTGTTCACTGCTGTAACCTCAGGGCACGTGTGCCTAGCACAGAGTACTTTTTCAATACATATTTGTTCAATGAATGAATGAAATTCAAAATTCAACATAGGAATGTTAAGTAATTTTTTTACATATTTTTATTTTATAATGTATTTCAAACTTGATCCTCTATGAGCAACTTTTGTGATCATAGAGGGAAGATAGAAATTAGGGAAGCAAAGAGGTATCTGCCAAAAAATTTTCAACCAAAAAAATTATTGGATGGGCCCTTGAATAGATGTATTTTTAATTTTTGTAAGTTAAATACTTTTAGTTATACTGAAGGAGCTTGCTATTTAAAGGACTCATTTTTTGTGGATCCTGTAATAAAACAAAGAATCTTTTTAGAAAGGGAATAATGACCAGAAATTAATTTTCCTGAAAAATTCAAGGGTTTATGTTGGGGCTGCTTCCAGTAAAGGATTCTTTTATGGTAAAGTTAAGTGTTACTTCCTTTTATTTATGTGATAACATAAGTGTAGGGAGCACAAAACTGAACAGTGTTGTACTCTATGATTATTTTAACCTCTTGTTTATCAAGTATCCATTGTCAAAAAATACTAAATAATCAGAATTATTTGAACTGATTTTTAAAACAAACCTTAAGGGCTTTTTGAAATGATTAGCATATTTTTAATTAAAAATTTCTGCAAATATATATAAGCACCTCCATTTTTTCAGCATATATGTTCCATACAGGATTCCTCTGATATTATGGATGAAGTGGGTATTCAGTCAGCGGTTTGGGATTTATGGATGAAGATTTGTATCACTTACCAAATTCTATATTCCCTACCTAGTTAGCACTTTAAAATGGTAACACATCTTTGAATAATGTTGACAAGTGGAGAATAAGTAAGAATAAATCACATAGCTTCAAAAACATTGTTAAAATAGCCTCAGCCCTTAAAATGCATTTTACAGGAAAAAGTAAACTATTATATAGAGCTATATACACAATAAAGTAACGTGTCAGGTTTGATGGCAGGAGGTCAGAAAGTAAGCTTACAAGTAATATACGGTGTTTGGAGTTTACGTATAAATGTAATGGTCTGAGAAATAACTTCTCATTGGATTGTACTGCCACACTGTATTAGATGTGCTACTAAGATAATCATGGAACATCTTCTTTCTTTGTGGATACAAGAGGTCTACTACCACAAAGAATTGATTAAATCTGTGACTATTTCAAGGCAAACAGTGCATAAAATACCCACACTACTGCAAGGAAATGTGTCTAAGCTAGGTTAACAGATGCATGAAGCCATATGAACTCGGCTTCTTTTGGCTTAGTCTCTATATCTCCCTAGAACTATGGCTAATCCTGTTTAATTGAACAACTTCAAAGACTTTGATTTGACACACACAGCACACATATAACAGACAAACTTAGTGCCTGCCAGCAGGTAATTAGAGGCAACAAAAATGTATGTCTTGATGAAGAATTGCCTGTTGTCCAAGCCACCACTTTAGTTTATCCAACAGAAATTCATCCTATCACAGCCCACTCCTCAGAGGCAGAAGGAAGCCTGGTTTGCAGAGGCAAAAAATTAATCTAGCCTATCAGCCTTGGAATTGATCGATTTCATCCCGCTGTATTTACTTATAGAAAACCTATTAATTATTGTATAACTAACTTTGTAACCAGGCACTTTACTTAGTTATCTTGTTGTTTCTAACAGCATTTCAATAGATTTTTATGAATTTTGGAAATATATAATAGTATCATCTGCAAATAATTCCTCGCATTTATAGTTTTTGTGGTTTCTCTTGTCTGATTGCATTGTCTAGTTCTTTCAGAATAATATTAAATAATAGTTTCCATAGTAGTGCATGTCATCTTATCTTTGATAATGGGAAAATGCTTTTAGCATTTTACCATTAAGCACTGTGATAGTTTCTCAATTAATATGTGTGTATATGTTTGTGTGTAAATTTATTATGTCTAGGATCTAATCCTAAATAAAACTTTTTAAATAAAAAAAATGTGTGTTAGAGCCAGCCCTGATGGTCTAGTGGTTAAAGTTTGGCACGCTTTGCTTTGGTGGCCCAGGTTCGGTTCCTGGGCACAGAACCACACCACATGTCTGTCAGTTGCCATGCTGTGGTGGCGGCTCAAAGAGAAGAAGCAGAAGAACTTACAACTATACACACCTATGTACTGGGGCTTTGGAGGGGGAAAGAAAAAAGAAGGAGGAACATTGGCGACAGATGTTAGCTTGGGGGTATCCTCCCCTGCAGAAAAAAATGACTGTTAAATTGTAATGAAAAGCTCTTTTGTCCACCAAAAATATAATTATGGGGTTTTTGTCCTGTGACCTATTAATATAGTGAATTTTGATATCAGATTTCATAGAGTCAAACTATCCTATGATTTTTGCATTTTAATAAACTCATGAATTCTATATGCTAATATTTTCTTTTAGAATTGTACTTAAGGATATACAATATAAAGAAATAGTATTATCCCTCTCCATATTGATGTTTCTATTCTCTTTGGCATTGTAGGAAGGGGGGATGCTGTTAGTACACTTCTAGAATTTATTTGCTGAAAGCAAGTAATAATAGTAATTGTAGTTCACACTTATATAGCATGTATGCTATGATAGATGCTAATCTAACAGCTTTACACGTATTAATGCTTTCAATCCTCAGAGCAGCCCTGTGAAGAAAGTACTATCATCATCATCATCATCATCTCCATTTTTCAGATGAGAAAACTGAGCTTAAGTAACTTGTTCAAGGTCACAAAGGTAATAAGTGACAAAGTCTAGGCAATTTGGCATGAGAGTTTATGCTTTGTTTCCCTAAGTCACTCGTTTATTCAATCTGCAACATATATTTACCGAGTGCCTCCTATTTTGAAGGCACTACACGATACATTTTCCTTTAAAAAAGCAAATGAATATGTTGATGAATATTTAGGTCTAAGTAATGGATCTAAATGTTTGTATCCCTTTAGTCCAGGCAGTATTTCCATGAAGACTTCTCCCCGACCTTCCAATGTTTTTGTCCCACCTGCTGTGACCCAGTAGGTCAGACCAAGTTTAGCCCAAGTCTAGCTTAGTTTGATAGCATCCTAGCAGATCCTGTGTGGATGCCCCTGAAAATCATGCCCACAGCAACAAGGGAGAATGAAATATCCATGTCAGCTGGATGAAGAGGCTGCAAATGATGCAGCCAGACACACATCTTGTCTGAAAAAGGTAGAAAACTAGCTAGACTAAGATGCGCAGCAAGACAGTGTGTTTGATCAGGAGAAGGGTAAAAAGTAGGGAAAAAATGGTTCCGCATGTCCATCTTCCCAAGAAAATAACCAAGCGCCAGCTACAGGCAGAGCGTGAGAGCGGAGCCATGTCCGAGAGGTGGCTGTCACACCATATGTCTTTTCCCCTGCCCCAGAGCCCCTGTGGCATTTTTGAAGTGTTGGTCCTTGATTCCTTTCATTACCTGGTTTTAATTAACCTCCTGAAGCCCCTTTGTGTGGGCGGCAGTGTCAGCTGTGACAGTGATGAATAGAAGGCACCTCTGTCAATATTTTTTGGAAGGAGTCTTGTGAATGGGCCCGATGAGCCGAGGTTGGGGGGCAGGGGGGTGGAAGGAGTGTTTCCTCTCTAATCCAGCATTTAATCACTGGAGCTGAGGACAATGGAGGTTCCTCCAGCCTCCCAGAGGCTGATTCCATTTGGTAAGCCCAGCCCTCTTTTGTCAGCCTCACAAGGAGGCCCCACCTCCCCGTGCTCCACACAAGATTCACTTCACAAGTGTCATTGAGATGAAACAGCCAGTACAGGGGACTCATAACTGCCAGGCCCAGCCTCTGCGACCAGCACCGGCCCATCCTTCACAGGCCTTTGTTACTCGATGGATCCATAATTCCACAAAAAGCCTTATTTTGATTTCCAGACACTTGTATATTTAGAATTCTCAAGGGGGTGACACCCAGTGGAAATATAATATTTATAGATATTATTTTTCCTAAGAAAAAATGATTCCATTAGAGAGCTAGAGGGTGCCAGATGGTTCACAGCAATATGAAATTATAAGCACAGTGGTACTAAAATAAAAGGAAATCTCTGAATGACTTAAATGTCTTCCTTTCCCTTCCAGTCCTTAACTACTATGGCTATCTAATTCTATATAATAATCGCAGCAAAGATGTGATTTTTGTACTTTGGTTTTTTTCAGCCAAATATCTTTTAATATTGCTATGTTGCTTTCATAATGATTATTTTAATGGCTAGGTATTTATTTTATCAAGTTCATATAGTCAACCTTCACCTTACTGCTGGACATGTATACAAAGGGATGTCTTACTATAGGCAAGATAGCCCAGCCTTTGGAATCTGAAAACCACAGCCCTGGTCTGCCTTTTTCCAACAGTGTGATCTGTGTACCTTAACCACTCTGAACATCAGTCTCTTCTTCTATGAAGTGAGGGTAACAACACCACCTACCTCCCAGGGCCACCATAAAATCAAAGGAAATGATGTGCGTGGAAGCTGTTTCTGAACTGCAGAGCCCATACGGTGGTAGTTATTATTAGCTTGTTTCCAAATGCTCAGGACTAAGAATAAAGATGATAGTGAACATTTTCAAACACATAGTGTTCAATTTCTTCTGAATTCTTTGCTTAGGAGTGATTCCAAGAGGTCTGATTCCTGGATCAAAAAATGTGAACATTTTTATGATGTTAGATCTTGGATCCCAATTGCTACCTGAGTTTCAAAAGGGTTGAACCAATTTACATTGTAACTGGCTATTCATGAATGTAGCATTTTGCCAAGCACCTCACCCTCACAGCAAATATTCATTTTAAAACATGTTGGCTAATTATATAAGTTGCTGCCATTTCACATTGTTTGGCTACTAGTGAACTCTGAACACTTTTCATGTGTTCCCTGAAGAAAAACAATTCCTCTTGTGTGCATTGTGTATCTTTTTGTCAATAAGTGAGCTTTTATACAGTATTAATAACTTTTTTTTCTTTTTTTGCTGAGGAAGACTGGCCCTAGGCTAACAATTGTGCCCATCTTCCTCCACTCTACATGGGACGCCACCACAGCATGGCCTGACAAGCAGAGCATCAGTGAGAGCCTGGGATCTGAACCCGGGCCACCAGCAGTGGAGCACATGCACTTAACCACTACACCACGGGGCCGGCCCCAAGAACATTTTTAAAGAATGCAAATTATGGGGCTGGCCCCGTGGCCTAGTGGTTAAGTTTGGCATGCTCCACTTCAGCAGCCCGGGTTTGTGGGTTTGGATCCTGGGTGCAGACCTACACCACCCATCAGCCATGCTGTGGCGGTGACCCACATACAAAGTGGAGGAAGACTGGCATGGATGTTAGCTCGAGGCAAATCTTCCTCAAGCAAAAAAAAAAAAAAAAAAGAAGAAGAAGACTGCAACAGATGTTAGCTCAGGGTGAGTCTTCCTCAGCAAAAAAAAAGAATGCAAATTCCTCAGAGTAATGAGAAAGAGACTATATCACGTAGAGAAATCAATTGAGCTTTAAAACATCACTTACGTATACAGATGTTTGCAGGATTCTGTAGTCAATGAGCTCTCACAACACAAGAATCCAAGTTTCGACTTATTTCCTGAAATGCATCCCTCCACGATGGTTTATCCAGATCTGGCACCTGACTCTGCATCTTTCATCCTTTTCTGTAGTGTAAGTGTTATCTTGTGAAGAAGGCAAACGACAAATTTAGGGCCTGACATTTCACCTGTGAGAAACTGAGGCCTGGGGGCTGCACTTCAACGAATGGATTAATCAATAAGTATTGACTAGGTGTCATTAAGCACTTATTGAACGTGATTCCTACTCTCAAAGGAAACAATAAGCCCAACGATTTAACAAGGAAACCATCATTGAACTTACATGGAAATCCGGTGGTCCTGCCTCTAAGCACCCCAGCAGATCAGGAAATGGGAAGACCCCGCAGTCTGGAGTGAGCAGGAAAGTCTTCAGAAAGGAGGCAATGATCAATGACAGCAGACCACAGACGTGAGGAGCTGGTCCGCCTGAAGCATTCAGTGCCCGGCCGCTGTGCTCAGCTGGCCCTGTCCAGAGGGCACCAGTCAGGACTGCAGGAGATGGATGCTCACAGAGACAGAACTTGGAAACAAATGGAAAATCACAAAACAAAGAGAGAACTACGAGAAAGATCTGAAGATACTATTATAATTGTAATATGTGAGTATTAGTATAATAGTATAATATTTGAGTATGGTGTTACAATCACAATATTTGAGTATTAGTATTTTAGAATAATATTTGAGTATGGCATTATAACTATATGTGAATATTGATACTACAGTATATCATTTGAGTATTGTATTATTCTTATAAAATTTGAGTATTGGTATTTGAGTCTAACATTTGAGGATAGCATTATAATGATAATACTTAGGTAGCATCCCACCTAAATGACTTCACTTTAACATACTTGAGCCTCGTTTCTTCATTTGTGGGAGTATAGTGTTTCTTTGCTCACCAGGCTGACATAAGAAGAATGCGGGGTGAAAGATACGTTTGTAACATTTATTTAATGCGTTACCACTTACAAAGCTTTTTCACGGTCCCTGTCTCGATTAAGCCTTATGGACTCACTGGACAGATGAAAACACTGAGGTTCAGAGAAGTCATAGGACTTGCCCAAGATGGTATAAGCAGGTTAAAACCACTTGAAGCCTAGAAGTCTACATCAAATGGCATTTTATTTTGTATCTACTAATTATGTGCAAGCTTTCTGCTAGCCCTTTACTTATGTTATCTCACGCACCTCTCCAGCCTTTCCAAATGGGAGGTAAGAATTACTTAGCCCTGGGCCAGCCCGTGGCTTAGCGGTTAAGTGCGCGCGCTCCGCTGCTGGCGGCCTGGGTTCGGATCCTGGGCGCACACTGACACACCGTTTCTCCCGCCATGCTGAGGCCGTGTCCCACATACAGCAACTAGAAGGACATGCAGCTATGACATACAACTATCTACTGGGGCTTTGGGGGGAAAAATAAATAAATAAAGCTTAAAAAAAAAAAAAAGAATTACTTAGCCCTGGTTTAAAGAATGACTCTGAGTTTCAGGGAGATGTAACCACCCAGGTGGTTGATGGCAGACCAGGGTGAGCTCAGATCTGTCTGACTCTAAGGCCTGTGCTCATTCCACGATGCAGCCAGCCTCCCTGTGAGATGATGGGTGGGCATCTCGGCTGGGCGATGTCTACCCGCAGGACCTCCATGGGGAGGGAGTCAGTAAGCTGCTGACGGAGGGGCTCTGCAGCCCTCTGTAGAGAGACTGAGGGGCCAACAGCGTTCGGCTCTACTTCAATCCAAGCAACAGTTTGGTTCTGAAGTGTGTGTTCCCAGCTACACTGCACATCAATGAAAAATAAGCCAAAATCCTGCTACTTATCATCTCATTTGGGGCAGGCAATGAAGATGAAACGTGACCTAAAAATTCTTTGCCATTTGAGCTAATTAATGAAAATAGAGTGTTTGCTCAAGGTAATGAATCTGTTTCTTTTTCTAAAGCTTAAAACACACACACACAGAAACAATGCACTATCATTTATTAGCTTGTTGACAAATAGGTTTAATGCAAGTTTCTGTTTCTTTGTGTTTTTTTGTCTTCTGATTATGGTGTACTTTGTAAAACTCTAAGAAGGTAATGTAATTATTAACTAAGAAAAAAATTTTCGAGGAAAAATGAAAATGCTCTTCTCACCTTATTTAAATAGAGACATTTTATTCTTCTGATTTAGGGCTCTGCTTTTTAAAAACGTATGGCTTATTAAGAAAGATTCCCGGGGCGGCCGGGTGGCGCAAGCGGTTAGGTGCACGCGCTCCACTGCGGCGGCCCAGGGTTCACCAGTCTGGATCCCGGGGCGCACACGATGCACCGCTTGTCAAGCCATGCTGTGGCGGCGTCCCATATAAAGTGGAGGAAGATGGGCACGGATGTTAGCCCAGGGCCAGTCTTCCTCAGCAAAAGGAGGAGGATTGGCAGATGTTAGCACAGGGCCGATCTCCTCACAAAAAAAAAAAAAAAGAAGAAGAAGAAAGTTTCTCACACTTTCCCATATTAATTTGCATTCCTTCCTTTCTCAGGAGATGTAACAACAGTAAGATTGTATTAATTATCTGAATCAAATATAATATGCCTTGCTGTTGATTTTCATTTCATTCCTTTGCATCTAGTATAATTTTAGAAAGGCCGTATTTGAGTTATGATAATTGCAAATGACTCTAGGCAAATATTTAATATTTTAAAAAACAGAACTGTTTCATAAGTTTTCCTTTTTTTATAAATTACAGTTAAATTGTTAGTCCTCTCATGTTCAAATAGATGCTATTAAAATGTGATATTTAGTTCCAAAAGGAAATAAAAGTTGTATCAAATTAATTTGAAATGTATTTATATTATCATTTTTCATTTTATTTCTAATTTGGTGGCTTTTAAAAATTGTGCCATTTCTCCATGTCTGTTATTACTTGAATCTTACACACAAAAAATAAAGTAAAATAACATGTCTGTTAAAACCAGAGATTATTTTGAAATAAACTGAAACAATTTATTTCATCAATAGAGCAAGTTACAAAACACATTTTAATCTTCATCTGTGGACGATTAGCATCTGTTGAACATGGTAGAGAACAACTTACAGAAGTTTGCCCTAGGAGAAATATGTTATGGCACAACTTTAAAACTGATTTTTTGCATTTTCAACTGCAAGCAGGAGAGAATATGCATGGACAGCAGAGGATAGACCTGTGGCCTGTGGAGCTGCAAACTGTGACCCTCTGTCAGTTTTATTTAGCACATTAGCAAATGCATTGAACAAGTACAGAAATATTTCAAATAATTGAAACAATTCCTTGAGTTTCAGAAAAATTTCCCCATATTTCAATATCCATCAAATTACTACATAGAAAATAATAACATTATTCAGCAAAAAACTGTGGTTTTGTATGGACCCATCTTACAGAAAATTTACAGTCGGTTTTAACTGGTTGATCTCAGTTCATGGTGGGAGTGACGGGCTGATTACTGAGGTTCTGAAGGAAAAAGTGGAAGTGAGTCATTATTTGTGATGGTTTGCTGCCTGTGACCATACTGACGGCATTGGAGCATTAACGCTGGAGACAGAATATAACACAGAGAGCTATGGAACCCTCTGGGAGAAATCAGAGCCCGGGGAAGGGCAAACTCTCCATGCCAGGCCCCCGGCTCTGCCAGGTTCATTAGGACACCTTGGCTTGGAGCCCTTTCTACCCATCTGCCAAGGAGTGACTTGGCTTTGCCCATCTTTCCCAGTTCAGCGTCACAGGTGGGAATAGAAGGACTGAAAGACCACGTGTGACAGGCAAGCAAGGGTCAGCTTCTACGTTCTCGACAGCCTTAGGCTCTGGTGGGAAATTCACCTGCTTGAATGCCTGTGGCCTCCTCTTTCCATCCTTTGCACCCCTTCTTAGTCCCAGCTCTTGGTAAAAGATCTGATATCCACGTTTATACCTTCCTGTCATCTTAAGTAGTTGGGTTACCTCTTCTATTTAACCTTAAACGTTCTCTCTTAAATACACGGTAGGGGTTAAAGGTATTGCTCACCCGTGAGAGTATGAGAGTGTAGATGGGGAAGGTAGAGCCACCCACACTCTGGACCAGGCCTGCAAGCATCCCAGGTCGCAAAGCTACAGGGGCCTCAAGGGGTCATCTGGTTTGGCCTTCAGCTTTTGGCCCTGAGCAGGGAAGGTGCCCAGGCCTGGTGATGCCTGGGTTTGCCCAGTCAGTACCTGTTGGGGGAGCAGCAAGCTCCAGACCCCCGCTCCTGGTGGAGTGAGCTCCTCCCTGTAGTGAGCTAAATGGCAATCACTTTCCGCGGCTTTCGTGATGTTTAGACCTGCCGCCCTAAAATGAAACAGTAAAATAACGAACACACGTGTTTTAATAACACAGGCCTTGCCCACATGCGCTAAACGAAGAGACTGGAATAAATGACTTCGCGGGTCCTTCTAAACTCTCCAATTCTGTGGTTCTGACAAGCAACATAATAATAGTTAGGGTAAAGATTGCTTTTAAATAGAAAATGTTGTCTAGCTGCCTGCTCCCTACCACCACCTACATTCCAATTTCTCAGCTGGAAAACTTTCTGCTTCTTTTTTTCTCTCTATCCCTCATGCCCTTTGTCTCCAAGTCTTATTATTTCCTCATTCAAATTGTTTCTCAAATCTTTAGCTTCTCCTTCCAGTTTTATTCCTTCTACACACATCCTATCTCTTCCCCCATCAACTCGAGTCCATTCTTATGTGCATTAACATGAGACCAGCCTCACCTGCCTAAAATGTCACTTCCATCACGTCGTTGCTCTGTTCCACGGCTGGCCACACCTCCCCAATGCTCTGGCTCACTCCCCTGCTCACTTGTACTTTTTATTTCTCTCCCTAACTCCAATCAACTCTCTCCCCCAGTCTGGGCAGTCAGGACCATACCCTCTAGCTCACTACAACCTGCTCCCTCTTTGCCAGGTGTTGGCTTATGCTGTTTCTTTTCCTGGGAAGTCTTTCCCCTTCTTTACACCTTTCCAAGTGTTATGGGCTTAATTGTGTCCCCTGAAAATTCATATGTTGAAGTCCAACTCCCAGAACCTCAGGATGTGACTGTATTTGGAGACAGTGTCTTTAAAGGGGTAATTAAGTTAAAATGAGGTCATGATGGTGGGCCTTAATCCAATATGACTGTTGTCCTTATAAGAAGAGGAGGTTCAGACACAGACATGCACAGAAGGAAGACCACGTGAGGACCCAGCGAGAAGACAACCACCAACAAACCATGGAGAGAGGCCTCAGAAGAAATCAATATTGTGGATACCTTGATCTTGGATTTATAGTCTCCAGAGTTGTGAGAAAATAATCTGTATTGTTTAAGCCACCCAGTCTATGGTACTTGGTTATAGCAGCCCTCACAAACTAATATGCCAGCATCACTCATTCGTTGAAGACTCCATTTGAGTCCAACATTCTCTGACTTCTCTTGTTCACTCTGTTCTCCCCTTTCTCTGAATATCGTGATGGAGCTCTTTAAGCCGACCAAGGAAAGAAGTGAGGATATGATGGTGATGAGAAACAGGGACAAATCCAACAGTGGATTAAAGGTCCCAGATGGGTCAAAAACCAGGGGAGTTGGGTATTCCAAAGACAGGAAGTGCTAGCTGGAGATTGGGATAATCAAGGAATTGCAGTTACTGGTAATGACAAGAGGTCACGTCCAGTAATGTGCTCATAAACAAGCCCTGATTAAACTGCATTTATGATCAGTCCCTCGGGGGCCAGTTGTTAACAATTCTCTAACTATTCCACTTGTTCAGGCACCTCCAGGTTACCACACTCACTATCCAGTACACAGACGCCTCCAGTGCAGTGAGGGAAAGGGGATTTCTCAAAGAGCTCATCTATTCGGGGCTACAAGTTGAGGATGAGGGCTGAAAAAGAGAAGTTTAGGGGGCACAAGGGGCTAATTTATATCCCAGTGATGGACACTGGGAATACAGCAGAGAAGAAGACAGACAATGCCCTCAGTGAGCTGCTCATGGGGGGTTGGAAATGCTCCAGAGACCACTGGTGACAACACATCTATTCCCACAGAAAAGTCAAAATTATACATGGCATATTCCCAGTCTAGCTCACAAAAGCCTATTTTAAATTTAGAAATGGGTCAAATAAACACACATCTTTTGTGTAATATCGCTCTCTGCAGTCATCAAAAAAAAAGAAAAAGACTGAGGTAGCCCTTTCAGTACTGATAAGAAATGGACTTCAGAAATGTTATGAAAGAAGCAAGGTACATAACAGTATGTATAGTATGTTTCCACTATGTAAAAATGGATGAACAGGAGCTGGCCTGGTGGCCTAGTGGTTAAGCTCGCGCGCTCCGCTTCAGTGGCCCGCATTTCGCAGGTTTGGATCCTGGGCACGAACCTACACACCATTCATCAAGCCATGCTGTGGCAGGTGTCCCACATACAAAATAGAGGAAGATTGGCAACAGATGTTAGCTCAGGACCAATCTTCCTCACCAAAAAAAAACAACAAAAAATGGATGAACACACACATGTGCATATATGCACTTGTATATTAGAATCGTTCTGGAAAGTTATACAAGAAACCAGAAGCACTGACTCTGAAGAGGGGAACTGAAGGACTGGGGTAAGAAGAGAACATACTCTTTATTGTATTTCCTTATTTATCGTTTGCATTTCCACCACACGTGTTACTTTTTTACTTAAACTAATTAATAAAAAGTAAATATCCATACTTGGAGGTAATAAAGTCAGTTTAAGTTATCAGCTCATATGGTATTCAAACCAAACTCTGGTTGGATTAAAATTGTTAAATTTTTGAGACTTAAATATGTACTGCAATCATTAATGAAACAATTGATTCAGGCAAGAAATATCAATGGATACTAAAGCCAGTAGGTGAAAGTTTGTTGGGGGAACAGGAGAGTCACATAGTCTCAAAATGTTACCCCACAGATTACTTTTTAATTAATTAATTTATTTAGTGAGGAAGATCAGCCCTGAGCTAACATCCATGCCAATCCTCCTCTTTCTTGCTGAGGAAGACTGGCCCTGGGCTAAGATCCATGCCCATCTTCCTCCACTTTATATGGGACGCCACCACAGCATGGCTTGACAAGCGGTGCGTCGGTGCGCACCCGGGATCCGAGCAGGCAAACCCTGGGCCGCCGCAGCGGAGTCTGTGCACTTAACAGCTTGCGCCACCGGGCCGGCCCCCAGATAACTTTTTAATTGTGGAAGAAAATTTAACCTGATCTCTGGGTGAGAAAGGATGTTTTCAAGCAAAAAGCAAAAGAAGAAATCCTCCTACACACACATAAAACAGTTCTGTCTGACTGGACACAAATTCAAATTTTCTTTTCCATAAGAAAATTCCACTGTAAGCCTAATAAAAAGTAAATTGCAATTCTTTGAAAAATAACTACTATGAATATGACAATGAGTTAATGTAAGTATTACATAAAAAGCTGACACAAATTGACTTTTTAAAAAATAAGACCACAATAGGAAAATAGACAAAGGAGAAAGACATTTCACAGAATAGGTGATAATATGAGAAAACAGAAGTCTTACCCCCTCATTCATCAAAGTAACAACAAGTAAAACAGGGTTGCATTTTTTTCTTTTCAAATTAGCCAAAATTCAAAATAAAGGACTACCTAAAGTGACAAGCACTCTTATTGAGGCTGGTAGGAATATAAATCAGTTCTAACTTTCTAAAAAGAATCTGGCTAAAATATATCAAGAATTTTAAAATAGTTGATATACATTGACTCAATAATTCCACTTTTATGACAGTAATCTAGAGAAATAAGCCAAAAGCAGACAAAGCTTTTCTAGGATATCTAGGATATTCATCACATCATTATTTACAATAGCAAAAAATTGGAAGGTACTCAAACATCCAGTGATAAATAGTTAATTGAATTACATCCATGCAATGGAGTATTTTGCAGCCAATAAAATCAGGGTTTTTTGTGAGATTATGATGTCAAAAAGCAGCAAACAAAACCCTACACTATGATCCCCATTTGGATTTTAAACAAAGAAGCATTAAAAAATTTTTTAAAGGTTAGCAATGATCATCTCTGTGTAGTGGGATTTTACGTGATTTTTGTGTTATTTATACTTTGCATTTTCCAAACTTTTTGTAATAATTTTGTAATAGGAGAAAAGTTTAATGGTAATAACAACAAAAAGCTAACATTTATTGGACATTTCTTTTTTTTTTTTTTTTTAAAGATTTTATTTATTTTATTTTTTCCCCCCAAAGCCCCAGTAGACAGTTGTATGTCGTAGCTGCACATCCTTCCAGTCGCTGTATGTGGGACTCGGCCCCAGGATGGACGGAGAAGTGGTGCCTCGATGCACACCCGGGATCCGAACCCGGGCCACCAGCATTGCAGCGCGCGCACTTAACCACCAAGCCACAGGGCCGGCCCTATTGGACATTTCTTATGTGCCTGGCACTATGGCAAGCACGTTACCTGTATCATCTCATTTATGAATAACCCTGTGTTGTAGGCCTTCTCATCGCTCTTCTTTGCAGATAAAGAAACAAGCTCATTACTAGTTCCAAAAATCAAATCAGGCCGTCTCTCTCCAGAGTTCACGTGCTTGAAGAATTTTTATCGAAGGGAAATACTCTTGATGATAAAAAGTTACGACAATTTTTTGTAATGCACAGAGAAAAATATTGACACCAAAATGTCAACAGTGATTGTCTCTGGGGATGCAATTTGGGGAGATTACAATATTTTTCTTTATATTGATATTTTTGTAATAACCATAGATTACCCTAACGATAAAAGAAAATGATAAAATATAAAGTAATATTATGGGTTAATTTGGAAGACTAACTGCCATGTAAAAAACTTTAATTAGAAAATGTTTTTTGAGTTCCAAAAATTTGAAAATACAGCCCCTTTGTAGGTAGCAGGCTGGTTGTATCATTTTTGACAACCCAATATCTTACGCAACAGTATAACAGTAATTTTTCAGTATGTACCAAGTACTTCTTTGTATTTACCAAAGTGCCAACACAATTTTTTGAACATGGAATTATCTCCATGAATACCTATTGATGAAAAGTGGCAATACTAAAAGAAATGTTGCAGAAAAAAAATTTTTTTTAATTAGGAGGCACAATTACCTAAAGTAAACATCTTGTAAGGTGAATTGACCCCTCGCTGGGTCATACTAAGACCTAAAGCAACACTGCCTACTATTCAGATTCTTTTCAAGACAATCCAACGAAGAAAGCCTGTGAATATGGAACATCAAAGAGAAGGAAAGAAAGCTCCCTTCTTAAATCCAAAGTTCGGTCCAATGATTCCTCCTCAGAAAGGCGTCTGCTTCCCGGTGTTTTCTCTGAAGTGTTTGCTGTAATGAAGTATACCCTCTCTTCTCTTTCACTCACTCTTTCCCTTCCCGACTTCTAATTTAACCACAAGCTTCAGGGGACGGTTGGCATCGTTCCTCCCTCGGTAAATAGAAGCTTGTACCACTTCTGATATGGCTTCTTGTGTCAGGAAGTTACTGAACGCTTGGGTGCCTCCTAGGGGTATTCGGCTAGCTTGTCAGACAGCCCGTAAATCTGGTTTGGTTTGTAGAGAAACATTGCCATCTAGTGCAAGAAAAAGTGATGCTTCCATTGCTTTTCTTGAGCTATTGGTGGATCAAATACTCATAGCGCCATCTCCCTTTTAAGCTGAATCACATTTAAGCTTTCCTAGGAAAAATTTTGATCCTCTTTCTACCTCACAAGTTGTACTTCAGTGAATTGAAAAAAACGTAATTGGGCACTGCTTTCGTATGGAAATTACCAGAAACCTGAGCTAGACAGGGAGAGGGAATGAGGAGAGAATAAACGTGTCTTTGGTTCGTGATGGATTTGCCGTTTCCCTTGTTGTCACTGGCACTTCATCTTTTTACGTACATATTATAATTTCTTTGACAAGATCTTCACCTAATCCAGCCCCAGGACTCGTATTACGTAGATGCTGACGTTAGCAAACCTTCCTGGTGTGGTATTCTGGTTTGGAGGTCTTGTTTTGGAAATATGTTATCAAGAAATCACTGTCAAAATAGACAGGAGCTGATGACCCAAAATCCAGAGTAAAGGCTGCAGATTTGTGACAGTCAAATCAGGAATGATGAGCATTATCAGGTGTGCCCCATAGGCCTTGGCAAAGCAAACCTTAGAACGTTTAGGATAAAAATAAGGGATGTGACTGGGATTTTAAAAAGAAATCCATTATGGAGTAAAATGATAAAAACAAGTTTAGATATACCAATAATAATATTATATTAACGGATCAAATTCTCACATTAAAACGAATTGGATTAAAAATTCAGCTATAGTCTATTGACAAAAGATAAATCCAAAACATATGGAAGAGGGAATAGTCAAAGTAAAATGATGAATAAAGACATATCAAAAAATATATAAACCAAAAAAATCTAGAAAGCCATATTCATTATAGACAAAATAATAATAATGAAGATAACTAACATTCTGATATAAAATTCAACTTACTAGGAAAACATAATTCTAAACTTGAAGGCATCACATAAAATAGTATCAAAATAGATAAAGCAATAATTGGAAAACAAGAGATTCTACAAATTAAATGGAAATGCAAAAGGTTAAGGGTAGCCAAGGCAATTTTGAAGAAGAACAAACTGGGACCTATTTATAAAAGACCTATTAGAAGGCTATAGTAATCACGACAGTATGGTATTGGCACAAGAATAGACAAATAAACCAAAAACAGAATAATGAATCAAGAAAAAGACCCACATGTATACAGTCATCTGATTTATGAAAAGCTGACACCTGACAGTGGGACAGTTGAATAAAAAAAAGTCTTGACCTCTACCTCACACCAAACATGAAAATCAACTCCAGATTGATTGTAGGTTAAATATGTTAGGTTGAACCATAGGAAACTGCCATTTTTGTAGGTTCAATATTGGTAATTTCATATGATGCAACCCAATAAAACAATAAAGCTTTTGAAATAAAACATAGGGGAGTATTTTCATGATATTGAAGGAGGCAAAGATTTATTAAACAGACACATAAAATGTGATAATAGTAAAAGAAAAAATAGGTAAATTAGCGTACCTTTTAATTAAGAATTTTTGTTCATCAAAAGACACCATTTAGAAGGAAAAGGTAAGTCACAGAGTGGGGGAATACATTTGAAATGCACACATTCAGCAAAGGACTCATATATGGATTACACAAAGATATCCTACAAAGTGATTTTTTTAAAGCCAGACAACTCAATAGAAAAATTGGCAAAATTATAGACAATTATGTTATTTCACCAAGAAGGTATCCATCAAATAGTTATCAAGAAAATGTCAACTAAGACCACAATTCTATACACTCAACAGAATGACTAAAATGAATAAGACACTACCAAGTGTGGACAAGGATGGGGAAAAACTGGAAACTTCATACACTACTGGTGGGAGTGTAAAGTGGGCCAACAAGCTTAGAAAACCGTTTGGCAATATCTACTAAAGCTGAGACATACGTGCACTCTATGATCCAGCAATTCCACTCCTACGCATGTATTCGGCAGAAATGTCTACATATGTTCACCAAAAGTCATTCATAAGAATGTTCACGGCCTCACTATTTGTAATAGTCAAAAACTGGATACAATCTAAATGCCCATCAATAGTAGAATGGATAAACAGATTGAGTTATATTCACAGAATAGAATAATATGAAGCAGTCAATGGGAATGAGTCATCTATAACTATTCAAATGAATGGATATTATAAGCATTATGTGGAATGCAAGAAGTAGATAGAATGCCAAAAAAAATTTTTTTTCCATATACATAAAGTCCAAAAACTGGCAAAATCAATCTAGGGTGTTAGAAGTCAGAATAGTGGTTATCCAGAGGAAGAGTAGACTGGAAGGGGACTTCTGAGGTGCTGGTAATGTTCTTTTCCTTGATCCGAGTTCTGGTAACAAAAGCATATTCTCTGTGAGAATTCATAGAGCCTATACACACTTAAAATGAGTCAACTCTGCTGCAAGGATGTCTTACCTCAATAAAAATCTTCTTAATCAGTCTAATAAAAGATGTGTAAGATCTTTACGTGGAAATTACTCAAACTCTACTAAAAGACATTAAAGAATATTCCAATAATAGAGGTATATGCCATATTCATGGATAGGAAAAGTCACTATCACAAAATGTGAATTCTCTCCAAATCTATCCATAGATTTACTGCAAGCCTGATTTTTTAAAAATCCTTAGGGGGATTTCTGAGAAATGGGAAAAGCTGAATCTAAAATTTTTAGAGAAGAGCATGCGTCTAGAGTAACCAAGACACTCCTCCTGGAGAAGAGGAATAAAGTGGTAGAGAACTTATTGAGATCTAGATTAACTAAGGCAGTCTGATATTGGCCCAGGGATAGACAAATTTGCCAGGAGAATAGTGTAAAAAGCAGAAATAATCTTATACATCAATAGAAATTTTATGTTTGCATATCAATGAACGGAACTGGGAAAGTTAGTTATTCATATAAAAATGGATACCTAAACCATATCATGCTCAGAATTAATTATAGATAGATTAGAAACTCAAATGTGAAAAGCAAAACTTTAAAATGTTCAGAATAAGGGCCGGCCCTGTGGCTTGGTGGTTAAGTGCGCGCGCTGCGATGCTGGCGGCCCGGGTTCGGATCCCGGGTGCACATCGAGGCACCACTTCTCCGTTCATCCTGAGGCCGAGTCCCACATACAGCAACTAGAAGGATGTGCAGCTACGACACACAACTATCCACTGGGGCTTTGGGGGGAAAAAATAAAATAAATAAAATCTTTAAAAAATAAATAAATAAAATGTTCAGAATAAAATATAAAAATAATCTTTATAACTTCAGAGTACGGAAGGGCTCTGGGGCCAGGCTACCTGGGTTCCAACCCAGCTGCAAGAGCCTGGACAAGTAACTCCCTGTTGCTCAGTTTCCACATCTGAAAAGTAAGGATAATGACAGCATCTACCTCATAGGGTTGTTGAGAGGACTACATGAGTAATATGCATAAAGTGTTTAAAACACTACCTGACACTTACTAAGGGTTATATAGCTTTCGCTGTTGTTATTATTATTAATTTTTCTTGTAGAAGTAGCTACATCTAGTTACAAGGGACAGGCATCTTCAATTTGGCAGATCTATGCTTAACAAAGTTCAGAAATTTTAGTAATTAAGGGAAGAAAAGGATATTCAATATTGGAGGGTAGCAAAGATGAAAAAACAACAGAAAAACAATAAAGGACAAATTAAGAGTTCCTGATCCACTCATACCAAAAACCAAACATCTGTAAATGAGTTGAATTACTCTATTGATCATTTCATCTGTATATGTCCCCCCTACTGACCCTCAGAGTACCCCCATCACGAATAAGCTCTATGGGGCGTGTTCTTGTCTCTTTTCTCTTCGCTCTACTTCCCTATTCTGAAATGTGCAGTGCACCATGGGTGTCCAATAAAAATCAGTGGATCAACGAGACAGACTCTCCAAACTTGGTGGTGCAAATATGGATGGATGATGTGCTCTTTCTCTGTTTGGAGGCACTTTTTCTTTCTTTCTTTTTTTTTTTTTTGGTGAGGAAGATTGGCCCTGAGCTAACTTCCGTTGCCAATCTTCCTCTTTTTGCTTGAGGAAGATTGTCACTGAGCTAACATCTATGCCAATCTCCCTCTACTCTATGTATGGGATGCCACCACAGCATGGCTTGATAAGCGGTGCATAGGCCTGTGACCGGGATCCGAACCCGCGAACCCTGGGTCATGGAAGTAGAGTGTGAACTTAACCATGACATCACTGGGCCGGCCCCTGGAGGCACATTTTCTGGTGAGGTGCCCCAGAAATCAGAAACATAGCAAAACAGAGTCTTCTTGTTGGTCCAGTAGACTTTGCAGTAAGACTTTCTTTCATGCTCATTTTTTACAAGTATTTATGACTGCTTAGTTTTTTAAAAATAGTGCTTTAATTCCATAATTATTTTGTGTGTGTGTGAGGAGAACTAGCCCTGAGCTAACATCTGATGCCAATCCTCTCCTTTTATCTTGAGGAAGATTGGCCCTGGGCTAGCTTCCATGCCCTTCTTCCTCTACCTGATTTGGGACGCCACCACAGTATGGCTTGACAAGCGGTGCATCGATGCGCACCGGGATCTGAACCTGCGAACCCCGGGCCACCGCTGAAGCGGAGTGCGTGCACTTAACCGCTTGTGCCACCAGGCCAGCCCCCAATTCCATAATATTTTCACTTCATGTTTTTCAAACATTGAAAAACTGCAGTGTACAGGATTCTGATTCACCTGCCAAAACAAATAACATGTTATGCAGATACAACATTTTGTGTTTTTGCCACAATAAGAGTGTGGTTTTTCTGCAATAATTTTACTATTATACTACGCTTCTCATTAGAAATTTTATTACTGTTATCCTAATTTTATCAACCAGTTTACCACATTTGCAGCATTTTCTGGTTTTTGTAAAATGGCATTTAAAACACTGAAGAATTGATTTTTTAAAACTCCTGTGAATCCTGACCCTAAATGTCATTTCTGACTAACTGAATAGCATCATTGTTTCGTCACCTAATGCTAGTAGGATTTCAGGAGTTTGTAAAAACATTTTGGGCACGTCACACAAGTGGTAGTTTAATGTTCTGAAATGTCTAGGGTTTGCTATTTCCTTCCCAATAAATTTTAAGGCTTTATAACCAAATCACAGAGTTGAAGGCTTCACGTTAGGAGAATCAGTCAGAATTAGGATGAGGGTGAAGACAGTCAGCCTGTCTTGCCATCCTCTTGACTAGTTGGGCCCCCCTCCCACCAAGACAAGAAGCTGGTTTTTGTTTCTGATTTCAAATAAAATTAATCTCTTATGACTTTATGGATAGCGCCTCTAACAGACATTAATTTTTTGTCAATAGTTTGCAACTTCTGGTAGCAATGGGATAAGGCAAGTGTGAGCATCCCCTCTCACATAACAGAATCTGTCAAGGTGTTGTCAGTAAACTATTGGACAGCAGGGTTTAAGGTCTGACTCTGGGAGGATACAGTGTCACCAGTAGGTGGAGTACTTGGTCAGAAATCCATGGGCCTGTGGGGAATGTATGGAGAAGGTTGCTGGCTCAGCTACTCAGTATTTGAAGCAGAATCTGAGGGGATGCTCATGGTCCAGATAGTTTAGCAAATATCAGGAAGTGGGTATTTACCTAGATGAGGCACAAGACTAACTGGAAATGTGGAACATAAGTGAAAGATGGTACCACTAAGTTGGAGTGGTCCCCAATGTTGGGTTCTACAGGCACCCTCTTGGGTGACAGAGCCCCAGTCTTTACTGCACACTCTCATAGTCCTCCAGGCCATGGCCCTCTCCATCTAGCTGGCTGATGCCCTAGAAGACATCATAGCGTGGAACAGTTGGTGGATTCCAGCCACCTGCCCTTCAGCAGGCAGCCAGCGGATCCCCAGCTTAGCTGAAGGCACAGGCTTGGAGGGGTTTCAGGAACTAGGCCCAGATAGTTCTCTCATGACTGGCTCTCCACCTGGATACATAAATCTACCCATTCTATTGCACTTGTTTAAATATCTGGGCCAACTTTTCTTCCAGATCTCCTAAGAGTCCCCTCCCTCTTGGACATATATGTTGCAAGCTGGGTTCTTCGCACAAAGTTAACAGCTAGTAGCTCTCCATTCCCTTCACCCTCCTTCCCCCTGTCCCACATTAGCTGTACCCCAGCACCACTACCTGGCAGTCAAATGCCCGCCAGGTGTATACATCAGTCTCCTGAGACTTTGGGTAGCATAAGCCAGTTCCTCAGAGCATGTTCAGGCCCAAGTTCACTGAAAAAATTGAGTTTCTGGTGCCTCAAAGTTAGATTACACCCTCAACCATGATGACCTTCTAAATGACCAGCCACCCACTTCTGTGACATCTCTAGAACATATCTCTATATCTATAGCATAAAGGTTTCCTTCCATTATCTTATTCCAATTCTGAGTCTGCTTCCAGTAAGAAAAGGTGATAGTGGCTTGCTCGAATGAGTCTCTGCAGTTGGCTCTAATAAAGAAAGATGGAACAATTGTGCATGGGGGCTGCTTATTGTCAGTTTATGGATATGCTGTTCACTGGTTCTATTGCCTTAAAGAAAGGGAAATTCCAAGCTAAGGTGGAACATGAATATATCCAGAATTTTTTAATACTACAAGCAGGTTTTAAGAGAATGAAGGTTGACAAAATACATATCTTCCTTGACTTACACTGGGGTTACATCCTGATAACATCATAAGTTGAAAATATCGTTAAGTCAAAAATGCATTTAATACCCCTAACCTACTGAACATCATAGCTTAGCCTAGCCCACCTTGAACGTGCTCAGAACAGTTCTATTAGCCTTCAGATGAGCAAAACCATCTAACAGTCTATTTTATAATAAAGTTTTGAACATTTTGAATACTGTACTGAAAGTGAAAACAGCATGGTTGTATCAGAGTATCCGTTGTTCACCTCGTGATCATGGGGCTGACTGGGAACTGCGGCTCGCTGCCGCTGCCCAGCATCATGAGAGAGGATCGTACCGCATATCACTAGCCTGGGAAAAGAGCAAAATTCAAAATTCGAAGTAGAGTTTTTACTGAATGCATATCACTTTCACAGCATCGTAAAGATGAAAAAATCAAGTCGAACCATCGTGTCAGGGACCATCTGTAATTCTTGCAGACAAATCACTGAAAGAAAAGTTTCAAGTCTTTTAATGTGTTCAATAGTTCAAGAAAAATTTTGATGCAAAGTGTGATGGAAAGGCTATGACCCTACCATAGCTGCTAGACAAGGTCAAGATACGTCAGGAGCATCTTCCCGTGTTGCTATAGTTCTGAATAAACCCGCAGTGCAGCTCCTCAGAGGCCCATTTAGACACAAACAATTACTAAGACAGGTTCTGGCTTGGAGAGAAAGAATCTTGGCTTAGGCAATGGGAATGACACAGCAGCCAAATCAATGCAGCAGGTCAGTGTATTGAAACTGCTGGCAAACTGAAGAGGCTAAGGATTTCTACTTTGGAAAGCTAAGGAAGGTTGAATTGATTTGCCAGGAGAATGAGGAAGAAGTTTGCCCTGTACTGGGAGTGTGGCATCTCTGTGCTACAGATGAAGCTTTGTGACTCTTAATGAAGGAAGAACTAACAGAGTATTAACAGCCTGGACCAGCAGTAAAGATTGGGGCTCTATCACCCAAGAGGGTGCCTGTAGAACTCAACATTGGGGACCGCTCCAACTTAGTGGTACCATCTTTCACTTATGTTCCACATTTCCAGTTAGTCTTGTGCCTCATCTGCAGCAACATCTGAATTCTTCACTGCAAATCATGTGCTTAACTGTACAATACTCTCCTTTATTATTCTTAGAGGACTCGCTGGTTTCTCCATCTGTAAACAAAAAGCACCTCTTAAAGTGCCTTTTGCAGAAGTCTCATTCCTTTTCCAGTAAGTCTGAGTTGGGATCATTTTTACTTACAGCACACTAGTAGCATCTAGTGGGTTCATCTCTGAAATGGAGAGGCTGATCTTGGGCACTCATCATTGGGTTGCTGGTAAACAGCGATTTCTGAGAGAGTGTGTTATGTAATATACTGAGCTGGAGACTTCATAGAGAAATGTAAAGACTATTGATTCACTGAATTGAAGTAAGCTACTGTGAAATATGGTGATGGAACATTTTAATGAGTTTTACCACAGGTGATAAGAGTAAAAAAAAAGAAATCCAATGAAAAAATTTCAGTTCTTACCTCATTTGATCCCTCCGCCCTTTTGAACACCATATAGAGTTACTCCTCTCTCATTTAAGAAAGGATTTAGAATAAGGTTCATATCTTTAGAATGTAATAGGTGGATACTTTCTTTTCAGACTTCTTCAATTACTTCTTTTTTAGCAGTTTTATTGAGATATAACTCATATATTATACAATACACCCATTTACAGTGCAAAATTCAGTGGTTTTAGTAAACTCACAGAATTGCACAACTATCACCACAATCAATTTTAGAAACTTTCCTCACCGCAAAAAGAAACCCGCACCCATTAGCAATCACTTCCTATTTCACCCCAACCCCCAGCCCTAGGCAACTGCCAATCTACTTTCAGTCTGAATGATTTGCCTATTCTGGCCATTTCATATAGACGGAATCATACCATATGTAGTGCTTTCAGGCCAGCTTCTTTCACTTAGATAATGTTTTCAAGGTTTATCTAGGTTTCAGCGTGGGTCAGTGCTTCATTCCTTTTTATCGCCAAATAATATTGTATAGTATGAATATACCACATTCCACATTTTATTTATCCATTCACCAGTTGATAGACATGGGTTGTCTTCACTTTTTGGGTATTATGAATAATGCTGCCATGAACATTTGTGTACAAGTTTTTTTGTGAACATGTGTTTTCGTTTCTCTTGGGTATATACCTAGCAGTGGAATTGCTGGGTCATATGGTAACTCTGTATTTAACCTTTCAAGGAACTGCCAGACTGTTTTCCAAGGCAGCTGCACCATCAATTACTTCTTATCTTAAAAGTTTCTCAGTGTCCAGAAATTTAATCACTATTTAATTAATTTTCTTCTTATTTTTCTACAGTTTTTTTAAATTCATTAATCACGTATGGACTTTATTCAGTATGTAGTGAAAACCTAAATTTAGATTTTCCTCCAAATGCCTAGACAGAGATTGCAGAATCATTGCTGAGTAATCATCAATCTCCTCGTTGATATATATTGCCTTCTTTTATATATCACATTTTTATATTTAATAAACTACAATTCTAGGTTGTTTATGATGTTCCATTGATCTATGTCCAAGTTAATACCACATCATTTTAATGACTGTAACTTTGTTTTAATAATTCATATGACTAATCTCTCAGAATCACTCTTCATTTTTGGAATATTCTTTGTTTACTATTTCAGTTGAACTTTAGAATTCTTGTATCAACTCCTTTGAAAAAAAATCCAATGGAGATTTTTAGCACTATTGCATTAACTCTATAAATTAACTTCAGATAAGATTATTTTTACAATATTTAATTCTTCTACCTTTAAAAATGCCATGTCTGCAGTAGAAATTTCCAAACAAAACTTGCGGTATTTGGTGACTTGTTTGTTTTATGAACTAAAGAAAGGAATCAAAAATGTTTCTGGGGTTTGCGGTCCGAGTGACTACGAGGAGATTAATATGAGCCAACAGAGTATTGCTAATGGTTACCAAAAAGAAAAGGGAAGATTTTTCAATGTTACTTTAGAGGACAGAAAAACAGTCAATATCTCAAAATTACTAGGAGACAGATTCAGCCGTACATAATGAACCATTTAACACAGTAGAGTTCTCCAAAAACAAACAAAGCTGCTGTGTAAGGCAGTAAACCATTCATTTCTGGAGGCATTCAAACTGAGGACTGACGACTGAGGATCAAGAAGACAGCCCTCCTATTTCTAATGGTCTGTGTTGAGTTTTTTTCTCCAAGTGGGGGTGACCTTAGTATAATTGAAACAAGAGATCCGAACTCATGGAGAAGAAATATAAAAGATCAGGGTCAAGGACTGAGCTTTAGGTAGTGCCCAAAGGGAGGAGAAAGAGGAATCAAAAGGGGAGAGAGAGACAATGTGATCAATGAAGTAAACACCAGAGAAAAATCACACAATCATGGGTGACAATGGAGGACCAAGGAAAGCTTGGTTAACAGTCAAGTTCCACAGAGAGGGTACGTAGATTAAGGCTTAGAAAGAATCACTGGATTTGAAAAGAAAGTCATGAGAAGTCCTGGAGAGTGAAGTTTCGGTAGATCTATCTGACAACAGAATGGTAGCTGAGGGGCACTATAAAGCCAAGTGAAAGTTTATTTTTTCAAGATAGGAGGTTGTGCATATCTGAAGTCCAACTCCAGGAAGTAGAGTTTTAGAGATACAAAGTACAGTAGATCCCTGGCATTTGTGGCTTCAATATTCATGTTCTTACCGTTTGTCACTGACCCCCACAATCCAAGACAGGTAGTAATTTTTAAATTTTGCCAAGACCACTTAGAATCACGTCTGCTATGACACTGCTGTGCAGGAGTGAGTCACTTATGGAGAGCAAGCCTAGCCAGCTGCCCAACATCTGTATCATATGGTGCCTCTGTTATTCTCTACTAATCTCTGTATACGCTTTATCATAAAGTGGGAGGAACTCCACTTCTTTGTAGATCCAGGTCAGCTCACAGATAATGTTGCTATTAAGGTGCTGTACTATGAGAAATTACTTTAGTACTTTATAAAACCATCTAAGGGTCTCAGACATGTTGATGTTTCAGGTAGTCTCTTCATTTTACAGAAGTAATTATATATGAGAGGTACTCAAAAAGTGGGATTTTTGAAGCTCTCAGCACACATTCCTTAAAACTATTGAGATTCTACTTACTAGAAGAGGTGAGAATATCATTATAAAAGATGATCTCTCCATCTCTCAGGAAATGGGAAGGGCTGGTTTTTAGCTCAGAGGAGGAAGAATTTATTTTAGATCTGGAAAGAAGAATAAAGGATATGGCTTAGCCAGATTTCCCAAGAGAATGGAACACCAGAAATGTACACACCTGTAAGTACTTTATTAGGGACTGTGATCCCAAGAAGCAGGAGTGAAGGAGAGCAAAGCAGTGAGAAGCAGCACAAGGTATGTTAACTGAGTTAGTTGATCCCATGGACCACTTGAGGAGCCATATGACATGCGTCTCAGGACTGCCAGTCTGGAGTGAGACAGGAGGATGCATTTATCCATCAGCTTCCATCCCATCATTGGTCAAAGAATACTCTACGAGGCATTAACTCCCCAGCACTTCCAGGTTGCACTTATGAGGATGTCGAGGTGTGTCTGCAGTGTCCCAAGCCACAGTGAAAAGAGAGAAGCCTTAGGATGGGAGGCAACAGGTGTTCGCAGGTTGCTTCCATGCACAGCTGGTTGGACCCATGGCAGAACTGGTCACCCCAGTGGTGGCTGGAATAAAAGACAAGTGTGGCTGAAAGGATCTGAGTGGTGCATAAGAGATGCCTGATCCAAAATGTCTGCAGTTTAAGAAGATATATATCGATGTGAGCAGGATGATAAGAAAACCCAGACCAGGTCACTGGCTCCTCTCAGGAAGATAAGATACAAGCCCACCTTACAAGAATGAGGATGCTGTGGTAGGGATGAGTATTCAATAGAAATAGAGAAAAATTATCAAAGCCACTGGGCAAGAGCAGACTGAAAGGATGGCGGGATAGTGGCAGGGGTTCATTTGAAGCCAAGTATTATGAACTTATAGTTCTTTGCATTTTCTCTACGAGTGCCTGCACCCTAAGAGTAGGAGCTGAGAAAGCAGATGACAGGGGTAGTCCAGGGGCGGGCTGGTATGGAGCATACAACAAAGGTTGGATAAGGGATCATCAGAGCAGTGGGGAGAGCAGCATTGAAGCACTGACCACAGAGTCAAGAGTGGATAGAACAGATGAGGTAAAGCACTGACATATGGAGGTTTCTATGAGAGTGGAGCAGAGCAGGAGCCTGGAAGAAAGAACAAAAAGGAAGCAGTGGCATCTTGAAGGTGGAACAGAGCCATATACTGAGGACAAGACCTAGAGCACAGTCAGTGCTACTGGGTGAGGACATGAATGTCTGTATCCTGCAGCGAAGTGAATAATATAGATGATGATGCCACAGAAGGAGTTGGGAAGGAAAGAAAGAACCTGAGATAGTTCCTGAAGTTGCCCAGGACGATACAAACAGTAATAGAAGATACGGTAATGACTGAAGGTGGTTAAGCCATGGGTAGGAGACTTCAGATGATAATTCATGGAGAAAGCCTGTTGGAAACAGTGGAGCTTTGGGCCTGGTTGCAAAAGTTTAGGGAACCAGCATGTTAATTAACAATCAAAGCACTTGTTATAGTCTGAAGACAAAGCAAGATTTGCTTCAATGCAGACTTACACCAGCGTTATTTCTGCAGGATAAGTTGGAGAGGTAGGTGTAGATTTTCACTGTTAACCTAATACACTGGGTATTATTTGAATGTGCTATCAGTAGCCTGCATTGCTCTTGTGATTAAAAAGAAAGGAAGAAAACAAGATTAGTCTAGGACAAAACTAGAATTCAAGCCCACGTGAACACTTGTCCACCACCCTTTGATTCTGCAGCTGAACCAAACAGGCAGTCAAAGGTGTGGTTTCACTCGTCTTCCCAACATTCATTTTTGCTAAATCAACTTAAACTCTGCGACCCGGTTAACACAAAGAGCAAGTGGAAGTAAATGTTTTAGAAAGATGGAGTGATATAAAACCCGTGGTAAATGTTTAACATGCCACACACAGAGATCCAGCCATATTTCATTAGCCGCTGTTTGCTTGGCCTTCAAGTTTCCAGGGAGGAACCCACCTCCACACCCTCGTTGCCTTTGTCCCAGTCCCCCACTCAACAAGAGGTCCTGGGAGGTACTGACATCATAAATAGAGAAAGTGGAAAAGAGTAATAATTATAATAGCTAACATTATTGAATGCCTTCTTTGTGCACAGTTTATGCTCAATAATTTATGCAGTTTATCTTAGTCATTAGACCAGTCGTGATCGGGTGATGTTATCTCTATCTCGCAGAATGGGCAGTACAGAGCTGCTGTAGGGATTCAGTGAAGTCCTCAAGGCACCAGGCTCCTTCATGTTCCTGCTCTGCCCTCCTTAGTGATAGGAGCTGCTCCTCTAATCTGTGTCTATGTTCGAGCAGGAAGAAGATGCACTATCAGCAAACTTCACTTGCCTTGTATTGGCCAGAACTAGTCACTATTATGTCAATCAGGGCTCATGCTGGTTACAGACAATGGAATCCACTCTGGCTAGTTTAGACAGCTAGGAGTTTCTTAAGACATATAGACAGTTCTTGAATGATTGGGAGGCTGAAGAGACTCTAGGCTAAACTCAGAAAGTCATCATAGAATTGGGCCATCAAGGGAGCTGCTGCCTCTTCCACAATCAGGAAGTTGCTGAATTAAGAGGTCATCTTCTTCAACAGGAAGCCAGTGCCACAGTCATCAGCTCCGACTCATGACACATATGCCACAACCAGGAAGCAAGCCATTCAGACAGCCACCCCCAGAGCACTAGCTCTAGACTAGGCCAATTCTGCTGAGACCCATGCCAGCAAGAGAGATGCGAGGAACTCTCATCTCGCTCCACACCGAACTCAATGTCCAAACAAAATCTCATGGTTCTCTCTCCACATGACTCAGTTCCGAATCAAGGGTAAATGATCAATAAAACTTAAATCATGTCTGGAGCCCCAGCTGCAATGGTAGCTGAGGACATTGCAAGTTGAGTACTGTAGCATTCCAGTCTCTATAGCAGAGGCAGGCAGAAGAGAAAGGTGTGGGAACAGAGGCTGAGTGTGCTAAACCATTGTATTAGCCACAATTGTTCTGGAAAGTCAGGAAAGCTGGTGTATGGTTGGTCAGCCTTCCATTCCTCCATCCTCAGACACCCTGTCCACATATATCATCTCATTTAATCCTCACCTCACCTTTCAATGAAGTAATGCTATCCCCTCTTTATAGATAAGAAAACTGAGGCTCATAAAGTTTAAACAATAGTGTCTAAGAAGATAGCAGAGTCAAGATTTGAACCAAAGTTCACGTTCCGCTCATACGGTAGAATTTATATGTTTGCTTTGCTGAAACTAAACATCAATGATACTGCATTCTTTCTATTCTTGATCCTCTTGCTCCTGACTATGATTCTCTGGCTTTCAAAAGAGCTGAGTAGGCCTGGTACTCTCCCATCTCCAAACTTTTGCTCCAACAATATTCTTAATTTCTTGAGTTGCTTGATCTCATGGACCCCCTGAGAAGCCAGATGACATACATGTCAGGACTGTAGGGGTGAGAAAGGAGGAAACATTGATCCATCATCAGCCCACATCCTCCATTGACCAAAGGATCACTCCATGAGGCTTTATTGTCCTTTTCCCCTGTATCCGACCGCTCAAATCCGAGCCATCCTATAAGGCCTTTAATCTGTCAAACTACCTCTCTAGAAGGACTTCCCCAATCCCGCTGCCAAAACCTAGCCCCATCTTATCTGAAACTCCCACATATTTTCTTTGCATCTCCCTTCAAACATTTCCCACAATCAATTTATATAATCTCTCCTTCCATATTATAACTTCTTTGACGACAAGAACATGACATTTATCTCTGTTGACCCGTAAACCTCCTGGAACAGTGCATACATGGGGTAAGGGTTCACCACACAAATAATAAATAAATGAATGAATTTCCCTAATGAGGTGCTTTCTTCGTTAAAAGATTGGATAATCTGCCTCCAGGTAATTAAAATCAATTGCTCTTGTTTCCTAGTGTATTTAATTAGCAAGACTTTCCTCCATCACCACCATCCATCTGATTTCTCTTGTACTTAGTGAGCCTTCAGTAGCTAATGTATACAGAACATTTTTTACATATTTATTTGCTTTGTGGCTTTTAACATTTTTAAAAATGAACTTAAAAAGAGAGAACAGGACTCCATCTGTGGAGTTGAAATGAGTTCATTTTCTCCTTGGAACAACCACGATGGGACAGTTTTTACCCTAGTTCGGGCATTTGCCATAAGTAACAATGCATCAGGCCAAAAAGAGTAGAACAAATCATGAAAGTAAAAGTATCAAGGAGTCTCCATGCTCTACACTTAATCCATTCATTTCCTGCTCAAGTGAAATTTCTTCCATTACTGTCAGCCCTTCGGGGTCAGCACACAGCAGCAGTCTTTTTAGTTCCTTCTGGAAACTTTCCACTTTTAGACACCCAAAAGTGTGGCCAGCAGTCACCAAGACAGGTTCTCTCCTGCTGTCTGGTTAATGAAACTGTTAGGCCAGCAGCTTCCTCCTGGTTGCCACGGAGATGACCAGGGCCGCTGGCCCTCTGCAAACGGAAAAGAACAGCAAGTGCAGGACCACGCATTCCATCCTGCCTCGCAGATTAAACCAGCTGTCAAGCCAGAGTGAAGAATCAGGCAGAGGTCTGTCGGGTGGAGAAGCGAGCCTTGCGTTGGAACTCCGAGATGTAAGTAATTTCTCTGTTCTTCTTTTTTGAAAGGCATATCTAGCGTGACAGACAGTTTTTAATAGCTTCAGAATTTCTCCTGCATGGCAGGAAAGTTCTGTGACGGTTTGAAGAGCCACAGTCGACATCACCTACTTCTTGTAGTACGTATTTGCATTTCCCAAACATAATGTACACTTACGGGTGGCTTTCACCACAAAACACTCTTTCAGGCTTCCAGGCATATGAATTGCTCTTTACTGAGATTCTGCCTTTAAAAGGAAATGTTTTCAGCACATTAAGCAAAGAATGAAATGGTCTTCTCATTAGCCCCTGAATAGATAAACTCATCTAGGCTAATATTATATAACAGACATCTCCGTGGACTCTGAGCTTCTTGTTTCTATTTTAAAAATCTGGCTATATTTTCCTGTTGGCCTTCAACGCTAAATAACAATTAAATAAGAGATCACATATCTTTTTCTTATGGTGTTCACAAGAAAACTAGGAACTCGAAACATCAGCTTATATTGTTTCTTTGCTCTGTTTTATCTAATATTGTATTCACTGCTTTTTTACACACTACACAGAAAACATAGGAAGACAGGAAGAAACTAAGTTTCTTAGGTGAGCATTAACATTTGGATTGGTTAGTTAACTTTTTTAAAAATTGGTCTTTTTTTTCAAAAGTGTAAAAACATGATTAATACTGTAGTAAAATGTATGATGATGAGGATGTTTTAGTGGAAACCAGTAGTCCTTACACAATCTTGTATATATTTCATTGTTTAATAAACATGTTTTTGGACAGTTTTTTAGCAATAAGTGTGTTGGTATATATTGAGGAAAGGAAATGTTTCAAAAGAATCGCATATAATATTTATGAAAACCTGTCTTTAAAAACTACCAAAAATATCGGACCTCATGTGTTTGAATTTTTTTTAATGAAAAGAGCGATCTTTGGGAAGTTTTTTACTTTTATTTTTAGACTGAGTAATGCAATATGTTTGAAAGGAAAAAGATTTCTCATTAAATTTTTCCGACAGAAATTGGGCATTTTCTGAAAATAACACTTTCAATAAAGTACTTATGGAAATGAGTGCTTTTCAGCTTCTGACTTGGCTTTCCCAATTTTCTTCTCCACATCAATATTTTTATTGCTTAGAGCTGTTATACTAATAACTTGTAGAATTCAGTGTCCAGTGGATCGTGTCTCTGTGTCAACGGGGAGAAGAGGCAAACCACATAACTCCATGGGTGTGTGATCAGGGGCAGCTGTGCCAAGCTGGAGGTTTGAACCCCAATAATCTAATTAGCTGAGCATATACCAAGTCATTCAAGGGAAAGGCTTGAGGGTTTGCAGTCATTGGTTAGTTAATTCTCACAAGGACTTGTGTCAAGTGGAAAGGTGCAGAAGCTACATATTTCAGTTAAGACTTCCCATTGGCTCACTCTCTGAGATCGTCTTTGTTCCACATTCCATGCCTATGTTAGCAGAAGCAGCACACAACTAGTGTTGCCTTTATTTTTTAATGTAATTTATAAACGTTCCTTCTTTAAAAACTGTTTCTGAAATGTTTGTGTATAGTAGAACTCACTTAATTCCTTTTGTTTCCTATTACTCTAGCATAAGGTTTTTATACACACTTTAGGTTAAAGACCAGAATCTGGTAATAGAATACGAGGCAAGGAATGTCATTTGAGTAGGAACATGACCCTGGGGTGGGAAATAACACTGTAATTTTCACCATGACTCCCTAGAGTATATTTGGCTGTCTGGGTTCAAAGCTTAGCTGTTTCCTACTGGCTCTGTGACCTTGAGCAAGTTATTTAACCTCTCGGTGCCTCCATTTTCTGACATGAAAATGGAACCATAATCTCTACCTTTAGGATTATTGCAAGGATTAAATGATATAAAACATGTAAGTAACTTTGAACAGTACCTGGCACAAAGGAAGCACTTGTTAAATGTTATTATTAATCAATAACAAGTATGTATATGTAGTTCCCAATTCAGTCAATTTTCAACAAACATGTGTCTCCCACATTTCTTATTTGAAAGTACATTTCCCCTTAACAATGACCATTTTCTACATTTAGCTAGTTTAGCCTTGGGAACACAGGGCTGAGGGGCAGTAAATGTTGATGCAGTAAAATGTTGATACAATGACATCTCTTCTCTACCTAGTAGTCTGAACTCTCTTGGGAATCAAGAGTTGTATATTTGACAAGTGAAGTTCAAGGTGTCTGTTAGATATTCAGGTAGAGCTATCAAGTAAGGTGCTGGATATATGAGCATGAAGCTCCGGGAAGAGTTTGGGAGCTGGTTAAATCATCAGCATATAGATAATATTTAAATCCATGCGTTAGCATGCAATCACCAAAGGAGTGGACATACATAGAGTAGAGAGCCAGGCCTGAGCCAGGGGCATGCAAAAATGACAGGGAAGAAGAGGGGGTGCCAGCCAAAGAGACTGAGAAGGAGCGGCCATTGAAGGAGCAAGAAAAACAAGAGAATGCGGTGTCATGGAAGAACAGAAAGTTCTTTGCTCAGGAAGGAGGGAGTAGGCAACCATGTCAAATGCTGGTGAGAAGTCAACAAAAGAAGACCAGGAAATGAACCGTTGGATTTGGCACATTGTGGGGTGGGAGTCTCAGGGAACCTGAAGAGAATGGTTCCGATGCAGGGATGGTAAGAACAGCCTGATTGGACTAGCTTAAAAATCTAACACAGAAGGGTACTGGGCTCTCTGCATGATTACGTATTTGCTTATAAAAGCTTGTTTTTAACTTCTTTTATGGTAAATTGATATGGCCCTATAAGAAAAATAGGTCTGAGGCAGGCAAGAACTATCATGCATACCCCTAGCCTACTACAGTTTTGTGAAAGAGGTGGAATTTGAAGAGTTTAAGAGATGAGACTGTTTCTTAGCAAATGAGAAATAGAAAACACTCTTAGACATAGGGAGCAACAGAACAGCATGAGGAAGGCATCACACACACAACGGAAGACAACACACACACGTGCGCACACACACCCCTTAGGACTTGTTCCCACAATATGCCCTCATGCCTTTCCTTTCCCATTTTGATCCATTCCCATAAAAGGATCATTTCCCATTTGCATCTCTGAAATGCCTGGTCTCCAAGGTCATTAAGGAAGCCAGATCTTCCCTGGGGCCATGAGTTCTCAAGAATTCATCTGAAGTCACACCTAGACACCATTTCAGGGGTACTCAGTTTAGCCCAATTATGATGCCCAAATTATCCACTGGAGCTCTGCTGTTGTCACAAACATAATCTTCAAGGAGTCATCAATGAGATCAGGAGGCATTTGTTTTTAATAAACTTCTTGTTTTAGAATAGTTTTAGACTTAGAGAAAAGTTGTGAAGAGAGCACAGAGAGTTCCCATCTAGTTCCCACAACCAGTCTCTCCTATTATTAACATCTTACATTAATGTGGTATATACACTTGTCACAATTGCTGAACCAATATTGATACATTATTATTATTAACTAATTTTCATATTTTATTCAAATTTCCTTAGATTTTACCTAATGTCCTTTTTTCTGTTCCAGGATCCCACATTATCTCTAGTTGTCATTCCCAGGAGGCATTTAAAAACCCTTAAAAATCTTTTAAGAAAGCAACAAGGTTTAAATTGCCTTTGGTTCCAATATTTGTAACTAAAGCCACTAAAGGAAAATTTAATTCTTACTTTTCTCAAATCTGATCTTTGGAATAGTTGAATACAGGTGAAAGGAAAAAGTTTAAGGCTTATATCTTGAGGAAACAGTTCAAGGTACTTTATGAGATCATAACAATGTACAACCGTAAGTGGAAGATCTGAATCCCTTTTTATTGTTCTGGAAGCAGGTAATTAAAATATTAAAGGTCTGCCAGCCTTTTTTTGTTTCTCATCTCCTAGCAAAGGGATTACTCTGACTCATTTTTCCTTGGCAACCTCACACTCACATAATACAGGCCCAGTAATTGAATAAAGCTCTCCCTGAGTTAGTTTCACAAGACTGGACACTTAAACGTGAGGTTGTGGGGAAGTTTGCAGCAGGGGCTAGTATCATCCTTCAACCAAGAGCAATTAGAGTAAAGCCTTCTGACGCTCACAAATCCCTGTGAGAGCAATACATACTAACTCTGCTCATGCTTCCCCTAAGCCCTGGGAGAGTGTGTGGAGTGAGCCGGAAGGACAGCGATCTGGGGCCCTGACCTGGGACTCACGGTCCCCATTCTAGGCGAGTATGTTTCACCCTGTGTCCCCATCAGATTCACAGGAAAGTTCCAAGGCAACTACGAATCTAGACGATGCTCACTGGTAAAGTCACAAGAGGGTGGGGATGCCTCATGGGACTTTTGCCAGATGTCACTCAATGGCTTTCAAGGAGACTCACAGGCAAGGCATAGGACATTGGGCTCAAATTTCCCACCCTCTCACCCAGACACAAAATCTCATCATGCTCCCTCCGTCATGGCTAGGCCAGAGCTGAAATTCCCGCTGAAGAAGAAGATGAATTTTGCTTGCTGGTTTGAAAACATGATACACTCCACAATTCTTGGAGGTAAAAGGTTAAAGAAAGAACAAGGGATCTGTAATATGCATCTTTGACTTAGCTAATGTAGGGATTCATCTGGATAATATCAGTATTCATGGAGTGCCTCTATGTGCCTCTAGCACAGTGCCTCAGGCGCTGTGCTAAGGACAGGGGAAACCACGGTCACAAGAAGACCAGGGCTTTGTCACACCAGAACCTGACTTACACAGTGTACTGACAGCAGGGAGTCCAGCACCGATAAGCAAATTCGTGGGTGAAATCAACATGCAGTTGAGCTTGATGCTTTCAAAACACAAAATGTCTGCTTTCCAGATGGTTCTCAATCATCTTAGTCTAGGAGCTTCTGAGCACTTCAGTCCATTTCTATTATTAAATACATTTAATCTCAAAGCAGTAATCTAATTGATACTTGAAGAGATCCTGGCTTCACCAACCCATGGGCACAAATAAGGTTAAACTAACTAACCACTACGAGCTTCTATTTTGCTGGTTCATACTCTCACCTACCTGAAACAGGTCTTTGTCTCCTTCCCACCACTGTGTCTACACAATAGAGTCTCCTCCAGTTATTTCTTGGAGTCCACAGGAGTGTCTTACCTGTGCTCATAAATACTCCTTTCACTTGCTTCTGTCCCCAACTGCCACTGGATGTTGACTGTCCCTTGCCTCTGCCATGGGGGTCCCTGTTGATTCACTGCCAGGAAAGTGGCATCCAAGGGCATCCCAAGTCTGTCCTCTAGGAAGCGCCAAATGGTACTGCCTACCTACCCCTCATTCTTCACTGCGCCAGAGCTGTCCTGCATTTAGAGCACAAGTGGAGAGAATGACTCTGTCCCTCACTCAGTGTCACGCTTTGTCACCTAGGCAGGGGCCACTTGTGCCCCACATCTCAGAGTTCTTGAGAGCGGGCCATGCAGCCTCTGCCTGCAGCTCCACTGGACTCAGCCCAAGGCATTAATTAGTTCTGGCTGAGAAGAGATGAGCGCCGTCCTGTCCCTCCACTCATCCCTGCCCCACGCCTTCACACATCATCTTCACCGTCCTTCTTTTCCCCTTGACAATTCCACATATGCAAACAACCACCTGGATACAGTCACCCCCTGAACTCATGAGACATGTCCAGATGCATCTGTTAGACTTGGCTGGGTCCAATATGGGGTGACTACTCTAGGACAGCTTTGAGCTTGGTACTTCAGAAGAATAGTAAAGGAGCTTAGGACATAGTTACTCCAAGAGCTTATGATTCAGTTTAGTGAGAGAATAAGACACACAAAACAATTGCGAATACTGCATGGCTGTGAATAAAGAGGCACTAGTTCATTTGGTCCAAAGGGGTGGTTTAATGTGGGTAGTTTGTAGTCCCCTCATAATCTCTGTCTTTGTTTCCTATTACTACTGTAACAAATTTCCACAAACTTAGTGCCTTAAAATAACACAGATTTATTCTCTTACATTTCTGGATGTCAGAAATCCAAAATCAATCTGACTGGGTTAAAGTCAAGGTGTCAGCAGGGCTGGTTCCTTCTGGAGAATCCAGGGGACAATCCGTTCCTTGCCTCTGCAAGCTTCTAGAGGCTGCTGACATTCCGTGGCTTGTGGTCGCATCACTCCAATCTCTGCTTCCGTTGTCACACTGCCTTTTTCTTCTCTGTCTCCTCCTGTAGCCCTCTGAGAAGGACCCTTATGATTACATTGGGCATATCCAGAGAATCCAAGATAATCTCCCCATTTCAAGATCCGTAACTTAATCACATCTGCAAAGCCCCTTTTGCTTTGTAAGACGACATTCACATGTTCTAGGGATTAGGACATGGAAATCTGTAGGGGCCATTATTCAGCCCACCACAGCATCTAGGAGGCACACTAAGAAACCAGAAAGAAAGTGTTCTGACCGTAGCCCATACTCCTGCTGTTCCTTTAAACATTTTACACACATTTAAATTAATAGAAATGGGAATTGGACATTTGTTTCCATTTACCATATTTGCTCACTAATAATTTCAAGGCCTCTCATTCCCCAGAATTTACAGAAGAACATTTGTAAATCGGATTTGTTTGTTACAAGAAAAATGATGCAAAGAGATCTTTTTGTTTTATGTTGAGCCTGTTCTCTATTCAAATGTTTTCGATGCAAGTAGTGCATTAAATGAACCAGTTAGATTTCTTTGGGGAGGCTTTTGGAATGCCCTGATAGGGTATGCTAATATATTTCTATTATCACTATAATTCTGACATTACAAAATATCACAGTTTATGAATAGTGCTATAATATTATATATCTTATAGTACACTTATGAGTAGTAGTAATAGTACTTATGAATAGCACTAATAGACTATCCATATTACCACATGCATCCTGCTTTACTCTTATTATAACCTAGCATGGTAGATATTATCATCCCCATGCCATACTGAGAGAAATGACTCGGAAGGGCTCTCTAACTGACCCAACAGTGTACAATGAGTTGAATATGAACAGTCACAAAAATAGTTTAAAATGTGTCCTCATAAGACCCGAATTGCATGCTTGAAGCTAATTTTGCCTAAATTCCAACTTATGCAGACATGGACTTTTACTTCCTCTTTTTCTAGTTGAGGAAATAAATCAGATGATAGCACATAGTTTAGGTCCTACTATATAAATCAAATATGATACTGACCGTATCCAAATCACCATGAGCCCAGTTTCCTGCATCTCACAAAGAACGATGCAAACCTCAATGAAAGGGACGTGATCTTCATCAAGAGAGACTGCATAAGGCTGTGGCTTCAGAATTAGATACTAGTAAGGGCATGTGAAAATTCAGTGGCTCGTACCAGGAATGGGGGGTGTGCTGTTGTGGAATGTGAAGAAGAAAGAAAAGACAACACTTATCACAGTAAGAAAACATTGGGGAGAGACCCAAAGTAACTTAACTTTCAACATTATAGGCTTTGAAATATTAAACAACAAGGATATCATTCCTCTTTTAAATATCATCCTCCGTAGTGTTTATCTCTAACCTACCTCCTGCAGAGCATTCGTGGACCAGAGCCAAAGAAAAGGAAAACGCTAGAAATTCTTTTTCTCAAAGAGTTTCTCAAGGTTCTACACCTAAAACCTTCAGACAGCGTCTCCATGAGCATCTCATCTACGTAATAAAGAGTAGCCAACATTTCACCCTTGGCCTACGTGGGATGGGTGATTGCACAGCCATGGACAGATGGGAACTGGACCTGAGAACAGGTAGCCACTCAATGCTGGGGTCCTGGAGAGCAGTCTTCACTCCTCACTTCTCCCATCCTTCCAATTTAATCCCTGCCATCCCTCTAACACTGGACAAGGTAGGGATAAGGTTTAAAATGCAAATACCCTTGGGCGAGAATGTTTATTTAAATCCGTATTAAGGTTTAACCAAGTGATATTAGACTTCTATATGAGAGTGGGCTTTTAGTCCCAGGCATCTAGAAAGAGTGGATGAAGGGATGACTGAGGAACTAAGATGAAGGCACAGCAAAGGGACCCTGGGCATGGGAAAGATACTGCACTGACTTCATAATCTTGCCCATAGCTAGTCTTATTAGCAGGTGGTCTTGCAGCCAGTCTAACGAAACCACCAAGAGCCTCTTGAGTCTGAGAAAATGAACTGTGCCTTTCTCGCGGCTGTCAGGGGGTAGGATGGATGGCTTCAGGAGTGGAGTCCCAGACAAGCCGTGTTGGGATGCTAAGAATGAAACAGCGGATGCTTTCCATTGCTGCCCATTTGGGATCTCCTGCTTCCTACACCACCCGTTCCTTCCAAGGGATTCAGGCAGATCTCCCCTGCTTACAACCTTCAGCGCCTCATTTTTGCCTCTTTCAGGGAGTGCACAAGCCAAGCCAGTGGGGTAGAGCTGAAAATACTCAAACTTTCATTTTTATTTTTCACTTCAAATTTTTAAAAATTCTCTTTGTGTATTGTTTACAATGTAGATAATATAAAAGTATGATATTTATAATACCTTTATAAACAAAAAATTACATCTATTGGGGAGGGTTTTTAAAGGTTTTATTGACGGAGTGAAGATAGAAGAGTTTGGAGACCAAACCCCTTAGCTCGGCCTGCAAGGTCCCATCTGATCCTGCCCTGCCTATGCTCCCAGCCTCATGGGCACCCAGGACACACCAAGTACTCTAGTGTCTGAGATTTTGCTCAAGTGACCCTCCCTGCAGTGCCTCACCTTCCTCACCCCAGCCATTTCTCTGCCTAGCCCAAACAGCACCCCCTTGGGGAGTCTTTCCCATTTCTTCCTGCCCAACACTTGATCTGTGTCTTTAATAAGCACGCACCAATCACATTGCCTTATAATTAGTCACCTAGTAATTTGTTCCCAGATTCCATGCTAAGTTCCTTGGGCAAGTCATTAGACCCCCAGGGTGAGCGAGGCCATCTTACTGCTCCCAGCGTTAGCAAACGCCAGGCTCCCTTTTGATAAAATACACTCCAAGAGTGCACTATATGTCTCATTTTTAGGATATACCCAAGATTCCAAACTGTCTCCTTTCCTGGAACGTCTCTCATTTTCACTTCCTCAGAATCTTCAAGGATTTTTGCAGGGACAAACTTGGTGGATTGCACTTTTTAGAGGCATCCTTGCCTAGCTCCCCACATCCTCGCTGCAAAGCGGGTTTCTTGGGGTGCCAGACACTGGCTTTTTTCTGCCTTTCTTCTCAGTGCTGCAGCTCAGATTTGTATTTCAGCTTCTTGCCGGAGCATCTCATCCGTCTGTGGTCCTCTTATTTCTCCAGTTTCTTCAATTGAGTCTTTTCCCTAAGTGCCTTTCCAGTCTTAAAATCACTTCTAATTTCAAATTAAACTCACTTCTGAATTAAAATTTTAAATCGCTCAATTTTTAATTGCTATAAGGATTTGGAGAATACTACTATAATTTTTTTGTCTTTTGTGTTAAGACTAGAGTTCAAAACATCATTATTCATAACATTTCAAGTCTGTTTTGGGCAAATGGTCCAAATGCTATCCTCCCACTGACACAGTATCTCCTTACTAGTAATATCTTCTTATAAACAGAACTAGTTCAGTTTGAAACATTCCTTTTGGAGCCAAGTATAAACATTATCTAAATGTTGGGTGTAATCCTAGATTGAGAAGGAATCTGTGTGGAATTTGTTTTGAAGTAACTGATGTCCGTATCTGCTCAATTCAGAAGTCTTTGCTAGTATTAATTGCCATCGAGATTTCTTCGGCTGCAATAAAAAAATAATATTTGAACTGATTCGGAATAGTAGCTCTGGTTCTTAAACGTTTTCAGTGAGTTAAAGTCTCAAAGATTCAATGATCATATACAGTTTTCAGCATCTTATCTGAAAAATGTAGGTGGATTGATACCACCTGAGCTTTTGTCATGGTTGTACAAAGCCATTTATTATGTCTTACAACCTAGGTATGTCAGGAACTTCTAGTGCCCACCGATACGCACTTTCTCCTCTCCTCCCTTGGCACAGTGCTGGACTTCATTTCCAAGCTTCTTGCAGTGACATGGTGCCATGCGGCTGAGTTCTGGCCAATGAAATGTGGACAGAAAATCCTATGGAGGACTCAAGAGCCCTAGAAGATGGTAGAACTATAGACGAAAGCTTGAGTCCCTGAACGACTGTGTGGAGCAGAGCACAGTCTCCCACCCCCACCCCTTAATGGCATTAGACCATAATGTAAGGGAGGAATGGACCTTTACCCTAATTTCACTATGTATTTATTCCTTTATGCACAGATTCCAGCGTGGCATGAGCAGAATGGGCACAAATACATCACACTGCCCCTGCCCCTTGCTATGCTTCCGCCCGTAGTAGGGGTGGGGAGGGGGCTCATATTTGGACACAGGAGGCAAGTCTCAATGATGGAGCACACAAAATGCTGGGATGCGAGAAAATGATGAGTCAGCGCAAGTTAGAGAGTCCCAGCCGAACAGGACCCCTCGACTCCCCCCTCCCACTGCCACCCCTGCCATCCCCATAGCCTGTCAATCTCTCTGTCCTACTTTTGGATTTTTCACACGCTGGTCACCCTATACTAATTACATAGGTAATTTTTCTTTTCTTTTTCCCACTCAAAAAACATTCCCCTAATCACATATTACCTCCTCCATAAGCTTATCATGACATCTTCCACTCCCAGACAAAGTCAGGTGCAGACAACACCCCATACAAATTGTTACTATTTGATTATCACACTGCACTGTGATTACTGGTTCGAGTGTCTCTTCCACTGAGGTGTAACCCCTTGAGGGAGCTCTTATGGGCTCTATATTCTCAGTTTCCAGCACAGTGCCTAACACATAGCAAGGACTCAACAAATGTCTATTGAATGAATGAAAAAAAACATAGTTTACCAAATGTCAGTGTACCAAGACTCTTTTAACTGCTTGTTATAGAAATCCAATTCAGATTGGCTTGAGTAGGAAAAAAAAACTTGGCTCACATATTTAAAAAAATCAAAAAAGAATGTCACGTATGGCTTGATCCAGGTGCTCAAAAAAGGTGGTTAGGAATGTCTCTCCATTTCTTGTCTCTGTCTTTCTCTGTGTTGGCTTCATTCTCAGACAAGCTCACCTCTTCTGGAGACAAGACAGTCACCAGTAGATCCATATTTCCCTTCTACAAGCTGAGCAACCCCCAGAGAAAAAAGTCTCTTTCCCAACAGTACAACTCGACTATGGGCAGAGGCATAGCAAGGGGCAGGGCACTGTGATATATTTGTGCCCATTCTGCTTATGCTCTGCTGGAATCTGCCTGCAAATGAATAAATACATAGTGAGATTAGGGTGTTCACAATCCATGTTCAACAAATCTAAAAAAAGAAATTCATGGTAAAACTGAAGGAGGGAAATGTCCAACAGGCATCTTTGTGGTAACCCCATAAACTGCTTACCAGGGATATTAGTCCCACTCTGTACCCCTTCATGAGGCTTCCTGCATCTCGCCTCCTTGTTCTGGCCTTTGGGTTCCGTGATGTCCAGAAGGCAGGGGCCACCGCGAGGTCCAGCCAGGGCTTGACTGCCGGGAAATTGCTCGCAAATCCCTTTGGGGACTTCCAGCCCCACTTGTTCCGGAAATCAATGTCTTTTTCCCTTCCTACCCTGTTTCTTCCTCCAGGCGTGCCTCTGAACCATATCAGCACCTGAAGAACGAGGTAGACACTTTTCTCACCAGATTCCAGGCTGATGTATAGATTCTCTTCACTCTCTTTCCTTTTAAGGCTGGGATCAGAGCAGGCCAACGGTATCGACAACAGCATTCCTAGTTCTGGGATGACAGGGTCCCTGGGACATAAAGTCCTAGAAACCTCCAGTGGAATCTGGGACGGCTGATAAAATTATCTTGTAATGAATAAATTATTCACTGTTCCTTACTAAGTGGGGTAGTCTCCACTACACTCTAAAACGATTTAAAACTGTTAAAAGCCTCTCATTCAGGGAGAATTCTGGCTCTACACATTTCTCGAAGCCCTTCCTTTTATTACAACATGAACCGATGAGTAAATCCTTTAAGAAAATCCTGTGCCGACTTCAAAATAAACACAAAACACTATAAAGCACCTTATCCAGTCCCCCAAGTGGACTTGAATCTATTTCTCTGCTATCTTCCTATAACCGTCCGTATGTTCAGTAGAGCCCTTCTCAGTTCAGCCTCATTTGTCTTCCCTTTTGCATAAAAGCCCCTGAAACGCAGCGTCCAGGTCTTGTTCCTTTCTGTTTCTTCTGCTTGGCCTTGGCACATAGCCCGTGCTGGGCCCCACCTCACTCCTGCCTCTTCTCTCTCCCCCGCTACTGCCCCCACTGCTGTAGCCCCTTGGTCCTCACATGCACGCCTGGCCTGCCTCGGCCTCTGGAAGCAGAATCAAGTCCATTAGAATGTAAGCTCCAGAAGCTCACTGTCTTACTCTGGGCAGAATCCCCAGGGCTAGCAAAGTGCCTGCCACCTAGTAAACTCCCAGTAAGCATTTGTTGAATGAATGAATGAATGAAGTTACGGTTGCTGTGAACCAATGTCCCACCTTCTGTTCAAGTTTACTGGACTAAGCTTATTTTGAATCCCCCTGCACTCCAGCACCTGCTGATGGGCTGTGCTGCCTGCTTGTCCTCCTGACCCTGGCATTCTTGGCTCTGCCTCCCTTGGATTTCTCATTGTCTTGCTTTGCCACCTCCTGGCTTCACCTTGCTCCCTACGTGTTGCGTGTCTGCCCAGCCTCTTTCCTGCTGTTGCCATCCTCTTTGGACACATATTTAACTCCCCAGACTGACCCTTCCATCTCTCCTCCCAGCCCTTCCCATGGGGGCCCTGTCACTAGCTCTGGACTCTCCTAGTCAGCGGTCTCATTCCATACCCATGGTGCTCCGTAAATACAGATGAACTGAATTGCATCTTTTGGTCTCTCTCTTCAGTCATCAGGTAACTTGGAGGAAATTTAATTATTTTTGCAAAACTGAAATCTGGTGCCCTATTTCATAATGTGTATCTTACTCCAATCACACCATAAAAGAAGACCATATATCTATTATATGCCAGGCACTGTAAAGCATTTTCCCCCAAATTGGACATTAGTGTTGCTCTTTAAACTATGCATGCATTCCTACCTTATTTAGATCATTTAGCAGTGTTTATATATTGCTTTGTTTTGGAGCCCTAAAATAAATTATTTGATAAAATCAATTCATAAGATTTTTTCTAGGAAAGGAGTAAATAAACCAGGATCATTGTGATTAATTGGTATGTGACTAGTCTTTTCATTGTCCATTAACAGATGTAAAATACTAATATTTACATTTCTAGGAGGCCAGGAAAAGTATGACTGGACCTATAAACAGATTAATATGGTCGAGGGGCACATATTTGTCCAGTTAGAACTTAAAGTTTGCCATTAACTACATGTTTCGCTGGCATTCATGCTATGTTTTTTAATAGGCAGCGCTTGGGTAGCTGAATCCAACAAGGAACTGCTTGTCTCCTGAATTCCAGGATGTCAGATACTGAGGGGGAGGAGGGCGTGTGCCTGTTTCGGGGTTTGACAGGTACCAGCACAAGCAACAGGAGGTTGAAGGATGTGCACAGTCAAATCACCCCACATCCCTGCCCGGAGACAGGATGCGCGAGGTCTCCTCTCTGGCGTCCGCTCTTGGTCGCTTGTTGGCGTGTTATGCTAGTCTCGCTATCACCAGACATCACGGGGAGTTTTATGTCTCGGATGAGCAGAGTTTAGGTGATGGGCTGCTGCCTCTCAGGAGGCTCTGAGAAGCGCATTCCCCGTGCTTGGGCTCCAAGCATTGCTCGCCTTTGTTAGAACTGCAAGAGAGAAAAGTGTACAGTGGGTTATTTAGGGTGCTCCTTTTCCATAAGCTGCATATTTCTAATGAGAGGCTGTGATAACGAAGCTGCATATTTTCTTTCAGGTGAGTTCCAATGACCTGGCTCACAAAGGGCAAACATGAGCACCGCGGCCCAGGCTGAGACAAGGATGGCTCCGCCCTCTGGGCACAGCCCCTTTCTAATCAGTGCACTGGGCATCTTTGTACTCGGCTGCTTCACGAGAGGTCAGAAGAACAGCACGCTCATTTTCACAAAGGAGAACACCATTCGGAACTGCAGCTGCTCTGCAGACATCCGGGACTGTGATTACAGTTTGGCCAACCTGATGTGCAGCTGTAAAACCGTCCTGCCTTTTGCAGTAGAGCGAACCAGCTACAATGGCCGTCTGACCATCTGGTTCACAGACACATCAGCACTGGGCCTCCTGTTGAACTTCACGCAGGTCCGGGACCTGAAGCTGTCTCTGTGCAGTACAAACACTCTCCCTACTGAATACCTGGCTATTTGCGGGCTGAAGAGGCTTCGCGTCAGCACCGAGGCCAAGCGTCCCTCCCCAGAGCAGAGCTTACTCATCCACGATGGTGGGGAGAGCGCACCCAGAGAGAAGCCCATGTTGTTACACAAAGGCTGGCAAGCATGTATGTATATCTCCTTCTTAGATATGGCCCTTTTCAACAGGGAATCATCCTTAAAATCATATAGTATTGAAAATGTTGCCAGCATTGCCAATAACTTCCCTCATTTTTCTTACTTTAAAACTTTCCCATTTCTAAGCAACAGAAGCTACGTTGTCACAGTCATTTACTAACATTGTAACTGTGTCCAACCACCACGAATTTTGCCAAACTGTGGATAATTTGAACAAGGAATCTGGGAATAAGGCCATGGGTATCCCTATCCACAACTTTGCCTCCCCCGAGCCCCCATTCGCAAATTCACATATTCCTAGAGCCACGCACACACACATAACCAGCCCTCTCTGCTCTATTCTGCACCCAACCACAGGAGCTGTTTTGAAAAACAAAATAAAAAGAAACCAAAAAACCAACTTGTCCAGTCCAGAAACATGTCTTGAGGGCCAGCTGGAGGCTAGGTCCTTGTAACTGGGGGTCTGTGGAGAAATGTCAGATCAGAAATGGAGAAAGCAGGGCACACCAGGGACTGCTTAGTGGAGCTCAGCAGAGGGGATGACCTCCCAGAAAGGTATCTTCCTACAAAACACTTCCTTAATGTTTTTCTGCTTCATTCTGTTACATGGCCTGGAATTCTAAGTAGAGAATGATAGACTTCAGAGATTTGGGGACTATAAACTCCACAAAATGATTAGGTTCTCTTAGAGTGACATTTTCCAAGTATCTTACTAAGAACAGATACATTGAGAAAGGGGAGTTTCTTGAGTGTGTTTGTGGAGGGGGAGAGGGAAGGTTTGAAGCTTGGAGGTAGAACAGGCCGGGATAGTGTGGGGCCTTAGGACCCAATGAAGGCACCAGGGTTCAAGGAGGGGGATACAGAAATGAAAATTACAGGCCACAAAAACCATTGCATATACCTCAAATTTTTGCTTAGAGCAAGGCCTAAACCCTGGGAAAGTTTCCTCTTTTTGCCCTTCTCTTTCCTTTCCTTCTTCTTTGCCTCCTTCTATCTTTGTCCTTGAAACATCACTTCCCCCTTTCTCTTCTCATTTTCTTCATCCACTTTCTCCTCCTCATCTTCCTCTTGCTGCAGAAATCAGAACTTAGATTAATACTTTTAGAACTATGTTTAACTACATTAGGGGCTAGCCTGGGAATCTAATAACCACTCGTAAAACATTATTCCAGTGGGTAAAAGTCATGTTACTGATAAAAATGACAAAAGAACTTTTACAACTCAGTCCATTTGGAAGTTTCAGACTGTAACGTCAAGACACTTTGCATGACATAGTTAACACAAAATGGTTTTATGTGTGTCGATACAAGGAACTGAGGCAACATATTGGTTTTTTTTAAATAAAGTGACTCATCATTGTACAAAGAAAATTTTCCCTAGAGACCCAACTTACTGTTGAAGTGGAATATAAAGAATCCATGGTAATTATGGTACAAATGTCTAAACTCAGAGTGCAAAGAAGTTGAAAGACTATTGCATGTGTGATACCACAATAAGAAATAGTTTTATTACAAAATAACAGGATGTCTTAGGGTTGATGACTTTGGACTACATTCATCACATTTTTCTCTTAACTGTAACATAGAATAACTGAAATAACCTGAAATGTCTAGATTTGCTTAATTGGTGGGGGATTTGGCCATTCGAGCTAATTAGCAGGAGTCCATAATGTCAGTGTTTAAATTAGGCCAAAACTAAGATCAAAGTATAATTTTAATAGAAAAATGTAATGACCTCATTACTGACATTGTACTTGAGAGGTAAGATTAGTGATAGAAAAAGACAAAGAAGGGGAAAAAAAAAGAAGGAGAAAGGAAGGCAAGAAGAATATAAGTGAAAAGATTAGGAATAAGTATATTTATTGTCACTAGTTAATGAAAATGTAACAAATTTAATTTTAATGGATTTTTATTAATAAAGTATAAAATTAATGATGTTATAAAGTATGGGCATCTTATTGTACATATCTTCCATTTGGTGGCTTTTAATAGTTTCAAAGCCCTTTCACATACGTTTTAAGTGATTCTTTTTTTTTTTTTTTTTTGGTGAGGAAGATTGGCCCTGAGCTAACATCCATTCCCAAACTTTCCTCTTTTTTGCTGAGGAAGATTAGTCCTGAACTAACATCTGTGCCCATCTTCCTCCATTTTATACGTGGGATGCCTGCCACAGCATGGCTTGACAAGTGGTGCATAGGTCCGTGCCCAGGATCCGAACCTGTGAACCCCAGACCACTGAAGGAGAGCCCACAAACTTAACCACTATGCCACTAGGCCAGTCCCTGTTTTAGTGATTCTTATAAAAAATAATTGTGGGTCAATGAGACTTAAATCAATAGAAAAGGAAAGTTAATTTAGTTATAAATCAAGCCTGAGGTTGCCACATTTCTGGACTGAAAATGCCAGAGGATAAATAAGAAGCAGAGAAAATCCACAGCACATATATGGGGGGAAGTGGCATTTGGTGCTCAGCCAAAGGGTTAGGGGGACAATTGGGAGTGGTGGGGATAGTGGCAAAATAAGAGTGCATGCCCCATCTGAAGGATCCACAGGAGCCCAGCCCTGGCTGAGTGTTTCCATGGGAGAATACAATGGGGCCAGATCAGATCCTTCAAGAGAATTAGGAATTACAGGTTTTTGTATGAAATCTCACAATTTGTAAATGTTGACGCATATTCCAGTTTTTGTTTGTTTGATGCTTTAACTAACACTGTATGGGTCAAACAAACCATGTCAGTGGACCCCATCTAGCCTGGGGTAGTCATTTGTCACCTCTGATCAGTGGTGTGCTGGTAAAAGTTTAACTATCAGCATTCCAAAAAATATATAGATAGATAGATATAAATTTATAGATATGTACACAAGTTTATCACAAATTTTACAGATATAAAGAAAGTGTAGCACACAATTTACAAATAATAATAAAATATATAATACTCTGTTATAAAGTCTATCTAAACAATTAATTCTCAAAGAACACTTTAGTTCATTTTTGCCAAACTCTTGTATCCAAAGCCAACCTTGGGTTGTAATTGATGAGCATGAGCGAGTATAGTTCTGGCATAAATGTTAGTTGACATTTTCATTTAAGTTAGGAGTAAGAGGAAAGTTAAACAACAAAGATGTATGTGGGAATGTCACTTGTTAGTCAATGATGTAAGCAACTTCTTTGTTGAATCAAATAATAGTTTCAAATACTAGAGGAATATTTCCTCAATTTGGGGTACTATTCACAATGTAAGGGCTAGAGACATGATATACTTTTAAGTTTAACTTGCATTGTTAACATTTTCTTCATCATACTCAACAAAACAATTAATCAAACTCTAATATATAGTGTTCTCCAATTTCAGTGGTGTAAATACTGTCACCATAACCAATTTCAAGCTACCAAGAGAAGTCGTTGAACACAGAGTTGACAAAAGACCCACAGTAGGACATCATTATACAGCATTTCTACACTACAGATACAATAGGCACAAATAACCTCAAGAGCATAAATAATAGTAAAATGTAGTAGAATAATTAAGAAGTGATGATGTTGAGGATTCATTATCTTTGTGTGTAATTTATTTCATTGTAAGTTTATGTAATTTAATTTTTCATAATGACTGTATTTAACAACCAGCTTGCAAAATTCCTGAAAATTTAATAACCAGCTCTCGTGAGCCAGTACAAGTCCACCCCAGCACCCCACTGATTCTGGTAGAAAGAAATCTACCAGATCTGGGAACTGAGTGAAGACAGTGACTTCAAGGTGTAGAGGGTCACTTGCAGTATTGAAATGCCTAATTTCCTCACTTGCCAGCACTAGAGGTGGGAATTTTAGGAAATTTTCCCTCACTTTGCAAGCAGTAGCCCACTCTTCAACATTAGGAGTCACAATTCTGAAAGCCCTTCAGGTAGGAGATGGGTGTGTTCAGGAATTTAAGGCCATACGAGAAAAACGAGTTAGGGGTTAAAACTCTTGAGTGAACCTCTGAAAGCCCCCTGAAAGGAAGGAAGGAACAAAGGAATGGAGAAAAGATATTAATAGCATTTGACACACATTAAAATAAAAAGGGGGCCGGCCCCGTGGCTTAGCGGTTAAGTGCGCGCACTCCGCTGCTGGCGGCCTGGGTTCGGATAACGGGCGCGCACTGATGCACCACTTCTCTGGCCATGCTGAGGCCACGTCCCACATAAAGCAACTAGAAGGATGTGCAGCTATGACATACAACTATCTACTGGGGCTTTGGGGGAAAAAATAAATAAAAATTATTAAAAAAATAAAATAAAATAAAAAGGGGAGTTGGGCAATCAATTTTCATTTCCCAGACTTGCTCACCGATAACTTCAGGATCTCTCTTTCTGCAGAATTTACAGAAGGACATTTGTAAATCTAACTTGATTTGTTCAGGAAAAACAGTGTGAAGAGGCCTTTTTGTTTTATGCTGAGCCTGTTCTCTAGTCAAATGTTTAATGCGTTTTAAATTTAACCAGAGTCCCTAGTCACAACTCAGAATGACACCCAAGTCATGTACAGAAATCTAGACTCTAGGAAAGCAATGTGGGGAGCTGGCTCTACAGAGAGTAGAACGTATTATAAAGCCTTACCCATTTACACAACACAGGCACAGCAACACAGAGACAAATAAATAAAGCAGTAAGGACAGCTCAGAAATGGACCCCAGATTTTTTAAAATTACTACACGTTAAGAGTAAAGTCACAAATCCACGGGAAAAGGGAAAGTAATTCAATAAATGGTGTTTGAAGCAAAAAAAGATTAGAAGGATACATACTAAAATAATAACAGTATTGTGTCTGGGTGATGGTATTAGAAGTGATTTTTACTTTCTTCCTCCTGAGTATCTTGATTTTCTAAATTATTTGGAATAAACATATAATCACTTTTGTAAGAGGGAAAACCCAATAAGACTATTTTTACATAAACAAATGATGTTGGCACAAGTGCTTAGTACTTCAAGTTACAGCCTTATCTCCTGACACACACCAGAATGTCCAGTTAGATAAGATTAAAATGAAACTGTAAAACAACTTTAAATTAAGGGAAACAAAAAGATTAACAATCTATTAGAACAACAGGGAAATTAAACATGCAAGTCACATGAGACGAAACCCAAATAGCCAATAACTGAATTAAAAGATTACCTCTCAGAGAAATGCAACGGGATACTTATATTTCATCCATTAGATTGGCAAAAAAGTTACTTGGTATCAAGTGTTGTCATGCTTATAGGCATACAGATATTCTCATGCAGTGTCAGTGGGAGAATAAACTGGTATAGCCACTTTGAAGTACAGTTTAGGAATATGTCTTACAATGCGCACAAGCTAGACGTCAACAATTCTACTTCTCTGTATTTACTGTAGAGAAACCGTCCCCCCACCCGAGATATACATATGTCAACTAGTAAAAATTCATTTAGCCGTTCACTTGGAATAAATGCACTTTTATATATGCATATTATACTTCAATACAAAGTTTTAAAAAGAATGAATAATATAACTAACACTCACATAATTATCATCCAGAATGGACAAATATGAACATTTCGTTACATTTAAGATTTTTTTAATGAAAGAAATAAAACACTATTAGTTTAAAAAACTGCAAAGAAATTATGAACTTTACCTCATAGGTTTATTGTTGGTAGTAGCATTGGCACAAAAATTCTGAGACTACTTTGTGTGTATTGTAGGATTGGGTAAAAGAGTAAATACATTGCAGGTTTTTGGGAGACAGAGTCCTAACAGTGGGAAATATGCACTGAGAGAAGGAGAAGCGGCAGCCTGGGTTTAGAACTAGAGGTATTAGTACAAACTCATGATTTTTAAGAAATGTATTTCTTAGCTTTGTCCACTGAGAGGCACAAGAAGCAATGACACCCCTGGAAAGAGCACACCCAATACCTAAATTTTGGTTTTTCAAAACCATTCTCCATTAAAACAAACACCAAAAATAGGGCCTGGAAGAAAAATGGCTCATTCTAGGGACTAGGACAGCAAAAATACAAGGTGAGCCTGGAATATCTTATTGTGACAGAAAGTAAGAAAAGCTTAATAAGTTGATGGGGATATAGCAAAAGAATACAGGAGCCAGCTTAAAAGATTCCACTGGCTATGTGAGGGACCATCTGAGCATCAGTATGATCAATTATAGGAAGGGAGTACAGCATACTGATTTGAAAAAGATTCCATGAGTCTGGACCGTCACTAAAAGAAAAGAAAAAAGTTGGGAAGGGGAGGAGAAAGTTCTGCTTTATAGAAGAATGGCAACCAATAAATGTAAAAGGAATAATAGAAATACAAAATCACCATTTTGCAAATACCATAGTAATGATGAATTCTAAACAAAATCATTAATGGATGCTAAATGATGGAATGAAATATTGAGGAATATTCACACAGTCTAAAAGTATCATCATCCTACAGATGACTTATTAATTATAAAAGCTACCTTTATGAGTGATCAAACTCAACATAGGATGAATTGGCATCACAGGCTGCCTGATGTGATACACTCAGAAGGACATAACATTACCTGTGTAGCATTCTTACCAAAAATGTTAAACCTGCATCTAATCGAAATCCAGATTGAGGGACATCCGCAAAAACAAAAACAACAAACAAAGCAAAAAAACTGGTCTGGACTCTTCAAAAATATCAATGTCATGAAAGTTTTTTAAAAAAGGATGGGCTGTTCTAGAATGAAGGAGACTGAATAGCCATGACAACTAAATGTAATGCCCAAACTTGACTGGATCCTGGATTGGGGAAAAAACAATAGCTATAAGAGGCCAGAGAAGATGGATGTCCCAGCTCCAGCAGAAAGAGGGAATTCACCCTTCCTCCACCCTTTTGTCCTACTCAGGCCCTCAACAGATTGCATGATGCCCCCCACATTGGTGAGGGTGATCTTATCTTTTCTGGAGACATCCTCACAGACACACCCAGAAATAATGTTTTACCAGTTATCTGGGCATCCCTTAGCCCCGTCAAGGTGATGCATAAAATGAACCATCACAGACAGGGAAAGGTAAATCCATAGAATAAGCATCTGTCTTATCCGGTGAGGACAAAGTGCGACACCCTTCATAACGGAAAGGGTCTAGTATGATGAAACTGACTAGTCCGCCCAGGGAATGTTCCATAATGGGGGATCAACATTGGTCTCTGCTGTTGACAGGCTGGGCACTAAATAGATCAGTCTTGGTGAGAGAAGTCCATGTTGTTGAATCCATACAAAACCTTCATCCCTTATCACCACAGGATGGTTACTTTTCTCATGAGCCCACTGTGTAAGCACTGGAATAGCTAGAGAAAGAGGTAGACTGGTATCCACAGAATGAGTCACCCTATCCACCTGATTATCAAGAGCATCCTTTTTGATGGGAGAACTTTGGAGTATTCACATAGACACAAATATCCTCCTACTTGTGCCTACTCTATCTATACAACTCTTCCCCACACCTCCTTGTCTTATCCTTCCAAGTCCCTGACTGTTCACCCCAGCCAAGATGTAACATACCTAGATGCATACAAGATAAGTTAATTCTAGATGCCTAAAAGTTAATTTATTACACACAATGGATGCCCTAGGGCATTAAGGCTAATTCTCTCAGGAACCTCTGCTGAGAAGCGGTGATCCAGCCAGACCATTGGCTACTATTGATGAGCCAGAATAGATTTGTACTTCTAGCTATGCTCTTTCCAGGCAAAGCAGACAACCAGATGAACTGCTTGATGCTCTGACTCCTGGAAAGAATTCCCTTTACCACTTCCTCCATGTTGATTGGGACTGTAATGCTACAGAGCCCACTTCTAGATGGTGCCAGCACATCACGTGGAACCATATGTGAACTAGACTTGAATTTTTTCTTCCTTAATCAATTGGTCATAGGGAATTCCTCAAAAGGCCATAGGTGTGGTTTGAGGTACAGGTAGATTAAGAGGGACAAAGCATGGAGAGCAGGCGCTCTCCCAACTTGCTTGTGTTTTTGAGATCTGCCAGCATCCAATCACATATATATTACTTCCACTCATTTATAGAGGTCTGTTTTGCATGCCCAACTTTATATTTTAGTAGATCAGATAACTTCAGTTCATTTGGGGCAGCTAAGATCACGTGGTCACCTGGTGTCCCATGGTTAGGCATTCAGCCTCTATTAGGGCTTAGGGCAAGCCAGAAGCAATTTCTTGAAAGGAGACTACTTATTGAATTCAACTTTTACACTTAATGGAATATACTTAATTCAGCTTCAGCTTACTACCCAATCCATATTGGTCACAGGCCTAAGATCATCTTTATTACGAGAGTATTTATAGCCACAGGACTTAATTCCACCACCTAACAAGGGAGTGAAAAAGAGGGCCCAGGATCAAACAATGAAGCACTTGAACATTTAGGGATCATTTAGAGGAGATCCACTAAAAAGCTGACGCGTTTAGTGAAGAAGGAAATAACATATCCGGGGTGCTTTTGAAGCAGTGGTGTTCTAGCAAAAGTTTAATAACCAGCTCTCCAGGAAAAAGAAATCTGATTTGAGGCATTCGCTGATTTCCGTAGTATAAACACTCCTACCATGGCCAATTTCAAGCTACAATGTGACATCACTGAAGTTAAAGTTGAGAAGAGATGTTCACAACTAGCTCTTGTAAACCCAAAAGAGCCAGCTCCAGCACACCAATGAGAGGAGAGTGTTTCAAGTGGAAGAGTGGGGTCAGTTGGCTTGATGGGTCAAAAAAGATGAACACACACATGTCCTCTGGATTTGCAAGAGGTAAGTCATTGGTGACCTTGATAAGAGGAGTCTCAGTAAAGTTATGGGGACAGAAGTCAGATTGGAGAGGTCTGAGGAATGAGTGGGAGATGAGGAAGTGTCAGCAGTGAGTGGAGACAAATGTGTAGAGAAATTTGGCTGTGAAGGAGACTAGAGAAAAGGAGCAGTGGCTGGAGAGAGATGTCAAAGGAAGTTTTAAGATGGAACATACTAAAGGAGGTATGCGTGCTACTGGGAATGACACAGTAGAGAGAACTGCTGAGGCAGAAGACAGAGGGATGGCCAAAAGAGTGAAGTCCTTATGGGAACAGAATACAGTGCACAAGTAGATGGATTAATCTTCGACAGGAAGAAGGATATTGTTTTCATTTACATCAGTGGAGGCAAAGAAGAGGAGTACACATGCAAATAGGTTTGTAGATGTGTTGCCCTCTGATGGTTCTATCTTCAGTAAAGAATTCTGTAGTCACTAGTTGGCGATAGCGTGAAGGGTTTTGAGAAGACATGATGTAATAATCTCATGGTATGGGAAAGTAAACTTACCAAGGAAACATATTAAAAGTACTTGAGGGGCCGGCCCGGTGGCTCAGCGGTTAAGTGCACACGCTCTGCTTCGGTGGCCCGGGGTTCGCAGGTTAAGATCCCAGGCGCGCACGATACACGGCTTGTCAAGCCACACTTTGGCAGCATCCCACATAAAGCAGAGGAAGATGGGCACGGATGTTAGCCCAGGGCCAGTCTTCCTCAGCAAAAAGAGGATTGGAAACGGATGTTAGCTCAGGGCTAATCTTCCTAAAAAAAAATAAAAAAGTACTGGATAAACTCACTGAAATCCCTCATGAGCAGATGTCTCTCTCATGATGTCTTCAGTGCCATATGTTTAAACATTTTTAAGGCCTTTGTCACTGTTTCATTGAGGTGATGGAAAAAGAATTGATAAAAACACGCGGTCATTCCTACATCTTTGACTAAAAGTCTATTTACCTCTTACCTAAAAATTTTTCCTGCTTCTTTGCTTTTTGGTTTAAGAGCCATTAGACTCTTCTTAAGTCAGTTTTGTGAAATTTGTATTTTGCTAGAAAATACATTTTCTGTAGAATTTCAAACGTATTGTCACTGCGTTCTATATAACATTTTCTCATAACTAATTTGGCTCTTCCTTATCTCTGGTTATATCTAAAGTTGTAGGTGATATGTGTGTATTTTATATTGTTCCTTTATTAGGCTTGGGCTTTTCTTATAATTCCTATGTTTTGGTTTTTATTTGATTATTTTCTAATTTATTAACTACAGTTTTATCTTTGAATATTCCTGCTCCCCACATTCTTTGAATTGTTTTGCTGAGTTTTGTTGTTGTCATTTCTGAGGTTGAATACTTTATTTCTGTTATTATTTTTATAATTATGAACTTAGTTTAAAAGTTATGCATTATTCTCTGAGTACCCCTTTAGCTATGTACTATATCTTTTTATAGGGAAATATCAATATATCTATTAATTTCTATATTTTTTAAATAACGTATATTTTATTTCCTCTTTGATTTAGATTTAGATGACTGTTCATTATTTCCCAAGTAGTTAAGGTTTTGTTTTTTTTTTTAATTAGAAAGTGTTGCTCACCTTTCTGGATTTGGTTTGTCATTTAACTTTTTCTCTGGTTGGATATTACACCCTGTAAAATCTCTATTTTGAAGACTTTGTTCAGGTTTTTTTAAATTTATTATAGCCAAGTTAATTAATATTTATAATTGTTTCACAGATGAAGTAGATTATTAAATAATCTCTGTTTGGAGAGTACAAAATTCTTTCTACCTACCTACCTATACATTTGAGCTCACTGATATTAAAATCCCATATAACCTTACATATTACTTGGCTACTTCATCTGTCTGATTCAGAGAAAGAGGAATATTAAAATAATGCATTATAAAGAAAAAAATAATGTATTTAGTGTCCATTTGAAGTCTGTAGTTAATTTAAGACAAAATCAAGAAAGTTAGCTAATTAGGGACAGATACAGAGAAGATCACAGTCTGACTCAGTCATGGCTAGGGTTTTGCTGGGTGAGTACAACAAGGAAGGGGGGAGTGGGGAAGAGAGCTGAATGTGTTGCATGAGAGTAACTATAATCTTGCCCTATGAAATCCAACCTGGATAAGGAGGGACACAAAGGCAGGAGGAAGAGGATGGGCAGTGAAGAGTGATGGGTTAATGGGACTGGAAGTAGAGTAAGCAGACTGAAGGTGATGCAGTGACTGGAGAAGACTCCCAGGAACTCCCCAGTTACCCGGGGGGAGTGGGGGATCCAAGGTCCAATTATTATGGGAGGAGGCTGAAGTGGAGTGATGGATATGATTATTAAAGGTGAGGAGGTGAGAGAGCTAAGACTAAGTAGGTCATCCCCTGGAATGCTGAAACCACTAAGAATGAATGAATGAATATTCATAAAACAATTCTGGAAGGAAACACACCAAAAAATTATACATTAATAAGATTATAAGTGATTCTTATTTTCTTCTTTGTATTGTTCTGCATTTTTTAAATTTCTAAAATGTGCAGGTAGTACTTCATAATTAGAAAAAGGTTATTTTTAAAACTCCACTTAGTTTTTTTGTTTGTTTGTTTGGTGAGGAAGATTGTCCCTGAGCTAACATCTGTGCCCATCTTCCTCCATTTTGTACGTGGGATGCCGCTATAGCATGGCTTGATGAGCGCTGTGTAGGTCTGCACCCAGGATCCGAACCCGCGAACCTGGGCTGTCAAAGTGGAGTGCACAAACTTAACCACTACACCACCAGCCCAGCCCCTCCACTTAGTTTTTAAGGAATTTAAAGCTTGATTTGATTCTTTTCTCAGTAATCATACTATAATGTTACTGTGTATTTGTGGTACAACTTTGCTGCCCTCTAGTAAAACTAAGTAACACAGAAAAAAGAAACACTAATTCTTCTGCATTTTATATCCATAAGAGATACTTGTAACACCCTTGTCTTTAATAATGTATCTGCTTTTAATTTTTTTTTTCCCCAAGAAGGGCAGTGTATGAGTGATACTGAGGTAACAGAGATGATTAGTGAGTACTTTCGGAAAGGATGCATTACTGTTTTTGCTTTTGCATTGATCGTATAGTTCTTAGATGTAAAAGTGCCCATTGTGAATGTAATACAAATATCATCTTGATACTATGATTATGAATTATGCTTTCACATAGTAACACTAGAAGATGTAAAATACTGAATTGGATAAAATAATTTCAACTGCTCCTCACCTTACATGAAATTTTCTAAGAAAAGTTTACTAAAGGAGATATCCTGGAGCTATTAATTCTGATCATCTTCAAGGAAAATGTTCTGCCTCAATCCCAAAAATCTTTACACATTTACTCATGATAAAGATATTTAAATGGCTATTGGCATATAGGAAAACAAATGAATCAAATTAAAATTTCTATCATTTTATATCTGTGGTTCTTAAGATGTATTACCCTATTGATTTCTTCATAATACTGTTACTGCACAAAAATGGGGTTCTCCTACCCAATGTGCATAAACAAGCCAATTAATTACAGCACCAGCTTTTGGGAGAGAAATCAGCTTTATTCTGCAAGATCAATCTGCAGGGAGAAACAGGGGGCTTGTACCCTCAGATCTGTCTCCCCAATTCAGGATTTGGGGCAAAATTTAAGAGGTTAGGGAGAACAGGCTGGCAAGCAGAAACACTGGTGGGACTGGTTTTGACTGGTTGGCTTCAAGTATTTATGATAAGGTTCTAAACATTTATGATAAGGTTCTAAACATTTATGACAAGTTTCTAAACATTTATGATGAGGTTTTAAACATTTATGGTAAGGTGGGAAAGGAATTATAACACCGGGTCTTCCTGAATGACGGACCTCTTGCTTCTGATAACAGTCTGACTTTTAAGTTCCGGTTGTGTACCACTCCTTTGTTTCCATGGGGAGGAGAATCTTTGGTTCCTCGGTCATTTCAGGTCAAGATTTCTTCTTTTGTGCATGTAGCTCTGACTACAGGACTTTCCAAATTTTCTGAAAGGCAATTCTTAATCACTCTGTTGATAAGATGGGGTCAGTTGAACTGGTCCTAGAGGGCCAGAGGTTACAACATTAACTGCAATTAGTAATTTATTTTTGTTTATTATCTTTCTCGACCACCTGACTACAGATCTAGAAGGAGAAAGAACACATCTGTCTTGTTCTCTTTTGTATTCCTATTGCCTAGCACAATCCCTAGAATATAGCAGATGCTCAATAAATTTTGTTGCATGAATGGATGATAATAGAACTACCTGGTCTAAACAGCAGCTGTACTTTAAAACTACTGAAAAAGCTCAATGTTTCCATGCAAGAAAACAAAACTTTGTTTACTTTTTTTATGACACTCTAAGTTTGGACAAAGAGAAGGGAAATTTCACTTTGTCTTTGTTGAAGAAACTGTCATTTCAGAAAATGAAGGAAAGCCCATTATAGCTGAATTGCCAATACATTCATAAAAGTTGAGTGGCTTTCCACTGAGGACACTAATACGACAAAAAAAAAAAAGTTTTTTTTTTTAACTTTTAAAACCCTGAATGTTTTATGGGCCAGCCCCGTGGCTTAGCGGTTAAGTGCGTGAGCTCCGCTACTGGCGGCCCGGGGTTCGGACCCTGGACGCGCACCGACGCACCGCTTGTCCGGCCATGCTGAGGCCGCGTCCCACATACAGCAACTAGAAGGCTGTGCAACTATGACATACAACTATCTACTGGGGCTTTAGGGGGAAAAAAGGAGGAGGATTGGCAATAGATGTTACCTCAGAGCCGGTCTTCCTCAGCAAAAACAGGAGGATTAGCACGGATGTAGCTCAGGGCTGATCTTCCTCACACAAAAATAAATAAATAAATAAAAACCCTGAATATTTTAAATCTGGATTCCATCAATGGTAATGGTTTGATTAATGGTACTGAATTCAATACAATGGCTAAATCTCAATATGAAGATTGAGACAAAGAATTTAGAAACAGAAATTTCCAACATTTTTAACTAGAACCATTCACAAGCTCTGGATAGAGGTACTTGTCTCTCTTTACCTGCAGTAACTATATATTTGCAAGACAAAGAGCTTTCCTCACTTCTACACACTGCTTAAATGCCAGTGAGCACATCCGTATGGGTATCTTAAAAAAAGAACAAAAAGCAAGAAAGCTCCTCTCTGAACAAATGTTACAGCTGAAGAGTTATTAAACTGGTAATTTTTTCCCCAAATAATTGTATAATTTGCATGGATAAAATTAACATTACAACAAAATTAAAATAACTCTGGGTTACTTTGTTAGAATTCTTTGGTTCTAGTGTTCTTTAGGTCTAAGTAATGAAAATAAACCGGAACTACTTTAAGAAAACACACAAACAATAAAACATCATTGACAACAACAACAAAACAAAAAAGAAATTTATTCTAAGGATTCTGGGGATATCTAAGGGAACCCACAGAGGGGAGTGCTCTCCTGCTTCAAGAAGAGTTGAGAACAAGAACCCGGGAAGCCACCAGAATCCCACATGGTACTCTCTCTGTCCTCTTCTGCTTCCTAGCACATCTGCTTCATTCTTCTCTCCTGCTACACAGACTAGTTTCCTCAGCTCCTGAATTGACATAGTAATTTATGGCTTTCCTTCGGCTTTTCAGTTCATTGCAATTCGAGCCTCAAGTATGGACTCATTTTCTCTGTTTCACGTGCGAAATCTTAGCAGAATCTGATTGGCCCGCCTTGGATCAGGTGCCCATCCTTTGCCCCGTCAGTACAGCGTAACCAGGCGTCCAGTCTTCACTGGGTGGGGGTGCCTTTCTCCCTATGGGAAGCAGTTCCCAAAGGGGGAGGGGGAGGTATCTAGTACTACTTTAAGAACTAATCTACCCAGTAATTTATAACAAATGTATTGCAATCTTGTTTTGAGAATAAGGGATGGAAGCTGTAGAAAATGTTAATTTACGTCAACTCAGGGTAAAACATTCATCACTAATTAAATAAACAAATAATGTCCAGCACCATTCAGTCAACAAATATTTACTGAGTGCCTCTTGTGTGCCAGGTGCTATTATCGGTGCTGTGAAGACAGCAGTGAACGAAACATAAAATCTCTTCCCTCAGGGAGCTACCATTTTACTCTAACTTAATGCAGAACTGCCTTCAGCAAAGCAAGGTCTAAGGAAACTTAATTAAATAATGTCTTCAGCTTTTTTCCGGTATAGAATTATCAAGTTATACTTTTAGAAAGAAAAGGGAAATTCCTAGATCAGGGATTCCTAGACTATTAGATTTCGCCTACCAAATAAAATTTTTAGATAAAATAAAAAATTGAGGAGGACTCATAGCTTTTGTTACTTTTTAGTTTTCCAAACAAGGGTCTAAAAACAAACGAACACACTGCCATCTACTATCATCATTATTTCATAAGAGGAAAGAGATTTTAGTATCTTAACATGGACAGTGAAAGACAATCTCAGAATAAATGACCACTTTTTCCCCAAGAAAGGACATCTGGCTACTCTACGTAAACAGACTGTTCTTACTATTTTCACTTGGCCACTGACTAGCAAAAACTTTTCACAGGTTCATAGACTGGCATTTGGTAACCACTGTTCTAGACTAGAGTTTAAGACTGAGTGGGCAAACAAAACTGGTTTGCCTATTTTGTCTGAATTTATGGGTCAATTAATCCATATAAAGTCACAATTTGGTGGGAAAAAAAACTAATCAGAACTATTGCTTGGAAAGATGACTTCTTAAAAAAAACTGAACTAACTTATTGATTCAAACAAAATGGTTGATGTAACAGTTCTATATAAGCAGTCTTTGTCTTCCCAGAATACTATAGACACTACAATATTAAATAGTGATAACATACTATATTCAATAAACAAATTAGTTTAATACTCAAAGCACAGAAGTATTTTATCAAATAATTAGTTTCGGATAACATACTGGCTGAGAGGTAATTAAAGCAATTCAGTTTCAGGAATTTAATTTCCACAAGGCCTTTAACCTCTAGTAGAAGGACCTTTGGCTTGCTTGGGCAGCAAGATAACTTTTAAGTGTTTTACTCTGCCCTTTAATTATCTGAATAGGTAGAATGTCAAAGTCATAAATACATTTGTTGTCTTTTAATATCTTGGCTTGCTTTATAATTTTATTTATTTATTTTTTCCCCCAAAGCCCCAGCAGATAGTTGCATGTCATAGCTGCACATCCTTCCAGTTGCCGTATGTGGGACGCGGCCTCAGCATGGCCGGAGAAGCAGTGCGTGGGTGCGCGCCCGGGATCGGAACCCGGGCCGCCAGCAGCGGAGCGCGGGCACCCAACCGCTAAGCCACGGGGCCGGCCCCTTGGCTTGCTTTAAAAGGACACATGTTCTCCCTTCCATCCATATTCAATCACCACTTTTATAGCAGAAGATCTTTTTGAAGTTTTAGGCCAAGCTATTAACATATTCTGCTCTGCACCTTGTCTTTGCTACCTCTAGCCTAATCATGTTACTGTACATCTGTCTCCTGGTTCAGGTGTCTGGAGGCTGACCAGGCACAATTTGAATCTTTTGTCATAGGAACTGGAATTCAATTTCACCAATGAAACACTCTGTTGGGATCAGAACTTAAATCAATGCTGAACAGCCAGAACATAAGAACTTAGAGTAATGCGAGTAGAAGGGAAGCCAGATGTTATTACTTTTGCCTGCTAACTGGAGGAAAATGTTACAGAGGACGCTCTTAGTCTAGATCTTCTTTCCAATTTCCGAATGTCACTCCTGGGTGGGCAGATTTCAAATCCAATCAAAGAAAACCAGAGAAAAGAGGTAGATGTGTATGAAATAGAAATTCATGGTGGGCTTGGGATCTTTTGCTTCAACTTGGAACTTAAATCTCAAGTGAAATTTTGACAGGATGGTGTAGGCAAACAGGCACTGTCATATTTGCTGGTAGGAGCACAAACTGGCACAACTTCTAAAGAGCAATTTAGAATTAGCAAAATTACAAATGCACACATTTGGATCTAGCAATTCCAATCCTAGTTCATCCTACAGATGTGACCATTTTTCAAAGCTTTTCATTGTAGCACTGATTAGTATAGTAAGGCTGGAAATAACCTTAATATCAATTTTTATGGGACTGGTTAAACAAATTATGGTGCATTCCAACAATAGATCACTATGCCACAGGGTAAAAGAAGAGACAGTGCTTTATGCAGAGATGTGAACTGATCTCCAATTTATGTTAGACTAAAAACGCACTATTTACATACTGTGTAAAAAAGGTAATTCATAAAAATATACATATTTGCTTATATGTTCATAGAATATCTCTGGAGGATCATGAGAAACTTTTCAACACTGCCGCCCAGGAGGTGAACTGGAAGGCTTCTAGACATGGTTCACAATACTGAATGCCATGTTACCTTTCGAATTTTGAGACTTGAAAATGAATTCACATATACACTCACACGTGAAGGAAAAGGCCCCAAGTTTGGTGATGCAACGGGAAAGCCAGTGAGCTCAACCTCAGAGTCAAGTACCCTGTTCCCGCCTTGCCAGTTAAGATTGCTACCTCTGTGCATCAAGTCTGAAATGGGCCACAACCATCCCCACCCCCCAAGTCCACGTTCCCGCCCTTTGTTTCTTAAATTACCTGTTTCGGAAAGGATTTAGTCATAGAAGTGCTAGCAAACTTGGTATTCTTTCGAAAACACTAAAACACTTTTGCCTCTGTTGTAACAGAGAGAAGGGAGCTAAAATATCAGGCCATTTTATCATAAATTCAATGTTTTTTAAAGTGCTCTGTGGCTACAAAGCTGTAGAAATACGAAGTATCACTCAATGGAGTCAGTAATAATTACCATATCACACCTCGATTCACAGTTTCGATATCCCACCCCCTGGCCCCCACTTTCCCTCACCAAACCTGGCTTCTCCCTCTGACTCCTCCCTCTCCCTTTCCCCCTCCCCTCCCTCTCCTCCTCCCCTCTCCCTCTCCCTCTCCCTCTCCGCCTCCCCCTCCCTCCTCCTCCTTCTTCTTCTTCTTCTCTACCTGCCCCTCCCAGCGCTTGGCGGGAGACTTCCTCGCGTGACCGCTCCGCGTAAGTGCGGAAGACGCACTGCAGCACCATCGGCGGCGAGACGACAGAGCTCACTCTTTCCTCTCGTCTCTATGATCGTCTTTGTGACCCGTCGTATAGCACCGGAGTCGCAGAGTCCCGTGCGAGTAGTCCTCCACGCCGACAGAGGACAGCGCAAAAAGCTGACGTTCTCGCGACAGGCGCGGAGTCCTCTCCAAGTAGCGAGAGCGCGAGCGCATGCGCGCTCCGCTGGTGCGCGGTAGCGGGAGGGAAGACAGGACCCGGCTGGAGCTCGGGAGAGCGCGCGTGCGCTGTCGCGAGCTCGGCGCTGCCGGGGCCGCCGTGTGTGAACGAGTGTGGGACCGCCGTGCGGGCCGCGGGAATGTTCCGAAAGGCCCGGCGAGTGAACGTGCGCAAGCGGAATGACTCGGAGGAGGAGGAGCGAGAGCGCGATGAGGAGCAGGAGCCGCCGCCGTTGCTGCCGCCGCCCGGCACCGGTGAAGAGCCGGGCCCCGGCGGTGGCGACAGGGCCCCCGGGGGGGAGTCGCTGCTGGGCCCGGGGCTGCCGCCGCCCTCCGCGCTGACCCCGGGCCCCGGGGCTGAGGCCGGGGGCTGCTTCCCGGGCGGCGCGGAGCCCGGCAACGGGCTGAAGCCGCGCAAGAGGCCGCGCGAGAACAAAGAGGTGCCCCGGGCCAGCCTGCTCAGCTTCCAGGACGAGGAGGAAGGTAACCGCCGCGCTCCGGCCCCCAGACCCCGGCATCCCTGCCCCTCGGGCCCCCGCCTTCCCGGGACGCCCAGCCCCGCACCCCGGAACGGAGCCCCTTCCCGCCCGACCTGCTGCACATCTTTCCCCTCCTCCGGCCTTCTGCTCCGGCAGGGGACGCGTTCCCGCGCCGCCACCAGCCCTTTTTTAACAACCGCCTCCTCCTCACCCTCCTGTGCGTTTCCTACCCCGAGGGGCCGGAGCTCAGAGCTCAGATCAGTCAGTCTGAGTTTTTCAAGTGGAAATTCAGTGTCCCCTGTGCTGCTGCTTTGCTGGCGGGTGTGTTTCAGGGAGAACTTGAGTTGGGTCCCTTGACTGCTCTTGGCACGTTCTCTGAGCCCTCTGCAGGTCACTGTGCCTACGCCTCCTGGGTGCTCTGTCCAGACATCCTTGGACAAGAAGGCTGGGTTTGTAAAGAGGTGTACTAAATCTGGGAACAAAAACCCGGAGTTGAAGCTCTGGTTCGGAGTGACTTTGGGCCAGTCTCTTGCAATCGCTGAGCCTCAGTTTCCCCATAAAAGTAAATAAGGATCCAGATGTCTAGCCTTCCCCCATTGGCTTTTGGACAGTGACGAGAGACCGTCTAATAGTAACTCAAGGCAATGTATCCAGTCCGGTGTGGGACGCCAGGCTACAGTAGATTTAGATTTCTCGTCCTAAATGAGCCTTAAATCTTTTTACTTCCCGACCGGTTGAGTGTGTGTTTATATAATCCAGTTAAGTCCATGTTATGAAAAAAGAAATTAAACTTTGGAAATCTCACTTGCGTCTTGATTCGAGATGCTTTCGTGTTTCCAGTAGGGTAGGCAGTTTCTCTGTGGCCTTTCTGTTATTTTTTATTTTGTTTAAGTTTGAGAAGAGTACAGCCAGGTTTTTGGTTTTGATGGTGCAGGGACTATTTGATGAAGTGCTTGCATTTGACTTTAAAATTTTCAAATCAAAGAGGATGGATACAGCCTTAAAAGGTATTTTCAAAAAGTGATTTGCGCTCAGCTTAGTCTTGAAATAACAATATGTCAGTTTGTGATAGATACAGAGTTACTCAGACTTGACAGCTTTGTTAACCAGCACCTTTTGATTTTGGCTATTTTGTTTCGGATACCTTAATAATTTGGTGATCAAGTGCCTTTTCAATGATTTTTTTTCTCCTGAAATATAGATGATTTAAGGAAGACAATAGGACACAGGAAAATTTTGTGCAGTGACATGTGTTATGACTTTTAAAAAGTCTCAAATTTGCATTTTTCCAGATTAATTTACGAAGTTGACTTCAGTTTTTGAGAACCTATGACAGATTTGAAATAACTTCAAATTATGTAACGATTTGGGCTGTATAAGTATATGGAAGAATTTGAAAAGCCCATAAGATCATGTGAAAGTTAGAAGGGAAGATATGGTCTGAAAATGGTTACTACGGACTTCGTTTAATTTTTTTTTTAGTTGTTTTATTGAGATTATATTGGCTTATAACATTGTGTAAATTTCAGGTGTGCATTATTTCAGTTTCTGTATAGACTATATCATGTTCACCAGTAGTCTAGTTTCTATCTGTCACCATACATATGTGCCCCTTTACCCCTTTCGCCCTCCCCCCACCCCCTTCCCTTCTGGTAACAACCAATCTGTTCTCCTTGTCTATGTGTTTATCTTTCACATATGAGTGAAATCATACTGTATTTGTCTTTCTCTGACTTATTTCGCTTAACATAATACCCTCAAGGTCCATCCATGTTGTCGCAAATGGCATGATTTTGTCTTTTCTTATGGCTGAGTAGTAGTCCATTGTATGTGTGTGTGTATATATATATATATATTTACCACATCTTTATCCATTCATCCATTGACAAGCACTTGCGTTGCTTCCACATCTTGGCTATTGTGAATAAATAATGCCGCAGTGAGCATAGGGGTGCATATGTCTTTTTGAATTATTGTGTTTAATTTCTTTTTTAAGAAAATGAAGAAGTTTTCAAAGTGAAGAAATCAAGTTATAGCAAAAAGATAGTAAAATTGCTTAAGAAAGAGTATAAAGAAGATCTTGAAAAATCGAAGATTAAGACAGAACTCAACTCATCAGCTGACAGTAAGTACCAAACTAATAGGATTCTTTTGAAATGAAAAAAAAAAATGAAAGCTCTTTCTCACAGGGATTGAATGGATTTGCTATATATTGTGAGCTCTTTTAGTTGACTCTATTGTGGTCAAGGGTCCAAACTGAGTAGTGATACAGTTCTGTTGTTTAATTCTAACACAATTGCATTATGAATGCAAATTTTTTTTTTTTCTTTTTGTGAGGAAGGTCAGCCCTGAGCTAACATCTGATGCCAGCCCTCCTCTTTTTTGCTGAGGAAGATCGGCCCTGGGCCAGCGTCCGTGCCCATCTTCCTCCACTTCTTATATGGGACACTGCCACAGCATGGCTTGACCAGCAGTGCATTGGTGCGCCCCCGGGATCCAAACCTGCGAACCCCGGGCCGCCGAAGTGGAGTGTGTGTGCTTAACTGCTGAGCCACTGGGCCAGCCCCTATAAATGCATTTTTTACAAAGACAGAATCATTGCCACTGGAATGTTTGGCAGTGTTTAGTCATTGCCGCTGCAATGACTAAATCCTCTCCCAATTTTCTTATTAGTCTTCAGACTGCTGTTGAACAAAGAAAGTTTTCCCACTTAGCCCTGAGATACAGGTTTATTCCTGTTTGAGGGAGTACTATGCAAATTCCTGTACTTGCATTTTATAGAGACAGGTTTTCAGTTTCTGTGTTGATATTTCCACAGTTGGTTTAATTCTTAGAGAACTTTTAGGAATGCCCTACGTTTAATGTTGGTAATGCTCCCGCTCGGGAGCCTTGTCAGCTACATGGATGAAGACTCCTCAGTGTGAGGCACCTGCCTACATTGTACAGACATCTCTCATGTCTTCTCACAACCTAAGTTTAAAAATTTTAAGCAGTTATTTGTCTTTACGAAAGTGGGTCTGTTATAATATGCTGTGGTCTGAGTTATTCTCATACAAATGCCTTAGGGAAATCTTATTATTTTATGGAATTAAAGGTAGATTTATTATTTCCTAGGTTCTCAGCTAAAGGCTTAATGTGAAAAAGTATGTCATTATATCTCAAATTTACCATCTAATTTTGGAGACAACATCACTTAAATGTGTGATTGGACCCAGTGTTTGGTAAAATGTCCAGTAGAGGTTTAAAGGGTAACTATACTTGTTTGTGGAGGCAGGAGAAGGAATGCTTCATAGATAAAGTGGAATTTGAAGCTAGATCTTTGATAATTTAAATTCCAAAAGATAGAAGAGGGAAGGTATGGGGGTATTATCAAAGATGAAACTGATTAAGGCTGTTTTGGAAAAGAGCATGTACACCTGACAGGCCAAAGTAGATGACTTGTGGAGGAAATAGAGGTTTAGGGTGAAAGGTACGTTGTTGACAGATTGTGAAGGATGTTTAGTATCTAGTCAGGGGTTTAGGGTTGCTGTGTTCAGTGGCTTGCCAAGATGTTGACATGATAAATACCTTTTGAAATCTTAACCTGGTATTAGCGTGCAGCATGGATTGGCACAAGGAGAAATTGGAGGCCTAAAGCAGTTTAAACGCAAGGGCCAGCTTTGACCCATTAATAGTAGGTTTAAAAAGGTCTCAGTTGAGCAAGACTGAGGCTTTTCCTGACTCAGTGGAAAATTGTGGATGAGTTAGAAATGTTTGCTGTGGGTGTGGGAGAGAAATGAACAGAAAGGATTATTTGAGAAACATTCCAAGGGAAGAATTGGTAGGCTTGGTGTATGCTTTAGCTATTGAATTTAAAAGGAATAGTCAAATTTGAGCTTTTTTGCTGTAGTGATGGAGAGAATAATTACGTATTATATACAGAAATAGGGAAGGTAGGTGGGAGGAGGAGTATTTTTAGGGGAACCGATTATTTTAGAGTCTAGGAACCTGCTTCATTTTTTCTAAATCTCTTGGGAACCAACTGTGTATGATGAAATAATACAAGACAGGTCAGAAGTGAGAACTGAGAAAAGACCATTTACTTTTGGGTTTAGAAGTTGAAGCAAGTACAAGGTTTACAAGGCCATCTTCTGTGACCTCTTCTGTCTTCCACTTTCACGTCACTCTGATATTCCACTCACCAGATAACTCAATTAACGTCCTCCTGAAGGATGGAGCCTCTATATTATAGATTGTCATCATTATCCCTGAAATGATGATGCTATGGAGCTCTTTCGTTAATCAACTCACATTCTCAAACTCTTCCTACCCCAACCCTCCTTAGATAAGCAGAGATGCAATAACTCCAAAACAAGGGTAGTATTGACTTGGAAAACTTATTTTTGTGATGTTTCTAAAATAATGAGCTCACTTTTAAGCTTGAATTTGAGTGGAAATGGCCAGTGAACAGTTGGAGATGTAGATTTAGGTACGGTGCTTATTGAGATGATAATTGAAACCAAAAATAAATGGAATTGATGAGGGAGCAGCATAAAGGAAAGATTCCTGAGGACCAAAGACTTCTACCTGTAATAAGCATGCAAATAGAGAAAGGATTTACTAAAGAGATAAAAGAATCATAAAGGCCAAAGGAGAAAAGACAGGGGAGTTTCAAGATGACGATGGTCAGTTGGATGAAATAGTACCAGAAAGCTCAAGAAAAGTAAGGACTGAGGAAAGGCTATTGGCAGGGTTGCTATGATTGTTTCTGGAGGAGGACATCTGGCAAAAGATACTAGTCCACTAACCAAGCTCTGCCTGTTTGGAGGAAAGAACACCTTTTGCTGAATTGATCCATGATACTGTCTGAATTAGCTGTGGCTGCAGCCATTGGCCTAGCTGGTGAGCTTGGAATGGCAGAAATCAAGGGCCATTTGCCAGGGTGGAGGCACACAAGCTGGTGAGGAGGTAGAAGGCAGCAGGTCCGCACTGCTGCTGTGGGAAGTTTGGCAGAGAGAGAAGTGGAGGCCAATAGCTAGAGAGACCATTAGGATCAAGTAGAAGTTCTTTTAATAAAGAGAAGCCTCTGTCTCTCTGTAGACAGGAGAGACGAGAGGGAGAGCCTGATCAAGTTCAAGATAAAGAGAATATTTGTGAGAGCAAGTTTCCTGAAGTAGTAGCTGAAGAAATTGAGGGCACAGAGGAGCCTAGCAAAAGGTTATTTAGCATCTCTTTATAAAGATGTCTGGAAGGATAATACGTGACCACTAACAAAAATTCAGCTGTCACCGTGTTTTGGACTTGTATTGCTCAATCACAAGCAAATGCTTGTGAATTGAATGAAACATTGGATCTTTTAATATCTGCGGAAATCATTATCTGAGCATATCTGAACCAACAGACCTTTCGCAGTTCTGTTTTGTCTATTAAAAGCCATTGATTTAGTGTGGGTTCAGAGCAGAAGAAACTGAGTAGTTTTTGACTCTATCTAACCATATACATCTGATAAAGTGAGTTTTAAAATCTCATGGCCTCAGAGTACACTTCAGAAAGAAGTCCGTGGCTAAAAAGGTAAAATGGTAAATGAAAAAAATTAAAGAGCCTAAAACAGAATGACCTAAATCTTCTCAGTAAAGTTAAACAGGGGGGGCAGTATTATCCCTAGGACAGTTATTCAGGGGAGTAGAGTATGGTTTGAGAAGAATAGAGAGCTTTTGAAGCAATCTTGGGGAGGGGAACATGCTAGGGAAACAACAGAAGAATATCTTTCATATTTAGAGTAAATTTTTGTTTTACTTTTTTATTACATTCACTGTGCCTATTGTGTGCATTGCCAGGTTCAGTGCTTCAAGGTAAAAAACGTTGACACTTGATTTTTGCCTGGGACGGAGGATGTAATAGGACTATTTAGTTATAAGTAAAGTAAACCACTTTTACGTTGGGTTCCAGGTGCCTCCTGGCACCCAGTGGCAGGAAAGCAGTCTTGAAACTGGCTTCAGGAATGGCCTGAGAATTAGAGAGCTCTCTTCTCTGTCCAGTGGCAGAATATGGCCACTCCACAGCTCCCTGGCTAGTTTACATGTGGTTGTTCTTAGTGCCACCTGGTCCTGACTCATCTCTCTGTCCCAGTTCCAGATTTCCAGAAAGAGAATCAGGTTATCTCTGCTTCGGTCACAAATCCACTCTTAAACATTCAGTCGTGGCAGTGGGATCAGGGTTGCACAGTGTACATGTGACTTTTGGGTCTCACGCCTTCAGATGCTGGGTTATAAATGGTTATGAACTAAGAAGATATCCCGTAAGTGTTCATTACAGAGAGGTTTAGCTGGTCTGTAAACTTTATTCTTGGTAGAAAGCTGCCTCAAATGGTCTTAGAGTTTAATAAAATACTGACATGAAATCATTTTTCAAAGAGGTGTGAACAGTTACCTATGGAAGTTTAGAGGAAGAAACAGATTAACTGTTTCTTATTAGTAAATTAGTAAAATTTTGATAAAATTAACTAAAGGTAGGATTGAGAAGGGCCTCAAATCCTGTGTCCCCTGTATTTTTACCTCCCAATTATGTCTATTGTGATATTTCATTTTCGTACATCAGTGGTTTGAGTTTTTTATAAACCGTTAACATAGTTCAAGCTTTAATGAATTGAGCCCATAATGGAATAAAAAATGCCTTTTTAATTTATGGATTTTGTTTTAAATATATTTTAATTACTTTTTTCAAAAATAGATGAACTACCTTTGGACAAAACAGGACATGCTAAGGACACCAGTCAAGAAGATGGAGTTATCATCAGTGAACACGGTGAAGATGAAATGGATATGGAGAGCGAGAAGGAAGAAGAAAAGCCAAAGGCTGGCGGAGCGTTTTCAAATGCTTTATCTTCTTTGAATGTTCTCCGTCCAGGTGTGTACTCAAAAATACTTCTCAGAACTGAAGTAAGCCCTCAATGGGCCTTCCATAAGGATGGTGGTTAAAGAAGGAGTTGGCTAAGTGGTGTTTCTCATGACATCCCTGTTTGAAGCCAAGGTGTCCAGCAGGAGAGGAATGGCTTAGTAAATTAAGGTACATTTACACGATGGGCTAGGACATAGCTACTAACATAACAATTAGACAAGTAGCAAGGCATTAATTTTTACTGTCGGTGAAAAGGTCAATGGATTTGATTATGTAGAATATCCTTTATCTGTTCAGTGAATGTTATTAAGCCATTATGTTTATGCAAAACAATATGGAGAAAAGCTTATTATGTTGTAAAATGAAGAAAAATTAGGTACAGAATATATATTCAATATACTTACAGGTGAACTGAAAACTATTTGCAAGAAAAATATACTATAAATCTAATAGTGTTTTTTAGGGTTGTGAGATTATGGGCAACTCTTATTTTTGTCTGTTTTCTAGTTTAGTAATATGATTTTATGACTTTTGTTTATTTCTTAAAAGTGAAAAAAAATGACAGTCAAAATAAAACTGCTTTAGTGGATTTTCCCCTCCCTCCCACTCTTTCCCATAGGTATTGCCATTGTATAGTCTTTTCAGTTTCCTTAGTGACTTTTAGTTTCCATGTAAACTAAATTAAAAATCAGTTGGATTGCAGGTACAGTTTGGGAAGAGTGTGCCAGCAACTAACATTAGAATCTTGGTGAGATGATTATACTCTTCATATTTTTAAGAAAATAGAAACTTTACAATCCTAACACTGCCATATTTTATAATCTTTACCATTTGTTTCCAGGAGAAATTCCAGATGCAGCTTTTATACATGCTGCAAGGAAAAAACGTCAAATGGCCCGAGAGTTGGGAGATTTCACTCCTCATGATAGCGAGCCTGGTAAAGGCCGCCTTGTTAGAGAAGATGAGAATGATGCCAGTGATGACGAAGATGATGATGAGAAACGCCGGATAGTTTTCTCTGTGAAAGAAAAGTCACAAAGACAAAAGATTGCCGAGGAAATAGGTAACTTGATTTAATAGGATAGTAAGCCCATGACTTTGCTATTAATTGTGATTTGATATTATAGTTGAATAAAAAGTACCTACGTTTATTTAACTGTTTAATGTAGAGGACTGTTCTTGCTGGGTACAAGTGTCTTAATGGGATTTTTTGAAAACTCTAGCGTGGTTGTGATAGCTCGTGTTTATTGAGCACTTCTGTGTGGCCAGTATTGTGCTAAGCATTTTGCACGTGTAAATTTATATAATCGGCTCAACGTTCTTAAGAGGCATTAGGTTTTGTTCTTCCCTTTGTTGAGTTGATGTCAAGCACACAGGGATTAGGAAATCTGTCTAAGGTTTTAACCATTCCTTAATACTGCCTTTTGCTTCAAGGGATACTGTGTATAAGACAAAGTCAGGAGTATCAGATAGAGAGGAGATCATAATAGACATTTTAGTAAGGTTGAGTTAATACCAATAGTTTTGCTTAATTTTTGTGAAATATCGGGATAACATCTCTTCCCTCCCTGCTTTTCTGATATTATTTACTTTTCTTTGCTACTTATGGCTGCAGGTATTGAGGGGAGTGATGATGATGCTTTAGTAACTGGAGAACAAGATGAAGAACTCAGCCGATGGGAACAGGAGCAGATAAGAAAAGGAATTAATATCCCTCAGGTAAGAACTAAAGAATTAAACTTCAAAAATGAAAAAGTCAATAAAAAACCTTTTTTGCCTATTTTGTTAAAGTAAAAACATATTGCATATTGAATTGAATCTGTCATTTATTCAAGTAACATAATTAAGAAAATTACATAAAGTTATGTATATAATAAACTTTTATAAGAAATTGTATTTTTCTTTTTACAGTCAGAATGATGGCAGAATTTCTAGGTTCTTAGATCAGTGTTTCTCCAAGTGGTCCTTTAGCCAGCAGCGTCAGCATCATGTGGGGGCTTGTTAGAAGTGCAAATTCTCACCCCGCTGAGACCTAGTGAATGAGGATCTCTGGGGGGAGGCCCAGCCATCTGTTTAACAGGCCCTCCAGGTGATTCTGATTCTCAAGTTTGAGAACCATTGTATAGATAAAATGTCTCTTTCCTGTATAGCTTAATTTTTCTGACTTTAAAAATTATTTTGTAGAAGATGGGTTTCTCAGTAATGCAAAAACTTATTGTAGATAAAAAATATCTTCCTAAATCGTTATAAGAATTTGTTTTATAGAAGGAAGTAGTACAGTGGAAATGTTGCATGAATTTAAACTATTTTTGTTACTAGCGTTTTGACACAGAATTTTGCATTGTTTGGGTTATGTTAAGAAAATAGAGTATAGTAAGGAAAATCAGGACTAGGTGTTAGGAGTCTTAGATGATAATCTCTGTTTATTTGTTTATTCCATGACCATGGCCAGTCATTTATCCTCTTCTGTTGATAAAAGGGTGGCCTTAGATTCTTTTTAATGTCCCTTCAATTTTAAACTTTTTGGCATTCTTTTTTTCTGAAAATTATTAGCAATGAATCCAGTAATCGTATAAGAATTAGAGTATTCATCTAGCCCTACTTTTATTTGATTTTGAAGAACTCTGCAATTATTTATTTTAATTACATACTGTTTGGAAAATGGGTATAACTGCTGCTGTTAGGTTTTTTTTAACCCTAAAGGCATGAGATTATTATTTTCATAGTTTTAGCTACTAATTTTCATATATTTCTCATTTCTTTTCTAGGTTCAAGCAAGTCAGCCCAGTGAAGTGAATATGTACTACCAGAACACTTACCAGACGATGCCTTATGGTTCATCCTATGGCATTCCTTATAGTTATACGGCCTATGGATCATCTGATGCCAAATCTCAAAAAACAGATAATACAGTCCCTTTCAAAACTCCCAGTAATGAGATGACTCCCGTTACTATTGATTTGGTAAAGAAACAGCTTAAAGACAGGTAGGGCAGATCAACTTCTTAAAGACCTGTCCTCTAGCTTTCTGTTCCCTCAGGCAACATGTAGTCTGGGGTAGCAGATGCAGGATATCTGCAAAGAAGATTCACTGGCCCATCTTCAAAAGCTAAACAGAAGATGACTTCGTACTTTGTTCTGCTACCTTCTTGGATTACTTCTGTGGAAGCCTCGAAAAGTTATAAAAAATGCCACTCCATGATCTTGTTGAAGACAGTTCTGAGTTTGTACCTCTTGGACTCTGAAAAAGTATAGTCAAGATATGGGGGGAAAAGCAAAACAGTGAGATTTTGGTTAGCCAACCAAATAACTTTACATGAAGTCTGTAAACTGCCATTTTTTGAGAAAAAAGCAGTACAGATGAAAAGATGCCACTCCGAGTATTTTTAATGTTCTCATAGTGGAACTAAATGCGTTATTATAATATTGCAAGAGTCTCTGCCAGCATAGACTTTTGGATGTAAATGTGTTATATTTATCCTTTTGTGTTCTTAAGGTTGGACTCCATGAAAGAACTGCACAAAACAAATCGACAGCAGCATGAGAAGCATCTACAAAGCCGAGTGGACTCCACCAGGGCTATTGAAAGATTAGAAGGGTCTTCTGGGGGTATTGGTGAACGGTATAAATTTTTGCAAGAAATGCGAGGGTATGTCCAAGACTTGCTTGAGTGTTTCAGTGAAAAGGTAAGAATGCAAAAATATTAATCTCTTTGAATAAGGCAAAATTAGGGAGGGCCTTGTGTAGATCATTTCTGTATTTCTCAGAAATACACTGAATATGAACTTTAGAAGTTTAGAATATCCACTGCATTCGACTTTAGAAGTGGTAAAAAGTCCTGCTTCATTTTCTTCACTTTATTAGTGACATTCTGTCTTGGGGGCAATATACTGCCTTTGTTGAAAACAAAAAAAGATAACGCAAAGCACACTTAATTAAGACTTGGCAGGTTTTGCCTTAATATAATGGTAGATTATTGGCCTGCCCTGAATTATTAGAATATAAGGGACTCATCTGAATTTTCTTTCTTATGGTTCAATCTAAACTTATCTTTAATCTGTTTCTACAAGTAATTCCAAATATGTATAAAGTTGCAAATTTTTATTAGTTTTTATTTTTTACTCTAGATAAAGCTGGTTGCCATTGTTGCTAATAGTTTTCATCTAAATAAGCCTATGCTTCATCCATTTCAGAAACCATTCATTGGCCATAATTTCTTTTAAGGTCTCATTTCTTCTAAGTTTAATTTTTTAGTATGATAGTCAATTGGCACAACTCTTTGCATTCTATTGTACCATTTGTTTTTTGCATTTTTAAAACTAGCTGCATACAGAATCCCCTTTCTTCTCAAACGACCTCTTAATTGATTTTTCTTCTTTGAGATAATTGTGTTGTTTGATGCATTGGTTTATAATTATCTATGGACTTTGCAGCCTTATTTTTAAAAAAAATTAAAATCATGGTGCTTTGACTATCCTGTGTTTAAACTATCAAGTGATACAGGAATAGAAGGCACATTTTCCCTTATTGGCTGTGTGGATTAGAGTAGAATCTGTAAGCATATGGTGTGTTTAAATGAGTATTTTAGCTTTTTATTATCTCTGATGATTATTTTAATACCCTAAGGCCAAAGGCTGGCAAAAGAACACTGCCAGACTGTATCTTCCTAATGAATCTTAATGGTTCTAGCCAGTCTGTGGTGAGATCCAGGCTGAGACCGCATTCCTCAGATCCTCTCTGTAGGATTTATCCTGTTCTTGTCCTTATCACTTGATTTCTGGAGAAGCAATTACAGTCTGAGTTATGATATCCCTTGTGGCAGATCAGTGGCTTAGGGTGACAAGACAGGGGTGGGAAAGAAACAGGTTTGACTCTGTGCAGAGGGCTAGGGTCAAGATGGGAAGGGGACATAAGTGTCAGAGCTGGCGGTTATGTTCTTCCTACTAATAAAGCCTTTTTGAGCCCAGCGGGCACGGTGGGAGCTGGTCTGATAACCTTTGTGACTAGAGAAAGGGTCGGTGTCTTAAACCATACTTTGTAAGTGAGGTTTATGCCTGTGGAGTTTTTTCTTGAAATAGCTTGGCCTTTGCTTTGGAACTTACTTGAGTAAACTTACATGCTCGTAATTGCAAATTGAACTCTTAAAAAATATTGACAGTAGTATGATCAACTGGATTATACGATTCTTGGGTTAAAGAGACTAGTAGACATCTAGTTCATATAGTTTTCAATTGCTATTTTATAAACAATTAGTGTACTTTATCTCTCTTTAATTACCCTGTTCCTAGAAAAGTCTACTTCAGATTGTGCTAATATGGTTTCACAGAGTCACTTACATAAACATTTTTGGAGCAGATCTTAAACCTTATATATTATACAGTGACTACATTTTAATTAAAAGAGAGGTAGATAGTCCATTCCTTTAAAGGTGAATATTTTATTTTCATTTTGAAATTTTCATATGCATTCAGTTTTATTAAGAGACTGCTGCTGAGTTGATAATGTCATAAATTGACATCTTGGAAATATTTAGGAACATTTAGGTAGATTTGAATATTCATTTTAGTTATACTATAAAAATATTGTTTCAGGGTAAGACCATAAAAAGGTAAACATTCCTTTGTTTTTCCCTCTTTTGTTATAAAAGCTTAAGTGATTTTGAACTTAGATTTTTAATTATTTGCAGATCATTTTAACTTTCCATTGTTTTGTTTCCCTATGGTCATCTTCTTGTGTTCTTCTCCTTAAATTTGGTCTTGAAATAATAATAGTCAATAACAGTTTTGAGTTTGGAGAGGGTAAAGAAATTGTCATGGTGCATACTCTCGAGATAAATCAGTTTTGTTAAGAAACGTGAATGAAAGCTGAAAATGTATTTTGGGTCTATTATTCTTAGTAGAATTTTCTCTGGGCTTTGTTAAAAGGCATTCCAGTTACCTAAACATAAAAATTGCCTTATCAGGATTTTAAGTATAAATTGAATAATTAAATTCTGTCTCACACATCCTGAGGTGTGTAGCTCTTATAGTAGGGGAATGTCAACAGTGTCCAGGACTAAAAGAATGCCCTTTAGGTACATAGGTACATTTGTCTTTAGTCCTACATGGTTTGAAAAAAATGAGGGGGTGGTGAAGTGTAAGTTACAATGATAACAGCAATAGTGTCTCTGGACTCAGCTGTCAAAAATAATCAATGCAGATTTGGGGATGTTGTTTCCCATGGTGTGGCATATTCAGGAATAAAATAACTCCATCAGTTTGACCTGCTGTAAACATTTGCTAGTTTTGCAATGGAATCATGCAAGTGTATGAAATTGCTTTTGTTACAGACATCTTTGTATTCCACCTGCCTTTTTTTGTTTTCCATTTGCAGTCTGTTCAGTTCAGGAAGCTGCTATAACACTGGTTGCCAGTATTCCCAAACTCTAAGTAGTAATGTGTTTTCCATTTGCACTAACCATCAGGAAACTAGAATTTCTGGTTTCCTCAGGTATGTGTAGTGGTCATTAGTGTTTTGTGAAAATTTCATAGCATTTGGTTGTAACATAAGGTATTTATAAAGAGAAACTTTTCTGTTTTTTTCTTTCTAAGTTAGGTCTCATTCTATAAGCTTTTGTATTCCATATGAACCAAGTGAATGCTCGGCTGCGGATAGTAACCTGGAAAAATTTAGTAACTTTGTAAACTGACAATTCATGTGAAGAGTTTTATTATTTTTTTACACAATATGGAAGAATTTAAACATTTGATAGGAAGAGAACTTTCTGAGTTTGATATATTGATTTTAGACGAGTTAGTTATAGCTAGCAATTTTATTTGCCTTATTAATGTAAATGAATGCAGTTTACATTTAGAACGTGTAATAAAGCTGCAAAATAGTATAACATTACTGGAAGGTACTTGGTGCATATGAGTGGCAGAGCAATTTAAGTGTCCAAAATTGGTCAGCAGACTCTTGTTCTTACCTACTCATAGAACCATTACATTTTTTCAGTATCATACAGCGATAATGATTTATTTTACACTACAAAACTTGTGAGGCAGATCATGCTGCTGGAAAAGTATAAATGGACTTTAAAAGACTTCCAAGTACTTCATTATAAAAGAAAAGCACTAAAATTTTTGACATAATTCTTTACTTGCTCTCTTTACTGATATTGAAGTGTTAAGTTTCCTAACCAAACTTTTGCTCCATTAACTAGGCACTGGACATTATAGCTCTGTGTGTGGATTAAAAGAAGAAGTGATGTTTCCTAAACATCGTAAAACTGAATTGCTATTTGTGTCCCACTGGGAATTCATGATCATGGTCCATAGAGGGTACTTTTTCAGAAATCCGGAAATAGTATGGAACCCTCAAATAAGTAAGCCACTGAGGAGTTTGGTGTTACGGAGTGTGTTGTATTTTTACAGGTGCCACTGATTAATGAACTTGAATCAGCAATACATCAGCTGTACAAACAGCGAGCTTCCCGCCTTGTCCAAAGACGACAAGATGATATTAAAGATGAATCTTCGGAGTTTTCAAGCCATTCAAGTCAGTCCATCTTGAAGGTTTTTATTATTCATTAAACAACCTTGTTTACTTAGTACAGCCTAATTGAAAATTAGAGGTCTCAGAGCATTTTTTTAAAGAAATCAATTTCCTTGCTCTTGTGTCAGGTAGATCTAAAAATTATAACAACGTGTACTTGGATTGTGTTTAAGAAATATAGCTTCTCGAAGGAGCTCATAAACATGCACTAATATTCTATCAATCTTATTTCTTCTTCGGGCATATTTTTTCATTCTTTAGAGTATAGAAAAGACATCAGTATTTTATCTTCAAACCACTATTTGACCCTACATGATTCCCGGCCCCCTTCCGCCTCCCCCGACCCCCCCGCCAATTTCATCCTGTTCATAACGCCAACACAAATGCTATTGTTGATCACAGTGAAAGATTTTGAGTTTAGGGACGGAATTTTGGAGGGGAGAGGGATTTTTGTTACATAACAAATGATACAATTCCAAGATTGGGGACTTTTGAGCTTCACCCCTTGGATAAAGCAAAATTTTTTGTATTTTCTAGTTTGCCTTATATATTGGGTTTTTCAGTAAGTCAGTTGATGCCTGCAATTCCTGAAGTTTTAGTGAAAAAATTTAGAAATTGAATTTATGTTCTTTTCATTATGATGTATGTTATGTAAAACCAAAATTAATTGGAAACTTCTTATTAAATAGTTTAGTTGAGATTCTTTAACCAGATATTTTAAGCTTTTTAATTCCATTTTTCCACTGCCCTCCATATTCTTGGGTGCTCTAATAGGAGTTTTCCTAGCATGGATTTCTTGTGGCTTCTTTTGTGGTCTCTTTGTTCCCTATGTCAGCAGTTCTCGAGTGGAAGTGTGCAATAGAATTACCTGTGATATTAATTTAAAATGCAGATTTCCTGGTCCTATCCCTAGAGAGTCTTTCTAGGTCCTGGATGGTGTCCAGTAATCTGCGTGTTAAACAACCACCCCAGGTGATCCCAGTGCAAAGGGCCCTAGTGTTCTTCTTTCTGAAAACCATGCTTTGTCATACAGAGTGTCCTCTAAGCTAGAGACATTGGATCCCTGAGAAAGCATCCTCCTGTGTGCTGGGTGGATTTTGGAGCATCATAAAGAGATGGTAACATGGCCCTCAGAGCTAATTCAGACTCAGATGTGAGCTATAAGAATGGCTTTGACCTTCTATTTTTGCCACAAAAGCTTAAATTAGATTGTTGCTGTATTGCGCACCTAAGTGACTAGTGCATCCCTCCCAGATCACTTTTGATCCAGACAGAACCAGATTTCTGGGGCAGATTACAGGTAACCATTATACCTATGAAGGGAAGTAATTTCCCTTTATGTTAAAAAGTTTATGTGAGCTACGCATTTTATCAAATACCTTTTCTTGTCTATAATCTGTTCTTTATAATTTGGAGCTATTTACTTAAATGGAATTCGAAGTAAGGGTTGAATGATATATGTTAATTAGATTAAGAGTTGGAAAGAAGTTGTAAGGTAGTGAGAAAATGAAAAATACTGCCCTAGAGGGAGTATTCATTAATTGCCAGAGGTTTGAGGAAAATTACATGGGACACTGAAGTATCGATTCCCTTATTTTAAAGAAACAGAAAAGCCTGAAATTCATCTGTTTAGATTTATAAACACTGACCACAATTACTGCATATAGTTCTTACAGAGAAGGAGGCTGTCACTGAGTTATCTACTCATGTCTCCCTCAATATATTATATTAGAACTATAAACATAGCAACATTGTAAGTGTTTATTATAGTAATGAATATTCTTTAAAATATTTCCTTAATGAAAGATACCTCTGAAAGAGGCAGGAATCAGTTCTGTAGTTTGGGACTTTTTAGTTAACCCGTGTATGGTGTGTAGTGAACCTGCAGTTGATGTAGGGCTGGGGTACCTTTCTTGTTTACTATACTAACCTTTCTTCATAATTAGTGAATTCTGGAACATACTTCCTTCCTAATATCCAAGCTATTTTGAAATAGGAATGAAAAACTCAGTAAGAAAGTGAACTTTTAAAAATAGTAGGGTCTAGGATAGTTAGGATACACTAAAGTAAAGAGCTGCTTTTTGGTTTTATTTTTCCTGTTGCTGCTATTGGTCACAGATCTCTGATACCAGGGGAAAAAATATACGAAAGCCTTAAATTGGTGTCTTTCATTTTGCATGTGATTTCCCCCCTCCTATCCCTTGGGTTGTTTCCTTCCTGTTTCTACCCTATATATTACAGAATATCTTCAGAGTGTGGAACTGAAATGTAGAAATGAGGGAAGTATTGCAGACAGATGTTTTCCCCACTCCTCCTACCCTATGCGAGAGATTAGAGGACTCTTCTTTGGAGAAAGAGAATAGGTGCAGGGAAAAGACCCTGAGACACTAACATTTGGGGGCCCCAATAGAAGAGTTGACTTTCTACCCAATGATGTTATGGAGATGCCTCTGTTAGACAACCCAGCTGTGTCCACAGAATTTCCAATCTTGTTCATATATATGAGGTAGTTAACCATCATCAGAGAGACCAAGACAAGCAGTGGAACCCAAGGGAGGAAACAAAGACAACGCAGTGGCAGAAGAAAATTTAAAACATCGTTGATATCCTCAGGGAGATAATAGAAGGTATCCTACGCATAACACAGGTAGAGGATGCTATAGAAAAGGAATATCCTAAGAACAAGAACCATCTCTTGGAAACTAAAAATATGGTAACTGAAATATAAATTTAAGTAGGAAAGTTGGAAGCTAAAACTAGAAAATTGCCCTAAAAAGTTAAAAAAAAAAAAAAGAGAGAAAAAAGGAAAAATTATGTGCTTTGAAAGAGTAGTGTTTCAGAAAGCATAAGTTGGTCCTATTCAGATGTGGTTTTCGGTCTACATGTTGATTCTGTCCTTGTTCTAAAAATAGTAATAGAGAATAAATTTCTACAAAGCAAAATTAGAATAAAATAGAATAAATTATTAACCTCCTACAACAAAGCTTTTTTCTCACCCTTCCTGTGTTTCTTTGCTCTCATTTCATATCATTCAGCATGTGATGCTTAAGTTCTTCTTCCTTAAAAAAGTAATCTATTATTTTTCCCTTTGCACAGGTGATTTAGATTTTTAATTTATTTGGTCATCATGATAGCATAAGCTAGTTCGGTTATTTAGAATAAAAACAGTGATTAAGCTCAGTTGCATTTGTGTAGGGTTGTTGAGCTCCCCATTAATTTTTTTATTCCTTTTCATGGGAACACAGAATAATATTGAGATTTGCTCTAAACTAGAAAACTGTCTGGTTTACCAGTTATTGCAGAATCCTGCTGTTGAGATTAGCAAGCAGTCTGTCATTATGGCTTATTCTATGCAAACTCTTTCCTCAAGATTGTTGAAGGAAGGCTTTTAATTTTAACCATTGTTGTTTTACAGATAAAGCTCTGATGGCACCAAATCTTGATTCCTTTGGACGAGATCGGGCACTGTATCAAGAGCATGCAAAACGTCGGATCGCAGAACGGGAGGCCAGGAGGTGATTCTAAAAATGCTCTCTGTTGGTTGGTTTGTGAAGGGTGGAGCCTCTTTCCTTCTGGTTTGCGAATTTGATGCTTGTTATTTAGGACTCGTCGTCGACAAGCCAGAGAGCAAACCGGTAAAATGGCAGATCACCTTGAAGGCCTTTCCAGTGATGATGAAGAAACTTCTACAGATATTACAAATTTCAATCTGGAAAAAGGTTAGACATTTATTTGGAAATGAGATTTATTGTCAGTTTGTTTTCTACTTAGGTGGGGTTTTTACCGTGAAATGGTTTGAAGTTTTGTGGCCACTGCATTAGAAGCAGGCACTTTTTTCTTAATTGTAAAAACTTGCACTCACTTTTATTACTGAATGTCTTGATAGTTCTTAAAAATAGTGGTAAAACCTTGTCATAGGGTTTATTTAGTAAAATAATGATAGTACTCTTAAGAGTTGTAGAATTTTGGGGCCGGCCCCGTGGCTTAGCCGTTAAGTATGTGCGCTCTGCTACTGGGGGCCCGGGTTTGGATCCCGGGCGCACACCAAGGCACCACTTCTCCGGCCATGCTGAGGCCGAATCCCACATACAGCAACTAGAAGGATGTGCACCTATGACACAACTATCTCCTGGGGCTCCTGCAGCCTGTCTGGTCTGGAAAGGTAAAGCTTGGCAATAGGGCGCTCGGCCCTGAAGGAAATTCCTGGTTTTGGGAGTCTTGACTAATTTCAACCAAGAGAAATAGTTGGTACTGTTTTGGGCCAGGCATTTCCAGAAGGATCCTCAAATAAAATTCTTCAATTCCCACCATTGGCTGTAATTATTTGGAATTATATTGGGCTGCAAGCCGTTTGGAACTTAGTTGGAGAAGCTTATTTTTCTCCCACTTTTTAGAGTGAACATTTCTAAACATACAGAAAATTTGAAAAAACAGCGCAGTGATCACTCATATATTTGTCACCCAAATTCAACAATTCTACCATCATTTATGCGAGTTTGCCTTCACTGTATATATGGATATGTGTCTGTGTTGCTGAACCATTTGAAAGTAACTTATAGACATCATGGCACTTCCCTCTAAAAACTTGAGCGTGTGTCTCCTAAAAACAAGGGTATTTTTCTACCTAATCACGATACCGTTATCACACCCAAGAAAATTAACTAAAATTTCTTAATACCATGTCTGTATTCAATTTTCCTCAGTAGCAACCCCCAAGAAACTTTTTTTTACTGTTTTTGTGGGTTATTCTTTTTTTCTAAACCAGGATCCACACGAGGTTCCTGCCCTGCATTTGGTTGTTACATCTTTTTATCTAGAATTAATGAATTCACAAGTACCTTATACATATACACATCCCTATTATTTATTAGTTTAAGAAGTTCACTTTTTAAAGAGACCACTCCACTTGTCTTGCAGAACATTCTACATTCTGGATTTGTCTGTTTCTTTGTGGTATTAACTTGTTCTTCCATTCACTATTTGTTGTAAACTGGAATTTAGATCTGAAGCCTTGATTAGATTCAGGTTAAACTTTTTTTTGGCAAGAATACTTATATAAGATGCGTTTTCGTATTGCATATCACATAACAAATGTTAGCTTGTCCCACTATTAGCGATGTTAAGATTAATCTTGACAAGTAAGTTGTCACGATTAGGTCTCTCCATTATAGATCCTCTTTCCCAAATCATATGTGGCATCAAATAACCTTTCACTTAAAGATCCTAGCATCCATTGCTGGTGCTTATCTATGTCAGTTACTGCGGTCACCAATAGACTTTGAAAGAAGCGATGTGATTGGTCACTGATCAAGATGCACGTCTGTTATTTACACAGTGATTTGTGGACTGAAGAGCTAGCAGCAATTACTCACAGTTAATATACCATGGTAACTGAAATTTGATCCGAGTTGTCGGGGGACAGGTGTTATTTAACTGAACTATGATAACAGAAAATGGTGCCTATTGGAACCATGTGAAACCAAGACTGCCTGCACTTGGGTTTCCATAACATTCATTTGAAACCAAAACTGATCTCTGTTGATCCTTTCTTTTAAATTGCAATTAACAATTATTCCTTTGTTAGTGAGCCTATCTTATTGATACTCAAGCTACAAAGAAAATGCTGAAAAATTGAACTGTTTTCTCTACTGCCTACTAAATTATTGTTCTCTGTGGGGTTTTTTTGTCATTGTTTTTTTAGATCGCATTTCAAAAGAGTCCAGCAAGGTTTTTGAAGATGTCCTTGAGAGTTTCTATTCAATCGACTGTATTAAATCGCAGTTTGAAGCGTGGCGTTCAAAATATTACATGTCCTACAAGGATGCTTACATCGGCCTTTGTTTGCCAAAGTTGTTCAACCCCCTCATAAGGCTGCAGCTTCTCACTTGGACTCCTCTTGAGGTGGGTGGCTTCTGTCACTGTTAGAAAGCAATATGACATAAAGCCTGGGTAATTGTATCCTCAAGGGTAGAGATAGAAGCTTAAGCAAAATATTTTTCAGGGGAGATAGGGCACGGGGCTATAATTGATACAGATTGTAGCTGGGTATAATCTTATGAGCTTTCCTTTTATATGCTCCATCCCTTCTCAAGAGAGCTGTCTATTGCTTTTCAATTTATATATAATGCACCTTTCTCAGTTAACTAAGATTATTTGTAGTGACACTGGGATATGAACATGACTGAATAATAAGAACTTGGTCCTTTGATCCCAGAAAAACTTAGAACCTCATGTGAAAGCTCGGTGAGGCACGTGTGAAATGAGGGCCTGAACTAAGTCCGTGGTGATGGAAATCTCGAGATGAAACAAACTGATAAGTTAGGAAGTGGAATCAGTAAGAACTGTTGGCCTGGTACACAAGGGAGGAGACTAGAATTGTCTATATCCATCTAGTGGTCACATTTAAGATATGGTTTAGGAAGTTACCAACGTATGGATGGAGCTGTGGGCGTGAATGAGATTGGCTGGGTTGAGTATGTAAACTTTAAGGAAAAGAGAGCTGAGACAACTGAAAAAAATGTGAGCTCTGGGAACCATTCAGCTCACAGCTCCCGGTTACTTCTGCCAGACCCTGTGGAGTTTCACCCTCTGCATGTGTGTGTTAGTATACAGCGGAGGCTCAAGGGGATTTGTGTGCATTTGGGAGTTCTTTTTCTTTGTAGCTCCCTCCTCTGCCCACAGCTTCCAGCTGTCTCAGCCTGCCTGAACTCCAATTTCTGTCTCCTTGATTCAGCAAGACCGCTCTGCTTGCGATCCCACATCTGCTCTGCTTTCCTGGACGGGGGCTCCCCTCATTTGATCCCCTCGTGGTCCTGTACTGCCTGTGGTCCATTGTCTGAAAGTAGATGTTTCACATGTGTTGTCCAGTTTATAGTTGTTTATGGCTGAAGGCTAAACCCGGTTCCTGTTACTCTTATCATGGCTAGAAGCAGAAATAGCTACTATTTGAATGTTTGGATAACCTTTTTAATATTTTCTAGGCAAAATGTCGTGACTTTGAGAATATGCTGTGGTTTGAATCTTTGCTGTTTTATGGTTGTGAAGAACGAGAGCAAGAAAAAGATGATGTCGATGTTGCACTCTTACCTACCATTGTGGAAAAGGTGATTCTTCCTAAGCTAACAGGTAGAGATTTCTGAACTGAATATTCAAACACATTGGGTTTCTCAAATCTGTTTTTAAGAATTTCTTTTAATTAGCGCATATTTCCTCATAGAAATTGCATTATAAATGATGAAGTTACCGCCAGGCCCAGAGATGGCTAAAAGGTAGACGTCTCTTAACTGGGGACTTGAAGACTACCTTGGGGTGGGCCTGTACTTGGGGGCAATAATTGATCCATAGGCGAATTTTAGAGACTCTTAAAGACTGCCTGAAACAAAACTGAATACATAGTTGGGGGGGTATGTGTTTTTCTGGGGAGCAATTTCATTACTTTCATCAGTTTCTCACAAAAGATTAGGAAACATTGATACAAGAACCTATTTAAAATATTAAAAATAAGTTTCCAGTTTAGTTAGAAATTCTTAATGCTTGGAGAACATCTCCTAGGATTTGGAGATCCTTTTCTCCTCAATCTTTATTTTCACCGCATGGCAGAAAATAAGAGGACTTTATCCCCTCTCCACATTTGCCTAATCCCCAACATTCCCGCAGTTAATAGAACAGAGGAGACTGAAGGTCATACTCCAGAGAGACAGAAAGAATAAATCAGGATTGGCATTTATAAGTTGAGGACTGCTTGACATCAGATTTAAGTGAGCCGCAATTTACTTCTGTATCTCAACACATCCTACTTTTTTCTTAATAGTGATAGCTGAAAATATGTGGGACCCTTTTTCTACAACACAGACTTCAAGAATGGTTGGAATTACACTAAAATTAATAAATGGGTATCCTTCAGTAGTGAATGCAGAAAACAAAAATACACAGGTAATTTAATAATTATCTATGAAAGTTTTGTGTTTTGGGGGGTTTTTTACCCTCTCCTTTTGAAAATCAGCGAGAGTTGAGAAAATGAGTGGTTATCTTCTAAGCCAACCAGAAAATCTGATTCTCCCACTTGGGTCATCCAATCCTTTGTAGCCTGAAATATACAAATGTGAGATAATAGTTTTCAGTTTTGAAATATCTATATGGAAGGATAATATTATTCATCTAGATAGCCTCTCATTTGTACTGTTCTCTCATCCTTCTCACCACCCCACCCCCACTCCCAGGCAGACTAATCAAACATCCCTTTAAGAACTATATTTTTTAGGAAAAAGAAAAATGTAAAACTACTAGCATGGGTAACAATGATTTAAATGCTAAAACATTTGAATAGCATATAAAACAACTAAGCTTTATTTTATAACTAGTTTCTAAACTTAAAATTACTGCTGTCCCTCAGGGGCATTCTTATGAGCTGTTTAGACACTGGAGAAGGTGCTCTTTATCACTGTTATGTTTTCACTGATTGCATTTCGAGAAAAATCAGATTATGTGTCTGATCTTAAATCTTTATATAGTAGATTAAAGGGTTGAAAGATTTCCAGATGGCTTTATTGCGTGGTAATTGATGAGGGGTAAACTAAGAGTAGTAAGTATTAAAGACCTCAGGGCCTTCACTGAGGAAAGTAAAAAATTTGAGAAGACAGTTCCACTCACAACTGAGTACTCTATTAATTATATGATTTGGAATATAGCTTATTTTTATGTCTTAAAATTTTACTTTTATTATAAGCCTTATCAAAACACGTGATCTGTGTTTCGTTCTTCAGGTGTACCTAAAAGCACTGCTGCTGAGAATGAGGAGAACTTTAGATGACGATGTATTCATGCCCTTATACCCCAAAAAGTAAGTAACTCTTAGGAACATTAAAGATGGTAATATTCTCCATTATCTTCCAGAGAAGGCTTCTGAAATTCTGGAAAAATTAAAGGTAGCTTGAAATATAAACTTCACCTACGTAGTGTAAACCCGTAGCCCAAAGAGACTAGCTCAGTGGGGGAAATTGTTCCCTTAAGCAGAATAAAGCAAGTAATGCTCTTTGTTCTCCCTTAGTATCTCAGGATAAATTTCAATTACTTTTTTTTTTTTTTTTTTGATGAGGAAGACTGGCTCTGAGCTAACATCCATTGCGAATCCTCTTTTTGCTGAGGAAGATTGGCCCTGGGCTTACATCTGTGCCCATCTTCCTCTACTTTATGTGTGGGACGCCTGCCACAGCATGGCTTTACTGTGCGTAGATCTGTGCCCGGGATCTGAACCTGTGAACCCCAGGCCGCTGAAGCAGAGTGCGAGAACTTAACCACTACGTCACGGGGCCAGCCCCTCCATTACCTTTTAAACTTAACTATCTTCCAGAGTATAATCGTTTGAAATTTTGAAAAATTACTTAATTCTTTTGTTTATCTATTTTCCTTGTAGAAATCTTTTATTTTAGGAATCAGATGGCACTTACCTATAAAACATTTTATCATGGTGTATTTCTCTTTTTTTCTTAGTGTCTTGGAAAATAAAAACTCTGGGCCTTATTTGTTTTTTCAACGACAGTTTTGGTCTTCAGTTAAGGTACGTGTCTATAGGCTATCTAAAAGACTTCAGCGTTTGTTTTACTTCATAGATTATATTTTGAAAAGTTTTTAAATATTTGATTAAGTAACTCCATAGGCTGTGTCTATATACAAAGTCTCCATTTTACAAACTAATTTTATTCCAAAAGTTTATTCAGGTTTGGTGTTTCCACAGGAGAAAGTGAATTCTGAGTTCTAAAGTAAGGTCCAAGCTAGCCGAGAAAATGCCTTGAACACCACAGTAAATTTATTCAGCAAATAAAGAGTACCAGGTACTCTTCTAGGTTGGGGGATATAGCACTGAAGAAGATAGAAGTGGAGACTTCATGGAGCTTATGATTCAGCACAGTTGACAGAGCGAACAAGTAATCTCAGGTGTGATGAATTATGAAAGGAGAAAATCAAGGTAGTATGGGAGCATATGACAAGGGGCACAGAGACCTTGACTGGTGAGTCACAGAAGGTCCCCTGCCCCCCTGAGAAGGTGACATTTAGGTTATTAGACCAGAAAAACAAATAGGAGTTGGCTCTGACATGAGGGAGAGCAGGGTACATTAGAAGAACTGAGAAAAGTCCAGGATGGCTAGAGTTAGGGAAGAGATAAGCAGTCCAGGTGATACAAGAGCTGTAATTTACATGTAGACATGTAATCACTACCCAAATCAAGATGTGTAACACTTCGTCATCTCCCAAAATTCCCCAAGCCCCTTTGTAGTCAAGCCCAACCCTACACCCTGGCCATCCTTTTTATTGTCCTGTGGTTTTCTTTGTAAGAATGTCTTAGGAATGGAATTATGTATGAGCTAGCTTTTGAGTCTGGCTTCACTCACTTAACATAATGCATTTGCGATTTATCAGTGTTGTGTTATCGGTAGTGCATTCCTTTTTATTGCTAAGTAGTGTTCCATTGTATGGTGGGTGGTATACCACAGGTTTTTGTTTTGTTTTGCTTTTGTATTCATTCCCCAGTGGAGAGACATTGGATTGTTTTCCAGTTTGGAGTAATTATGAATAAACCTGCCATCAGTGTTTGCTTGCAGGTTTTTCTGGGTATATAAGTTTTCATTTCACTTTGATAATTACCTAGGTATAGCTGTTTTCCAAACCAACGATACATTAGTGTTCTAGTTATTCAGTTAGTCCTCATTTTCACCACACACTACACTTGGTATTGTCAGTTTTTTGTTTGTTTGTTTTTAAACCATTCTGCTAGGTGTATAGTAGTATCTTGGTATGGTTTTAAGTTGGATTTCCCTAATGACTGATGATGTTGAGCATGTTTTCATGTGCTTATTTGCCATTTGTATATGTTCTTTGGTGAAGTATCTGTTTAAGTCTGTGATCAATTTTGAGTTAATTTTTACATAGGGCATGAGGCCTGGATTGAAGTTCATTTGTTCCAGCACTGTTTGTTGAAAAGACTATCCTTTATTTTTTTTAAAGATTTTATTTATTTATTTTTTTCCCCTTAAAGCCCCAGTAGATAGTTGTATGTCATAGCTGCACATCCTTCTAGTTGCTGTATGTGGGACACGGCCTCAGCATGGCCGGAGAAGCGGTGCGTCGGTGCGCGCCCGGGATCCGAACCCGGGCCGCCAGCAGTGGAGCGTGCGCACTTAACCGCTAAGCCACGGGGCCGGCCCTATCCTTTCTTTATTGAATCGCTTTTGTACCTTTGTCAAAAATCAGTTGACCATATATGTATGGGTCATGGAAGGGTTTTCAGCAGGGAAGTGACATGAACACATTGCCATTTTTAAGATGACTCTGGCTGCTGTATAGAGATAATGAATCCAAGTAGGTAAGGATAGCAATAATGAAAATGAGAATTAGTATGTATTTACTGTGTGCCAAGCACTGTGCCACACCCTTTATATAGATTATCTTCTTGAATCCTCACAACAGCCCTATGAGCTAGACACTGTTATTCTTATTCTGCTGATGGGACAGTGAGGCACAGAATGACCTGCCCAGGGTCCTTCCTTTGTTAGTGATAGAGATGGGAGTCGAACTCAGGCCAGTCTGACTCCTGAGCAGCTCTTCTCAACTGGGGTTCTGTGAAAGAATTAATACTTAATGCCCTAAAGCCTCTGTTGTGTATAATGAATTCTCTTCTTTCCTGTGCATCTAGAGTGGTACTAGCTGTGTACCGTTCTTGGGAACGTTACATAAGGAGTCACTGAAATCATTTTCTGTATGTTTTTTGTTTTCTCACAGAACCCTGCTTGAGAAAGACTACTCCAGAGCTCATGCTCATAATCACTTGAGTAACTGCAGGGTCCAGAAAGAGATGATGGCAGCCTAGACTGGGGGGGAGTGGCAGCAGGAACTGAGAGAAATGTACAGAATGGATGGAGGTGGGGTTACACAACTTGAGGGAGAGGTCAAGAAGGACATCCAGGCCTCGGGCCTGATCAGTTAGTTGGATAGTGTTACCGTTTACTGCAATGAGAAATACTGGGAAACTTAGAAATTTGTATGGTGGGATGGGCTGGGGGCTTCCATTTTATATGTATTGAGCTTGAATAGCTCGAGATCCAAGTGACATAGCTCAGTCCTGGTTCATGAGATCTGGTAAGCATGCAGTGTTGTAGTCAAAAAAAGAATTTCCATCTTTTTGGGTGGTCACTGGACTAGTGTAGGTACGATTGTGAGTGGAAGACATTTATCTAAGAATCAACACTTGCCCAGTAGTACTTTCTGTTAACGATGGAAAATGTTCTGTATCTGTACTGTCCAGTACTATAGCCACTAGCTCCATGTGGCTATTTAAATTTTAATTGGTTAATTTTAATTAATTTGTTAAATATACATTAATTAAAATTTAAAACTCAAATCCTCAGTCATTCTAGGAAATATTTGGACCCTTTAAAACTGTTTATTAGTACTTTGGCAAGACATGGTCCACTGAATTTTGTAAGGTGTTTTACTATGTAACTAGTTTACTTTGTACTTAATTTAATTGCTTAACATTGCCTGTCAATAATTTTTTTTTCCTTCTAAAAAACCAAACTTATAGAAACAGAGATCAGATTTATGGTTGCCAGAGTGGGGAGTAGGGGCTGGGGGGATTGGGTGAGGGGGGTCAAAAGGTACAAACTTCCAGTTCTAAGATAAATAAGTCCTGGGGATGTAATGTACAGTACGGTGACTACAGTTAACAATACTGGAGTGTATATTTGAAAGTTGCTAAGAGAATAGATCTTAAAACTTCTTTATCATAAGGGGGAAAAAATTATAACTATGAGGTGTGAGGGATGTTAACTAAACTTATTGTGGTAGTCATTTCACAATATATACTTATATCAAATCATTATGTTGTATACTTTAAACTTATACAATGTTATAATTAAACTTATACAATGTTATTTGTAAATTATATCTCGATAAAACTGGGAAAAATAATTTTTTTTTCTTCTTTCTAGCTATTAGGGAATTTTCTTCAGTGGTATGGCATTTTCTCAAATAAAACTCTTCAGGAGTTATCAATAGATGGTTTATTAAATAGATACATTCTCATGGCTTTTCAGAATTCGGAATATGGAGATGACAGCATCAAGAAAGCCCAAAATGTGAGTTAAATGACATGTATTGTAGTTTTAAAAGCACATAAGTTAAAGTGAATTAAGTTTTCTTTCTTTAAAGAGAGATTTGAGAATTTTATGAAAACCCCCGTGATTATTGAACTTGGTGTAATGTTGACAATCAGTTTGTCTCCCAGGTAATTTTAAACCCCCTTAGCATTTTTTATATAAAAATTCATACTGTTATACATGTGTTTATCCTTCCATCTATCTATACCAGTATTTCATAAGTATTAATAAAAGTTTTAATTTGGGGATAATAATTTTTTAATAGTTGGATGAATGTTATTTTGAGTGTTATTAAAGAAATGATGTCTTTTCTCATTTAAGAAATAACTTTATTTAATATTATTTTGTTTTCTACTTTATATATGTTATACAATTTGATCTTTTTTGAAAATATTTTTTTAAACCATCACAAAATTAAAGAAAATTTGCAAGTACAGTAGAATTTTTTTCCCTGAACCATGTCAGAGTAAGTCTCTGACATGATACCTCCCACCCTCAAATACTTTTGTGTCTGTTTCCTATAAACCTGGATATTTTTAAACATGATTACAATATAACCATCAACATCAGGAAATTAATATTTATATATTACTGTCACCTAATCTTTAGACCCCTCTTCGGGTTTTGTCAGTTATCTCAATAATATCCATCATTTGCAAAAGAAATTCCTGATCATCCTTTGCATTTAATTGTCTTGTCTTCTTAGTCTCCTTTAATCTGGAAGCATTCTTCAAGTCTTCCTTGACCTTTGTAACTTTGACACTTTTGAAGATGATAGGCCAGTTATTTTGTAGAATGTCCCTCGATTTGGGTCTGTCTGATATTCTCTTAGGATTAGATTCAGATTCTGCATCTTTGGCGGGAATGGTCCCGGATTTTGTTAGTAGGAGTCCTTTCAAGTTGACTTCTGTGACCTTCTAACATGTCCTCTCATTTGCGGGGAGCACTTTCTTACTTTCTGGCAGACAGTGTTGCATGCTCATCTTGTATTTGTTCGGCTCCAGCCCTGAAATCAGTCATTTCTCCAAGCATCCCTGGCTTTTTTGGTGGGGAGCCTTCTCTACCCCTGGACTGGACTGACTCCCCTAGTAGGCTGCCGTCTGCCATGTGGGAATCAGCCTCACCTTCCTTGGGTTTTGTACTGCCACTATGCCTGTTCACCCTGCTTAGGCTCTTGCCTTTGGCTGCCCCTCTGGTGTGATGCTCTCTTCACCCCACTCTGGACCAACACGACTCCCACTGCTGGCATGAATGCCTGCTAACTGAAGTGTTCAGCGTGGAGAGGGGCTGTAATTTGATATTTACACAGCATGTGCTTTTACATCAAAAGCCGCTGATAAAGGACAGTTCAGTTCATTGAGGGCTTCCTGGAAGACTGGAAAATGAAGCAGTTGGTTGTCAATTTTATGTCCCTAATTTACTTAAATATTGGAGAAATTTATCTTTTGCCTTGAGTATCTATCTGTTGAAGTTAAAAATTCAGGTGTATTTATATAGTTAATGTAGGAAGTCAGGTTTAAAAGAATATCCCTTCAAAGCAATTAGCTATATATAGCTCAATAGCAAGTCTTCTAGTTAAATACGTTTTACCCATTATCTAGACTCAGGTTTTAGACGCTTCCATTTATTTTAACTATTTTATTTTGCATCTTTCTTCTTCATAGGTAATCAATTGTTTTCCCAAGCAGTGGTTCATGAATTTGAAAGGAGAAAGAACTATTTCTCAGCTAGAAAACTTCTGTCGATACCTTGTACACTTAGCAGATACAATTTACAGAAACAGCATTGGATGCTCTGATGTGGAAAAAAGAAATGCAAGGTAATTATTTATAATTATTTAATGAATGGTGATCTAGAGTCTTTGGTTAGTTGTCAGATTTAGTATTATTAAAAAGTTTTTAAGTAGAGACATGTTTAATTCAAACTGTATGTTGACTTAGTATTGGTAAACCCACCAAAAATACGCATCATTTTTCATTTTTGCAATTTTCATTTAATCTTTTTTCAGTATGTTATTTATGGAAGTATTAAAACTTCTGGTAAGGACCAGCCCTAAGGGGAATGAATGACTCATTGTTTTCTCTGTCTCCTCCCTTGAAGATTTGGGAAGATCTCAGGCTCTTAGAATGCCATGGATCTTGCTCTTTGGAGGTTCATTATACAGATGTAAACCCTAGAAAAGACATCACTGAAACCCAAAGTATATTGAAGGATATATCCCAATTTGGGGACAGTTGTGCTCTATGTTGAGTTTCTTTGTCTCCATATTATGGACTAAAGGTCATCACTCATGATTTTTGGGGAGCAGCTTATGCATAATTTTTATCAAGTGTTGCTAGGAAGGAATGAATAAACGAATCATTATCCCTTTTTGTGCACATTGTCTTGAATGTTCATGTAATTTTGGGATAAGTTTCTAGCATAAAAACTAAATAATAATAAGTAGTATATTTTGAAAGAATTTTCTTTTTAATAGTTTCATTTCATATATTCTTCCTAATGTCAGAGTTTCGTTGCTGTTGAGATCACACCATTAGTCATACCCCTATAACAGAACCTTTTTCTTTTCCCTCATTCCCCTTCCATGAAAAAGAACCTGATTTTCTTGAGAGACAATTTGCTCTTTTATGATAAAATTAAAATCAAAGTAGATAGTAAAGATTTTAGTGGTAAAATTCTTTGGCAGGTGATTTTGGTTCATATTTTAATTTCATGCTTAGCGTGTGTCATTTTGGTGTTGGTTGTTATTTATTGGCACTACTATTTCTTTTCAATGTGTTGTTTTTTACTAGATAAATCCTATTCATGTTTTAAATTTTGATTTATTTATATTTGACAGTGTTTTTGTTTGGGAGTTAAATATCAACAAACAGTATTTACTTTTCTACAGAAAAGAATTTCAGCAGCTATTTAAGTACCTTTTGTGTGCAGTGCACATAAAGTAGGTTCCACGTGGGTTACATGGTTTTACAAATAATAATCCTTCCCTAAAAGGTGCTTACTACAATTTTGTAGAGGAGAAGAGACAACTAATAATGTTACGTGTGCTGTTTCTCACAAGGGGTTCAAACTAAACATTAAAACGGTCAATCTTAAAGTGTGGTTCCTGGACCAGCAGCATCAGCATCACTTGGGAGCTTTGTTAGAAATGCAAATTCTCAGACCCACCCCAGATCTCCAGAGCTCTGGGGGTGAGGCCTGGTGATCTGTGTTGTAACAACCCTCTCGGTAATTCTTGTATGCTAAAATTTGATGTTTACCTAATAAGAAGGCAGACTGACTTCTAGCTGGGGTGAGAAGGAAGCCAGATTATGCTTTATTAGTGAATTTTGGAGGAGTAGAAATGATGCTGGATCTTGATGAATTGGTGATGAATACACACAAATGTAATTTGTGTTCCAGGTATTTTCTAAAAGAGGGGGGACTCTGGGAAGGAATAGGAGGCAGGGCTCTGAAGTAGTTTAGCAATAGATTACTTTCTTTCCTTACTAGCTATTAATGAAAATCATTGATCTGAATGAAACTTTGGACTGTTTTTGTTTTTGAAAATGAGCCCTTTGTCTCTGGGCTAGTCCTTTAAACATATTCAAGTTTTCTTTTATATGGATAAAAAAAACTTTTTAACATGCCGTAGCTTGCTTGTCTCTTTTTATTTCCCTTCTTTAAAAATGTATGCTTGGAAAATTGATCGCAAAACCTCAAAAATGGTCGTAAAGTCAATAATAAATTTTCCCTTCAAGGCTTTTGTACTAATTAATGAAATACTGCTACGTTTTTTCTCTTTTAGGGAAAACATAAAACAGATAGTAAAGCTCCTTGCAAGTGTTCGAGCTCTGGATCATGCTATGTCTGTTGCCAGTGACCACAACGTGAAGGAATTTAAGTCTTTGATTGAAGGAAAATAGATCTATGAGACTGGAAAGCCTGTTTGTTTTAATACCATTCCCAATGTATAAATTTTGTATATATGTAAAGTTTCTTAAACTGTAAAATACTGATTCTTGTTTTAATACAAAGAACATTATTAATATTCAGTACTGCGTCCTTACATGCAATTTCTTCAGAATGAAAGGAATTCAGATTATTTCTAGGAAGTCCATGAATGTTTTCCTTACTGCCTGTCATACTCTGTTTACAGAAGTATTTTATATGGTCATTCAAATTAACCCTCTCAGTTAATTGTTGTCTCTAAACCATGTGTGCAGTGTAAATTGTGTAATTATGCATATATATATTTATACCACCATGGAATTACTTTCACACTGGAAATCTGTGGTGTTTTTTCCTACAGAGTAAGCCTTTTAACAGCAGAAAATTATTCAGTAGCAAATTGTCTTAGGGAAATTCCTACACTGTTGCAACAAAAGGGCTGGCAAGTGACTAGTGTTCATCACCTTTTGGTTAGCAGTTGCTATCACCGTAGCTGTGCTGCCTTAAAATTGAGAATGGAGTGTGGACTCAGTCATTGGGTGAATGATGAACTTTCTTCCTTGAATCAGCATTACAGTCACATGTGGGTTTAATGTGAACTCTAAATGATATATGCAACGTAGGTTTTTGAAAAGAACATAGAAGTTTAATTTTTGGAAATAATAGACCCACAACCTAACTGCATGGTTTTGGGCTGTCTTGTCTCTTCATGATTTTACTCCCTGACCAGCTTACAAAAACATGCATTTGAATTTTAGTAGTCTGTCATTATATTTAAAATCCCACACATGTGAGTTCTATATGCAATAAAGAATACGCCTTGCTGATTAGCCACACCCAGGCAATTTAATATCCATGGTCTTCTATAATGTTTATACCATGTTGTAAATATTCAGAGAACTTGTTTTAAAGTTTATGCTTTCTGATTCTGTGATTTTCAAAAGAGGAACTTTTTGGAAATTAAGGACTATTGTTTGATAATTATATATGTAATTAAGCTTTAGCCAAGCATTAAATTAATTTTTAAATATATCCTTTGTTGTATTTTGCTGGCAACTAATTTCAGTTAGAGCATTTCAGATGACTCTAATATAGTGAGACTATTAGCAAGTGTACCCTGGGTCAAGTCAAATAATATTTAGAACAGTGCTATGCGTTCTAATTGCCCTGTCGATTTTATCTTTGTTGTAGGAACATTGCTTATCTCTACATAATCATTCTGGATGAATCTTTTGTTACACCTTAGTGGCCTACTAAATAGAATTAAAATGAGAACACTTATTCTTAACTTCAATGGAATAAAACATATAAACGTGTGTATATATATATATACATGACATGCACATCATTTGTGCCTTAAATTTGTGTTTCCAAACCCATTAGACTGATTATTTTTCCAATATCTGCTTTCAAGGACTCTTGGAGTAAACTCTGAGACTTCTCATCCTATGAAATCCATCAGGCTGTTTTGGTTTCAGGAATGGGTTTGAATACCATACCTTGATATAATGTGAATTTAGCATAGAACTGTGCATCAACAAGTGGTTATCATATCTCAACCAGAAGATTTTCATTCCTGGAATAGCTGAAGTACATTCTTATGAAGCGAATTGTCAAAAGATAAATTCAGGGCCGGCCCCGTGGCCTGGTGGTTAAATTCAGCATGCTCTGCTTCCGTGGCCTGGGTTCGGTTCTCAGGTGCGGACCTACACCACTTGGCGGCCGTGCTGTGGCAGCAACCCACGTATAAAATAGAGGAAGATTGGCAACAGCTGTTAGCTCAGAGCAAATCTTCCTCAGCAAAAAAAAAAAAAAAAGATAAATTCAGAAGGTGATGTTTTAATAAAGCTGAAGTTTTGTCTTTAGTTTTTTCTTTTGGAGCAGTCTTCTGAATTAACTCCAAAATAGGTGAGGGGAGTTTTTAAAAAGAAAAGTTACTTTATTGAAGCAATACAAACCACGGTCATAAAGACTGATTGCTATTGTACCAAATGATGTTGGTCCCCCACCCGTATTCCTGTTGATGCTGTGATGTCCTACTGCAAGCACCTGCGGCTCTGCCTGCAGGCTTTCTTTTGGCTTGTGCAGCAGGCTGGAATGTCCGCCAGTTAATGTCCCAGGGGGCAGCCCTCAGCCAAAGAAAGGAGCGGGAGGATAAATACCTCAGTGTGTTAGTTCGGGTCCCCTGGGGAACAGTCACTGAGATGGCGTTAGATGTACCAGAGATTTATTGGGGGAGACGACAATGAGGGGAAAAGGAGACGGAGCTGGAGGAGGCCTGAGAGCTGAGACATCAGGAGGCGAATGTGACCTCTGTGAAGGAGAGGGAAGGAATTAAACAAGGTCTCAGACATTAGTGCAGTTCTAAGGTTTCAGCAAGGCTAACAGAATCCTCAGCCCAAAGTCACGATTCTGAGACTTCTATGTCTCCGAGAGCATGCCTTCCTTTGTATCCCTGCCATGCTCAGTCACCGGTGGAGAGCAGCTCTTGGGGAGCACTGTCTGGTGCAACCAGGGCCTCCTTGTAGGAGATCCGAGAGGCACGATTTCACGTCCACCACACCAACTTTCTAATCTCTCAGGGAGGAAAACAGGGGTGTTGCACATCATCTTCCAGAGGGCTTTTGTTGATGTGAGCCATACTTGCCTGCATTGATAACCTCATCACCCAGAATTGGCCAAAAATTGCACAAGTCTTACAGCAAGTACCTTCCTCATGAGAATACACTAAAATGTAGAACTCCTGAATTTTTTTAAAGCCAGGTTTATTGAGGTATAATTTATGAATAGTGAAGTTTACCCTCTAAGTGTGAATAGTTCAATGAGTTTTAACAAATGCCTAATTTTGTTTTAAGTGCTTATTTCCCTTGAAATTATGAAGCCCTCCTAAAAGTGGTCAAATGTAGAGCTGTAAAATACAACATGAAAATGTAAGTTGCTACACTGTAGTGGTTCTTTATGGTTACAAGAACTCTTCTCATCTCTAACATGGGCATATCTACATATTAAAGGGAGTGTTGCCATTCACTGATGATGGCAAGGAACATTTCGGTCTGTTGTTTCAAGTAAATGAAAATGAGAACAATTAAACACTAGAACTTCTACATGTAGTGAGAACAGTAAAGCACATCTGAATGTTTGGGAGGCTTTATACTTCGATGAGGCTGTCATCGTCCAAAATGTTTTGGAGACTGCCCTCCAGCACAGAAATTGTCTATGGATATTAGATTCACAGCTGCTGAGAATGGCTTCAGACTGCCCAGCAAAGGCAGACAGGCTAAAAATTGTTATATGGGATTGGTATTGATGTGCAATGTTGACTGGCCCCTGGTCTGCTTCTGGACCTCCAGGCCCCAGTGATTTGTACTGGCTTTCCTCCAGCCTGTCAGCCCTAACTCCAGCAGAGGCTGAGAGGCTAGAATCATCCTGTACAACGAGAATGCCTAGCACAGCATTTTTCAGAATACATACTGTGGTCCACTTAAAAAGATCTTTAGGAAAATGTACCTTATAGCCCATGCTTGATGATTCAAAACACGTGGTAAACGATAAACGGTTTGACAAATCCTGTAGAAACCATTTTAAGCTACTTTACAAGAACACTTTGACCATGAAAGCTTATCTTTTACATTTAACCTTAGATGCTGAAATTCCAGAGATGCTTGCTGCTTAGGGACCAAGAGCCAGATTGAAGAGTGAACATCCTGCAGCTCTGATCTCAGTGAGGCTGGGCCCTGTTATGGCTCTGGTCCTTTGATTTCCATGGAATCCTTGTGTATCATTAAACCCCCTTCACTTGAACTCTCTTGAGTTGCTCTCTTGTTCCAAATGAAAACTCTACTTTTGTCACATACAAGTTCTCTTTTGGGACTAGTGGCAATTTCCTTACCTATTGCATGTCTGAGTGATTTTTCAGTCTCAATTTTTTTGTTTGATTTGATTCTCAAAGTGATTCTGCTCTTAAGCTTACTACATTTTCTACTCACCGATTTTCCATTTTTCCGGTTTAAAATCTTATCCTTCACTGATTACTACGAACGTATTTAAAGCAAATAGTTAATGCTATTTGTAACCCAGAGTTGTGTTGTCTCTCAAAACCACTGTTTTCTCTTTAACAAGGAGCCATCCCTTTCTATGTAGTAATAGATCTCTGCAGATCCTGTTATGAAAGTCAGCTTTAGCCTGTGTAACCCAAAAAATAAGCTGGTAAAGATAACTGGATCAGACTGTTAATATTCCCCAGATTTGCCAAACATTTTCCAGCATTTTTGACAAGGAAATCCAGGCTATAAGGAAAAGATAAAGATGGTAAACATCTGTCAGAATTCATAGTCTTGTAACATATGGTATAGTTTTTTTTATGTCATTGTTTCAGATAACCATTAATCATTTCTAAATTAATAAATCCTAGCTGTAGTTTGCTGGAGACACACTATTAGATTGGACCATCCATAGTCACTGAGTATTTTTGACCTATAGAAATGGCAATTGTATGTTTCAACCTGATAGAATTGCTCACAGGAGAAATAATTTGGTCAAAAATCAACATCTAAAAATCAGGGTGTTGGGCTGGCCCTGTGGCTTAGCGGTTAAGTGCGTGCGCTCCGCTGCTGGTGGCCCAGGTTCGGATCCCGGGCGCGCACCGACGCACCGCTTATCCGGCCATGCTGAGGCCGCGTCCCACATCCAGCAACTAGAAGGATGTGCAGCTATGACATACAACTATCTACTGGGGCTTTGGGGGAAAAATAAATAAATAAATAAAAATTTAAATAAATAAATAAATAAAAATCAGGGTGTTTGCGTTCAATTCGTTGAAGCTGTTGAAGCTGATTTCTAAACATCTGCCTAGGGCTGTTGCTGATCTCAGTTTCTCTCCTGATGGAAAGTCATATACACCTTGTATCAGTTGTCTGTGGCTGCTGTAACAAATTACCACAAACTGGGTAGTTTAAAATAACAGAAATTCATTCTCTCACAGTTCTGGAGGCCAGAAATTCAAAATCAAGGTGTTGGCAGGGTCGTGCTCTCTCCCAAAGCTCTAGGGAAGAATCCTTCCTGCCCTCTTCCAGCTTCCGGTAGCTGCTGACACTCCTTGGCTATTGGCCACATTGCTCCAGTCTGTACCTCTGTCTTCACATTGTATGTGTGTGCGTATCTAATCTTCCTCTGCTGCCTCCTTATAAGGACACTTGTGGTTGCATTTAGGGCCTACCCAGATAATCCAAAATAATCTCAAAATCTTTAACTCAATCACATCTGGAAAGACTTGTCTTCCCTGTAAATTAACATTCACATGTTCCAGGGATTAGGATGTGGATATCTTGGGGGTGGTATTTTTCAGCCTTCTACAGACCTCATTGCTCATTTTCAAGGGTCAAGAAAGTCTCAGCCCATCTCTGTAGGCCCTTAGGACCTCACTAAGAAGTCTGTGTATACCACTTAACCTGTATTTTAAATCAGCCAACCCAAAGACACTTCAAATTTGGTAAAAATTTGTGCAGCTATTTTCAACTGCTCTAACAAACAAAGAAGTATAAAAAGGAAAGAGGGACAAGAAAAGGAAGGAATAACAGTTTTAAAAAGACAGTAGTCAAATGGCCCTTATGTTTATTTTATGTGGTTATTTTATGACTAAAATGATCTATTTTGAAAGGATTTGAAAAAGCTGTGGCCTTCTCCTGACAACTCTAGGAATAAGAGTCCTGTTTACCCCCTAGTTTAACGTAAAGAAAGAAGCAGTAGTTCAAACCCAGAACCAAGAAACTTTGACCTTGGGCCGGCCCTGTGGCTTGGTGGTTAAGTGCGCGCGCTGCGATGCTGGTGGCCCGGGTTCGGATCCCGGGTGCGCATTGAGGCGCCACTTCTCCGTTCATCCTGAGGCCGAGTCCCGCATGCAGCAACTAGAAGGATGTGCAGCTACGACATACAACTATCCACTGGGGCTTTGGGGGGAAAAAATAAAATAAATAAAATCTTTAAAAAAAAAAAAAAAAAGAAACTTTGACCTCAATCTCCTTAGTCCAAAATCAAAAGAAATCATGAATAGGCAGAACACTTGCTTCTGAAAGAGCCCAGCACCCATACTTCCCTCTGAGAAAGGAGGGGTTCCTAGCGTAGTCTCACACAGAAACAGATGTGGTGGAAGGGATCTTAGGTTTGGGGTGGGCAAGTTTGGTTTCAAAGTCCCAACTCAACTTGAAACTAATTTTTTTTTTTTGTGAGTAAGATCAGCCCTGAGCTAACATCCATGCCAATCCTCCTCTTTTTGCTGAGGAAGACTAGCCCTGGGCTAACATCCGTGCCCATCTTCCTCCACTTTATATGGGATGCCAGCACACAAGGCCTGACAAGCGGTGCATCGGTGCGTGCCCGGAATCCGAACCCCGGCCGCCAGCAGCGGAGGAGGCGCACTTAACTGCTACGCCACAGGGCCGGCCCGAAACTGAGTAATTTTTAACCAGTTAACTTTTCTGGGTCTCAGTTGTCATAAAACGCAACTCCCAAGCAACGTACTTAATAACATCAACATCTCTCCTGGAACCATACTATCCATGTCTTCCTAGTGTATGGCATTCATTCAGGGCTATAGAGGCATTATATCTGAAGAAGCCAATAAGAAAAATTCCATTCTCATCCACTCCCATTTAGTTTTCTCTGTCAAATACAATCTCCCATTGAAATGGATTCTTCTGGAAAGAAAAATAAGCATCCATTTGATTATCTTAATATAAGTTTAATTCCGAGGCTGCTGTCAGTAACCACCACAAAAAGCAAAACAGTTTTTCTAAGGAGATAATACTAAACGAGAAAGAAATCCTCTCCAGCTCTCAGAACTAAATCCAAGTGTCTTTGCACATCTCCTTCTACAAAACAAGTGGCTTCTTTTCTAATGAATTATAGCTACTTTAGTATCCTGAAACCAGGGTGGGTCCAGCTTCTCTAAAACGGAAGAAGAAATGTTAAATTAAGTCACATGACAGGGCCTGGAGGGGGAAATGATTTTGTGCAGTATACCAAATTTAAATTCTGCTTTTGCTGTTAAAATAAAAGCAAGAAGGGGAAGAGGTAAGAAAAAAAATTGCAAAGGCAAGTGAAAACAGTTTCTCCGAGTACTGGGTTCTTCGTTTTTCAATTCCTTTTGACCTTGTTAGTTTTGACTTCATTCCCATAGTTAGGTTTATTAAGTGGAAACAGAATGAGAAGTCCGTGGGACACACTGATATTAGCCAGGAAGCATGATTCGTTGAAAATGCGGATAAGATGAAAGGGCGAGGCGCCTTTAGTTATGAAATCCCACGGCTGGCATAAGCTATTCCCCAGTCAGTGACACCCTAGCTGCCCCGGTCTCAGTACCGCCATGTTTTGACTTAGTCTTGAGACTCTGGTTTGTGCTCTTCCACTCTCCACCGTACACAGAGCTGAGCACTCTTTTCTACAGGACTCCTGAAAGCTCCAGAACACTCCAGAAGAAACGGCAGCAGACAGAGTTTTTCCAAAGCAGGCACTGGTTTTCCTTCCTGCTGCCTCTCGGCGTGTTCGCGGTCAGACACCATGGACAGCTCTCCAGGCGCCGCCGGGTCGGCCCCGCGTGCCGACTGTCCCGAGCCCTCCCCCTCGCCCATCAGGCCGGTGGGGGCGGCAGGGGGTGGTCCAGACACCCATCTTGGGCACGTATCAATACCCAGCCCCCAGAGCTCTTCCCCAGAGTCCCTCCCTGGCGCCCACGGGGAGTGTTGGTGAGCTCTGAAGAGCCCACGCGAAGGGGCCAGGGAGGCAGAACCTCCCTTTCCCGGCATCCCCAGCGGTGGGACCTGCAGCCGCGGCCTGGGGGACGCGCCGCCCGAGGCGAAGGTCACCGCGCGCGGAGGCGCCGAACAGCCCCTCGCCGCAGGGTCCCAGGCGGCCAGAGTGGGCGGGGCCTCCCTCCCGAAGCCCCGCCCCTTCCCCCACGGAGGGCGGCCCTTCCGCCCCCGGCCGCGGCGCAATGCGGAAGAGATGGGCCTGCTGGACCGGAAGTGACGCTTCCGGCGCCTGTGGCGGTGGCGGCTGCGGGAGAAGGAGGAGGAGGAGCCGGCGGAAGAGGTGAGCCAGCCGGCGGGGGGCGGGGAGCGGCCGCGGCCAGACCCACCGCCAGCCGGGCGCGCGGGCGGGCGCTTCCTGAGGCGGTCTCCGCCGCCGCAGCCCAGGCGGGAGCGGTGAGGGGCGACCGAGGGCGGGCGGGGCTGCGAGGGGACCACCGGCCATGCGAGGCGCCGCGGCGGGCGGGGGGCTGTGGTGACAGCGGCTGTCAGCCTTCCTGCGGGAAAGGAACCCAGTCGGTTTGGGCGCCAGGTCCTCTCTTCTGGTGCATAATGGAGGGACTGGGCTGCTCGGCGCTTCCTTCCCCCCGGGAAGGAGCTGCTTTCCCGGGACCCCCGAGGAGCCCCGGTCGGGTCCATGTCCCGAGTCGTGACTCTTCCCGGGTGACCATTCATATATACGGGCTCCCGCCTGCGGTCCCCGCGGCCAGCGGTGGCCCGAGGCTGGGCGGGGGGCGGCGGTAACCGGTGCCGCTCCCCTGGCCCTTCGCCACCCGGGAGACCTGGCGTGTGGCTAAGCCCTTTCCTCCTCCCGCCCCCTAAGGAGCTTTGAACCAGGCTCGTTAACCTTCCCTCCCGCCGACCCCTCCTTTCCCCGCAAAGGAACGGCTTGAAGTTTCCGAATCGGTTCCCTTTCAGCGTAGTGACAGATCCCGAAGCAGGAAGCTGATAAATAACTCCGAATGAAATACGCTCAAAATTGTTCCCTTTGGTAAACATAAAGTAAACGGGAAACTCATCTTTACCCAACCGTTCATGGGCTTAGAGTGATAGAGCCTTGATCTGCCGGGAGAATCGGTCGCTTTTCCTCTTGCTTTTTGATCAAATTCAGTGACGACTTCTATTTTGGAATAAACCATTCTCTCCCCGAGCTCCGTTTTTTCCACCCCGCCCCCCCCATCAAAACCTGGCAGGGAGGGACTTCTGGATGCTTTGCAGTTCTTGCTGCAGAAGGAAACATCAGCTTCATTTGCTCTGCTTTGCTTGCTTTTCACAGGGCTGCCTCTGAAGAAAGGAGAATGGCGTTCAGCAAAGGATTTCGGATCTATCACAAATTGGACCCCCCACCTTTCAGCCTCATAGTGGAAACTAGGCATAAGGAAGAATGTCTCCTGTTCGAGTCTGGGGCTGTAGCTGTGCTCTGTAAGTCATGTTATAGCCCAGTTGATCATGGTCCCTGTTTTGATTCAAAATAATTCAGATTCAACCATTTTTTAGAGAAGACCCTGACAACCTCCTCACTGTATTTTATCTAGGAGATTATGCCTTTATTTTCTTTTAATCAAACCTTATTTTCTTTTAAACTTTCATTTTCTTTTTTTCCTCTGAGGCAGGTTTTTCCTAGGGGTTGGGGGAGATGCGGATTTTGGTTACAGGTTTTTGCTTTCTTGGGTTCTTCTGCTGCTTCTAAAAGTAAATCTTTCCAAAGAAATATGGTTGCAGTTTATATCACATCACATAAACCCGTCAAGTGGCTTAATTGATATCTTTACTGTAATGAACAGAATTTCTTATAGGTCAGTTATAGAAATGGACTATAAGAATGTTTATTTATCTAATATTGTTGGAGTATCTTATGGTGACGGCCTTATATTTTCATTAAGAGAATTGTAAGCAACTTCTAAAATTACATGTGAGATATGTGATTGATTTCATATTATTTAAAAAGTTATTTTGATAGTCTATTTTAAAGAAAAGGACTACTACACTACAAGAAAAATACTAGATTAGTAAGGTTTGGGTTATTTTGTGGGCAGACGAATAAAATTAAAAATGAAAAGATTAATTTGAATATTACATTTCTTTCTTGATATGAGATTTTGGCAGATAACTCCAGTTTGGAATTATTTGAAATATGATTGTGTTTTTAGAGGCTTTCTAGTGATAACTAGTTCTTTGTCATGTTTTTGCTATGTTCAGATCAGTTGAGTTACTGGGCATATTTTTATAAATTAAAAATAGTGTTTGAAAATCATACTTACAAATATAAGTCCCTAAATATTTTAAACTATTAGACTTTCTCCAGATTCAATAAGTGAAAAACCATAATTTGACGTTACCTGATTTCCTAATTTGTCTAAATTCTAAATGTTTCTTAAATTGTGATTGCTGGTAATAACGGAAAGTCAAATTTTCAGCTACAAAGTATGTATTACCTATAGTTATTAGGATTATTGCTATACTTTACTCCAAGGTCAGGAAACCTAAGGATAATCATATTTCCAAACCTCTAGCAGCCCCCTTTTTTGCCAAATAATGGTTTAAGAAAACAACTTCCTAAAACCATCCATTTTGGTATTAACATTCATTTTGAGGAAAAAGAATATTAAAAAGTTGTCTTAACTATTTATTAATTCGATTTATTTTTGTTAAATTTAGACTATGTAAGTAATTCTTTCAGGAGAAAAAAAGTTTGAATATTGCCTTTCTCTGTAAAGCTAGGGTAAATGGATACATAATCTCTTAGGTGTGTTATTAGCTTTCCTACTATAAACTTTACAGTAACATTTAAAATACTAATATTTAAGAGTTAACCGACCTTATTATAAGTTATTTGACTTGTAAAATTAATTTGACATTCAGTTTGGAGTGACACCAAGGTGTGTATTGTGCTGTAGAGTGTTCATTTTTAAAACTTTCACGTTTTTTGGGCCCGCCCCTTGGCTTAGCAGTTAAGTGCACACGCTCCGCTACTGGAGGGCTGGGTTCGGACCCCGGGCGCCCACCGAGGCACCACTTCTCTGGCCATGCTGAGGCCACGTCCCACATACAGCAACTAGAAGGATGTGCAGCTATGACATACAACTATCTACTGGGGCTTTGGGGGGAAAAAAAATAATAATAAGTTCAAACTCCTCAACCTGTCAATCAAGGCCTTCAATAATTTGGCCCCACCCTGTTTGTCCAGTGTTGATCCCCTTTAAGGAGACTCTGGTCGTTCCTCACTGCTTTCCCAAAGTACCATGCTTTTTCAAAACTTCATCATACTGTTCCTTGTTACCCTCCTCTTCTTCCAAGATGGTGAGAGTGCTTTTCTCTGCCTTTCCAATCCAAGCTTGTCAGTCCCAGCTCAAGTCTTCTTCCTTCACAAGAATCTGCTCTACCCACCCACTCTAGCTCTCTCTTGTCTCTTCCTTCCCTTCATTTCTCTAGAACTTAGTCTGTATCACAAGATACAGACTTCTACGTGCTGGTTTTGTTGTTCTCGCCATGCTTGTATGCAGGTGTTTTTCTTGAAAATAGATAGCGAAAGTGGCCCTATCCAGACTCAGTCTTCAGGTACCTAAATTTATGATTTCTACAGGCTCCGATTGCCCTGGCTTTAGAGAGTAAAGTAAAAAGTTAGACATCTTAGGCAATACATACCTTTGAGTATTGGCAGTGACTTAATTTTCTGGGCTTATGCGAGACGGGCCATGAGATACCCAGCATGAAGTCTTATCTTTCATATTATTAGCACATATAAAAAATAGGGTGCAAGTAAAAATACAATGAAATTAATCTCTGATCACAGATCCTCATAGGGACTGAATGTCCCCTAATCCAACCTTTAGGACTCTGTCTTTATGTTGATAGGATTCTAAGCTTGAATCAGTCATGATGCTGTGACTTAATCAATCAATGAACCAGTGGTTTTTAGCCCTGGCTGGACATTATAATTACCTGGGGGGGGTGGTAGGAGGAGTTTACAAATACTGGTGCCTGGGCTCCAGCCCCCAAGATATTCTGATGTAATTAGATTGGAATGATCATTTCTGAGCATAGTTTGTAGAGGCCTTTCTATGATAGATTATGGGATAACTCCCGCCCCCCCTTTTTTCTCCCCAAAGCCCCAGTAGATAGTTGTATGTTGTAGTTGCACATCCTGCTAGTTGCTGTATGTGGGATCCCGCCTCAGCATGGCCGGACAAGCGGTGCGTCGGTGCACGCCGGGGATCCGAACCCCGGGCCACTTGTAGCGGAGCGCGCACACTTAACTGCTAAGCCACGGGGCCGGTCCCTGGGATAACTTTTTTGGCTTGCAAATTTTATCCAAAATAACCACATTTCCAGAATTTTAATGCTATTATTGTCTATTATGGGGCCAATAATGAGTTTTCTTGAAACCCACAGCCTGAACCAAGTGCTGATGCTCCCATAGCACTTTTACTGTAGTGCTTTCACAATATGTGGAACTGTGTTCAGGTTTCTGTGTCTAGATGCTGTACTCCTTGAGGAGAGGGCCCATGTCTTAGTAATCTTTGTATCCCCAGTGCTTAGTACAGTGTGTTACTCATACTTGCATAATAACTGATTATTAAATAAGTGGCATAGGGAGAAAGACTAACTTAAACTAGATTAATTACAAATTTGACAAAGATGCAGTATTCTCTGCTTGAAAGTATGGTACCTTTTCCTATGAAATTTATTTTTTGTCTTCTAAAGAATTGCCATTTGACTGAACTTCTGATATAAAACACGTATATTACACATTGTTTGGATTTGTTACTGAAAAATCATTGGAAATAACTATTAGTCACATTATTAAGATTTTTCTGAAATGCCAGTTAAAATGTGTGTGATTGTTATTTATGACTTCTATAAATACTGTTAATAATTTGTTTTAAAATACTTTTCTTTTTTTTTTTTTAAAGATTTTATTTATTTATTTTTTCCCCCGAAAGCCACCGTAGATAGTTGTATGTCACAGCTGCACATCCTTCTAGTTGCTATATGTGGGACGCGGCCTCAGCATGGCCAGAGAAGTGGTGCATCGGTGCGCACCCGGGATCTGAACCCGGGCCGCCAGCAGCGGAGCGCGTGCGCTTAACCGCTAAGCCACAGGGCCGGCCCTGTAAAATATTTTTCTTTAGATGGAAAATAATTTCATTATTCATTTCTTTTGTTGCATTTATTTAAAAAACCTCTGAAACATTCTTATCTGTAGATAATTGTTAATATGTTTTTTAGTAGTGTACCCATTTTTAGTGTTACTCATTTTTGAAAATTACTAGTCCAGAAAAATGTTCAATTAAATGGAAAATTTGGTGTCTATGGAGCAGTGGTTCAGTGTAGCAAGTGGACTCCCTGTGACTAGTATACTGTGTCTGGACCAGTGTAAGCAGTAAGTGTGATGGTTGGTGAATTATAACCCTATATATTTTTTCTTGGAAACCAATTTATTAAGAGATGAAAGAAGACATCTGTCAGTTTTGTTTCGGGTTCCGTTTCTGTCATCTTTCTATAGTTACACATGTAAAAAGACCATCACAGGGGAAGGACAAGGAGCCAGTCAGACAGATAGCATGCATTAAATTCACAAGCCGTCTCATTATTTTACAGCCCAAATCATGCTTCGGTAAAGGTAAATAATTTACTTCATAGTTGTATCCTAAATAGAAGATGAAGTAAAGAGAAGGTCAACACATGGGAAATGGAGGATGATTCTAAAAACAGAAGTTATGGATCACCTGTTTAAAAGATGGGCATGTAAGGTGGTGATGTAAATTCCTAATTCTTAAAATTAGAGCTTTTGTTCTTTTCGATATCTCATACTAGAATGGTAGTAAGGATTAACTGCTTTTATCTGTCTAGTGGTAAGATTATTTTCAGGTTTTCCAGATAGCATGATTTGAGTCAAATCAGGATTCAAATCGTATAGTTTAATAGATAGCAAGATCATATCACTTAACTCTGGACCTGGTTTTACCCCAGGTTGTCCATCTACATTTCTTTACCTAATTTTTTCTTTTATCATGGAAACATGAGCCATAAAACTACACGACAATATTCTGGAGATCTTTGTCACAGAATGTGAAGTGTCCTGCCTTTTCTATGAAACCATCCACTGTAAAGAGTAATAATAATTTCCATTTACTTGAGACTTACTCTGCTAGTCACAACATTAAGCCAGAGGTTCCTAACTTTTATTGTTTCATAGTGTTCTTGGTGTCTCAAGTTTTTCACAGCACTCGTAAGCCACAGTTCTGTTTGTTAAATAGTTAGGGCCAAACAATAAACATTTATGTCCTGACAACTTTAGTAGCTGTTTTAAAAAAATAATGCAAATAAATTGAGAATAATTTATTTCCTTTGTAAATAACCACAGTTATTTACTCATGGGCTCTGTGTGCCTATTGAGCACAGAACAGCTTTTCAGACCTTGGGATCAGATTGGACAGTACCTCCCTTGTTTCCTGTTCCACATTGATTTTGGAGTGGTACTTGGTTTTTATCACAGTAACCACTGATAATCCACCTTCACAAAGATATGTCATCAAAGGGATGTGTTGCAGTCTAATGTTAAAACTCTGAACTACCTCAGGCTAATAGTTTGGGCAGTGTCCAACATATGTTGAGTATCTCCATGTTTCCTTCAGTTTAAAGGATCCTACAGCTTTCCTGGAGGGTTGCTGAAGTGTCCTGGAGCATCTCAGCATACAGTTTAGGAGACGTGGCATTAGAAATGCTTTATTTCATTTAATTCTGTGGGTTGTGCTTTTATTCCCATTTCACAATGTTAAAACAGGCCTGGAGAGATTAAATAACTGCTCCAGTGATACAGTCTTACCATTTGATTTTTTCACTGTAAGTATTGTTTGTACTGTTTTGAGAGTGGTGGTTATTATTTTTGGGGTTGGAGAATGAAGAACGAAAAGAAGGGTTTGCTAGTAGAAAACTTTCAAGTTGAGTGAAATCAGTAGCATTTTCTAATGAGGGAAATGTTAAACTTGGTGTGTTGTTGATTACAAAGTATTAATATGTAAGATAGGAAACATGGTTTGATTTAGAGTTAGGTCATTAAAAGCATAAAGTTTCTTTGGTGGGCCAAGTTAAATGTCAGGTTCTAGAATTTTGGTTGACGAATGTAGTAGGTGGTGATGACAAGCAGTGTGCATGGTTTTTTTTTTTTAATTGGCAAATGCTGCCACTCAGCATGATTGCCCTTTAGATAAGCTACAGTATCTTATCTCTTTTTAAGAAAAATTTTCAAGTTGAGAGAAGTGACTTTTTTTTTTTTTGCTGAGGAAGCTTTGCCCTGAGCTAACATCTGTTGCACATCTCCCTCTTTTTGCTTGAGGAAGATTCTTCACCCTGAGCTAACATCTGTGCCAATGAGAGAAGTGAATTTTTTGTGTGTGTGTGTGAGGAAGATTAGCCCTCGGCTAGCATCTGTTGCCAGTCCTCCTCTTTTTGCTGAGGATGATTCGCCCTGGGCTAGCATCGGTGCCCATCTTCCTCTACTTTATATGTGGGATGCCTGCCAGTTCATGGCTTGACAAGCAGTGCATAGGTCCACGCCTGGGATCTGAACCTGCAAACCCCAGGCTGTCGAAGCAGAGCATACAAGCTTAACCACTACGCCACTGGGCCAGCCCCAAGAACTGACTGTTTATAGGTAACTTTTTCTGCACAGAAATAATGAAATTGAGACTTCCTATATATCATTTTATGTAAGGAATGCACAAATTCATTTTCTTTTTGTAAGTAATTGTTGGAATGGTCATATTTAATAGAAAAGAAAATAAACAGCAACTTAAATATCAGCGCTTTAGAAAAACATCAACCTCACTTTTCCATCCTGGGCCGGGTAGCAGGATTAGGCTACTAATGGAGGGCCAAACTAGTAGTTCCCAAGTGCTTTCATTTCTTTACCAGCTAACTTTACTACAAGGAAATAAAAGGTAGAGGCAAAATTTCTTTCTCACTGAGCAGTGACACCTGTTATGTGACTTTTTATTATACAGTTTCAGGTCTATCAGATGTGCTAAATTGTCCTGTAGAATATAACTAGCCCAGGACTGCAACAGGATGATTGCTTCTGACCGTGATGGTGTAACAGGAACTGGATTTACCCTCATACTTTAAATAATAGCAACAACAAAACAAACAAAATATATGAAACAGTTTTCAGACATTGAGCAATAGGCAGCACAAGACACTGATCCCCAAGAGAAGGGAAACAAAGGAAGGGAGCCTTACAGTCACTTCAGTTGTTACCTTGAGAGCTTCCAGGCTGCAGCAGCAGGAGGATGAACCTAAACAAAGCCTAGCAGTCTCCCTGACTTGAGGAGACAGAGTAGGGACTTTGGGGAAGCCAAGGCAGTGAGAATTCTCAGGACTGAGTAGCGGAGAGAAGACAGCTGCACAGAGAGCTCCAGAGATGTGTTGAGGGTTCCCCTTGAGACTTCAGCTGAATACTGATCAGGGCCAGTGTGTGAGGGCACTACCCAAGGCCGGGAAAGAACCACCAAAAGGGAGCAGACCGAAGAATTCCTAGAGCTTACGCAGGGCTGGGAGTAGTTCATGTTCTAAACAGCCAGAGTGGAGAAATCTTGTAATACTCAGGGAATGGGGTTGAATCCTCAGAAGGGTATATTGCTTCATAGCGGGGCAAAGCATCCCTAGACTAAATGCTTCTGTGGATCTGTCTGACAGAACAACTGTTTCCAAATAACTTAATTTCTAAATAACCTAATTATAATCCAGAACAAAGTTTAAGAATATTTATAGGAATACAAAATGTATTACACATATATCCAGCATTCAATCCTGTAAAATTCACAATGTCTAGCATTCAGTTAAAAATTACCATGCCTGCAAAGAAGCAGGAAAATATATCCCATAATGAGGAGAAAAGTCAATCTGTAGAAACAGATGCTAAAATTAATAAACAAGGACATTAAAACAGCTATTATAAATATACTCCATATGTTCAAGAAGTACAGAAGAGGATGAGCATGTTAAGGAGAAATGAAGGAGAATGTTAAGGAGAATTTCACTTCTAGAAATGAAAATAATATCTGAAATGAAAAAATACACTTATAGGGGTTAAGAGATTAGACAGTGCAGAATAAATGGCGAATTTGAAGATACAATAATAGAAACAACCCAAAATGAAACACAGAAAAAAAGACTAAAGTAAATAAACAGAGCATCAGTGGGCTGTGGGACAACTTCAGGTAGCCCAATATATATGTGTAATTGGAATTCTAGAAGGAATGGGGTGGGGCAGGAAAATATTTGAAGGAATATGGCTGACAATTTTCCAAATTTGATGAAAACTATAAATCTAGAGATTCAAGATGCTAAATGAACCCCAAGGAGAAGAAACGTGAAGAAAACTACACCCAAATACATAATAAAAATGCTTAAAACCAGTGATGTAGAGAAAAATCTTACAAGTAGCCCAAGATAAAAAAAACGTATATGCAGAAGAATGAAGATGTGAATGGTGATAGACTTTTCTTCAAGAAACAATCTAAGCCAGAGGACATAGAGCAATATCTTTAAAGTACTTAAAGGAAAAAAAATTGCCCAAAGCTGTCCACCTAGGATTCTGTACCTAACCACAAAGACAATGTAAAGACGTTTTCAGATATTCAAAAGCTAAAAAAAACCTCGCCACTTATAATGAGTAGCAGTTTAAATAGTATTGCTTTTCTCTGCATCTAGTGGCAACATTTTCAAAAATTCTGATGTGGTCAAGTCTGAGTCAGTGAAATTTTGTTAGTTACGTTTAAACTGTAAGTTTAAAAGAAGCATAAAGAGTGGAGTGGACTTGTGCAATTGGGGTTAGCCTCTTTAGAGTGCCAAAAGGTGGTATAGCTTTAAAAATTACATATATTTTTACTGCTGACAATTAAAGTTATTTTGAGGTTTTTAATGGTTGTTAATAAGAATTTGTTTTTATCTTTTTCCCCTAAAATAGATTTTGCAAGTGTAAGCCATTGTTCCTCTGTAGTGGTACATAATATAAGCACATGCATTCACATTGGAATACATTTCATAGTTACTGAACTAGTCAAATTACTGTGAGTAATTTGGCATTTGGAGAGATGCATTAACTCTTCTTGGTCATTTGGACACTATTTAATTACTCCCTTAGTTTGGATTGAAAGAATTTATATGCCCTTTAAATTCCTGGACGATTTTGAGGTAACTAAGTCAGTGAAAAGAAAAAATAAAATGCTTCTTATTAAATTATTGGCTTAAACATAAAATATTCCTATATATTGAATGTTATTAAAATAACTCTCTTCTTCCATTTTATTATAGTCTTCTTATATAACTTTATATATATAAAGTATGTTTACTTATATAAACCACGCCTTAGCAATAAATATTATGAGGTGTGTTTCATTTTATTCACTAGTAGACCATAGGATTGCTGTAGTCTGTTGAATACCTTACTGAAATGTAGATAAACAAAGTCTTTTAATATCTTGTGGACCATGTGCAAAGTATAGCTAGGATGAATCTTATAATTAAGTAAATTTCTAGCTGTTTGTACATTAGTGCTCATTAGTGGTCTGTCCTTGGTCACCATTGAGGATATGTCTGGCCTGTCTTGTTTAACAGTTTCATCATTCTCTAGGAGAATGGGGTAGACAGTATAGTTATCAGATTTGTTGATGTTGCAAAACTGTGTGGGACTGATACAGATTTGGGTAGAATAATTATTTGTTTTGGATAACGTAACTGAGATCCAGCTTTTTCAAACTGAGATGAGTTGGAACTCGCAAAATGAAAATGCACTTCCCCTTGCAGTGGATCATTTTGAGTTTTGTGTCCATTGCTGAACCAACTACTATGGCTATAGGGATAGCGTGTGCTGTGTGAGTCGAGCAGATGATTGGCAGAAGGTAGAAATTACAGTGATTGTCTGCGTTCCCATAATACCCCACCTGTGTGGTGGCTACATAATAAGGAAGAGTTGAAGTAGATACTGGGTTGACGGTCACATTGACCACTGCATTCCCTCAAACCCGCTTTTCCTTCAGTCTTCCTTATTTCAGTGGATTTCACTCCATCCACCTGGTTGTTGAAACCAAAACTTAAGAATCATTCTCCAACTTCCTTCTCTCGCACTTCACACATTCACTTCTTACCAAGTCCAGTCAACTCAACCTCCTAATTTCATTGAGAATCCATGCAGTTTATCGTTTTAGCTGGTTCTACCCGAGTCAAGCCACTGTAGTCTCTTTCATGGACCATTATAATAGCTTCCCTAACTGGTCTCCCTGCTTCCACTCCCCCACCCCCTCTCCAGTCTTTTTAAAAACACAATTTAGATCATATCATTCCCCTGCTGAATACCCTTCAGTGGTTGGCTATCAAACTTAAATTCCAAACTCTTTAAAATGACCCACAATAAAATCATTGAGTCCCTGCCTTCACCTTCAGTCTTATACTATTTGGCCTCTTGGTTTCTGTGTTTCAGCCACATTGGTATTCTTTTGAAGATTCTGAATGTACCAAATTCTTTCTGGTCTCAGGGTCTTCACATATGCTGTTTCTTCTGCTTAAAATTTTATTTTTAAAAATAAACTTTACACATGTAAAAAAGTATATAAATCATAAAAGTACAACTTGATAAATTATTATAGAGTAAACATACCCATATTACCACTATCAGGTTGAGAAATAGAACATTATTTCCTAGCTCTTCAGAAGATTTCCTCATGTTCCTTCCCAATTATTATGTCTACCATGATCTGCAAAGATAGTCATTGTCCTGACTTCTTACATTATAGATTAGTTTTGTCTGATTTTCAACTTAACGTAAATGGAATCACTCAATATATATTCTATTGTGTCCGCCTTCCATCACTCAGTGTTATGTATGAGAGATCATCCACATTGTAGCATATGGCAGTATTTTATTCATTTTCATTTCTATGTGGTATTCCATTGTATGAATATTCTAGTATTTGTTCTGTTGACATTTACATTATTTCCAATTTTTCCGTTATGAATGACACTAGAATGCACATCCTTTTACGTGTCTTTCGGTGCACATTTGTACACGTTTCTGTTGAGTATATTCTTAGGGATGGGATTGCTGGGTCATAGGGTGTGTGTATGTTGCCTAGAACATTTTTACCCCACTCTTCATTTGGCTAACTTCCTGTTTCTTCTTTAGGTCTCAGCTTAAAGATCACTTCCTCAGGCAGGCAGGCCTATTCTAACCACCACCCTCCCCCAACAAACCATTTTAAATTAGGTCCTTCTCTTGCACTCTGTTGGAACTTCATCATAGTACTTACTATAATTTATAATTTTGCATTTGTATGATTATATAATGCCTCTCTTTGCAATAGAAGGTATTAGGGCACTGACTTTTTTATTTTAGAACCTTGCAAGTGTCCTGGTACATGGCAAGCATTCAGTAAATACTTGTGTGAGTGAGTGAGAGGTTGTTTTTATTGTGAAATGTCACCAAGATTGGGAATGTATTGTTTATACAGAATGTTAATTTGGATAGTTTAAGGTCTTTCATCTGGAATTTTAATTATTTAATCATACAAAGAAAACCTTTTGCTTTTAAAATAATTTTTCTCTTTGTGTATGATGAAATGGAAAGAGGCTTTACTACCAGCTAGTTATATGATCTTGGATGAATCACCTAACCTCTAGTCTTTTTCTTCTGAAAATGAATAGCTTGGACTGCGTGATCTCTAGGATCCTCTGACGAGAGGCTCTCTGGTTCTACGCTAAAGTGCTACCTGCATGCAAATCAGCTGACCACAAACTGCGGTGCATACAACCACAGGCAAATTGTGATTCTAGGAAGATAGTACTAATTTGTAATCTTGTTTTCACATTCTTCTTGACTTTCTTTAGCTTGGTCTTCTGTAGCAGCTAAAGAAAGACAGTCTGTTCCCCATCTGGAAGATTTGAGCCACAGCAGAATGTTGACATTGGTTAGCAGGACCTTCACTGAGTAGCTTAATTATTTAGTTTGAGTTATTGTAATTCATCAGAAGTTAGAGAAATTTACATTTAAATTTAATCCTCAAAATACCGTTTAAGTTAAAAACAAATGACTTTTAAATTATCTGATGATTTTAGGTAATAAGGTAATTTGGATTCTTTTCGTTCAGGTGACAGAGTTAGCAATGCACGTGTGATCACCACTTGACAATTGTTTAATAAACCTCTGTTTTAAACTCACAACTCATGAAAATCAAGAAATAGGTATATGATTATGTTGCCATCTGAATTTCGATAATCTGATCTTATGCTTCATTGTTTGCCTTAAATTCTGATTTGAGAACTGAGGGTGAAATACCAACAATACTACGTCAGTTATGTCATAGGACGTAGTGCTATAAAAGTAAGCCACTCCACAAAAGAAGGCTGTTGAATAATGTGATAGAGAACAATTAGTGTGTTAAATTTTGATAGAGAACAATTGATATATTTATACTGTGAATGTTTTCTATAGTCTATAAATCGATCACCTCTATAGCTTCTATTTTCATTACTTTCCTATAGCTTAAATAGGAAATGTTGTAGGTTAGGCTTGCCTTCAGTCATGAATGTGTTCAGTTAAAAGAACTTTTAAAACATGCACAGAGCTAAAATAATGAATGAGTTAAGTTTTCTGAATTAAGTTATAGGATATCACTATCTCATGGCTTTATGTAGTTTTAAATATTACCCTCGTCTGTGATGAGCAAAGGCGAGCTTATTCTTTTCCAAGGATAGTTTCAAAAGAATAGGATATTAAAGCTAAGTTATTTGTGATGAATGTAAGGAAAACATTTATGACAGAGTATAGCAGTATTTACCCTTCCTGGGGTGTCCATTCTGGAATTGCCAAGTCTTCTTCTTTCCCAATTTATTATATATTTATTATTTGATGAATATATGATAGCCTGGGGAAGAGCAGGCCATGGAGCCATTCTCAAGATTGTAGGACTTATTGCTGTCTTTCAAGTTTGTTAAAGTCCCAACGCCCATTGAACTTTTGACTAATATACCTCTGGTCTAGGGTAATTGGAAGAAAGTGCTTCTCTGATCGCTTAGAATGCCTGTAGCCTGTGTTCTCTTGCTGACTGGCCAGAGTTATCTTGTCTTCTCTCTTTTGTGAATTTATCCAGTACGCCAAAGAATGTTGTCAGAATAAATTTTACTATTTCATTTTGGGAAGTATCAGACGTACATCAAAGGAGAGAGAAGAGTGTCATTGATTCCTATGTATCTGTCACCTAGCCTCAATGATTATTAACTCATGATATTAACTAATATCAACGATTATTAACTCATGGACACTTGTGTTTATCTGTATCCCTTATCCACTGACTCCCCCTCCCCATTTATTTTGAAGTAAATCTCAGACATCATTTAATTTCACCCATAAATATTTTTAGGAGAATAAATGTTTATGGTACATATTTTATTTTACTTTAGATTCTATTTTATGACCTTATTCATATTTATATATTCACTAGGAGTAGAATCAGTGGGATTTCAGATTATGAATTCTAATGATGTGAGGATATGTTTAAAGATATAGCTATAATTGTAGATTTATGCTTAAGATAGCTTTGCGTTCTCAGGAATTGGATGTTTGCATTAGAGTGAAGACTAAGAAAAGATTTAAAGCATGAATGAAAGAGAATGTTGAATGTGACACAAAAAGAAGAGTTTTTCCTTTTAAAATAAGCTATTGAGGCAGTTAGTGCTGATCCCTGAGGTGTCACAGGAGTAACTTCAGAAGTCAGGCTTCGCCTCACCTTACACGTTTAACAGGTGAGCTAAAGAGGTGCGGCCCTGCTTACCTTAGCTGAACTGCCGAAGATCTTGATCGACTCAGAATTACTCCTACAACAATGGTCTTCTTGGACATTTATACTTACTTGTGGTTAGAAATCGATAACTTGTAAAAAGAAAGATTTCTTTTTCCTAGCATCTGTTTGTTTAAAAACACCAGCATGAACAGGAGGAAAAAAATGCAACCAACTCTACAAAAAGCAGTCTGTTCTCCTCGTTGAGAGCACAGCAGATACCTTGAAGACAACACTAGCAAGAGAGTGAACTGAGCTTCCTCCGTATCATCATGTCCCCTGAACTCGCATTTCTGCTCCTCCTTTCACTTCGTCTCCTCTGAGCTCTCCATACACCCTGCCATTTAATAGATGATGCTGGTTAAAGCCTGCTTAGCAGTCATTTAACAATGCCTGTCTTCCTTACCCCCACTTCCAACTTGCACCCTCACACCCCACCACAGACCTCACATTTGAAAATTTCCCAGCATCGCTGTGAGGAATTGTTAAATTTCAGTAATGATGGAGCATTCAGATACTATCAATGGTAAGGTAAAATGTTTATCTTTGTATGTATTATTTTAAAACTAACAAAACATTCCCTTCTGTGCCGCAAGCACTCAATTTATTTTTGTCTATTAGATGAATACTTAATCAACAGCTGCAGTGTTCCGAGTCTCTGTGTTAGGTTGCTATTGTGTTGAGATATAAAGAAATGAGACCTCCTTTCTCTTGCTGTCAGTGTACAAGTGTCCGTAGTATACAACAGAGAGAAGAAAGAGATTTACTGCCAGCCAGAGTGGTCAGGGAAAACTTCAGGAAGAAAGTGGCATTTTAGTTAGATATTGAAAGATGGGTAATATTTGGAAAGGCAAAGATGACTAAAGGGTATTCCAGATGGAAAGAGTACTGTGAACAAAGGAAGAGAGGGAAAAGGATGTGGAGCATGTAGAAGGGGCAATACGGTATTTGTTTTGGCTGAAGCATGGGAAGCAAGGGGGGCGTATTAAGGGAAAAAGAAAGACAGGGATAGATTGAGTCAAGTATTTACAGATACTCTGTTTTATGTAAAGGTCATACACATTATTTTAAAGTATTGTGGCTTTCTTATTTTAAATAATCTGTTTATAGTGGAGGATTCTCAAGTTATTTTCTAGAATTAAATTACCATGGAAATGGGACAATAATTTAATTAGGTCCCTCCCTCTTACCTCATATATTTCTCTATATCTCATGGAGCTTCATAAAATAATAAAATACATTTTCCCCATTAAAAAATATGTATGGAGAGAGGATAACATGGTATTATAAGAGTTTATCTTAGTGACAGTTAGAGATGAAAGCTTTTTAATTTAGGAATATGCACATGTATTTTGAAAATTTATTTTTGCTGGTTACATTTAAAAAATTTTTTGATTTTGAAACAATTTCAAACATACAGAAAAGTTGAAGTTCAATACAAAGGATTTTTTTTTCTGAACTATTTGAGAGTAAGTTGCTGACATGATGCTCTATCACCCCCAAATACTTTATTACATATTTCCTAGAAAGATATCCTCTTGCATAACTACAATATGACCATAAAAACATTAACGTTGATACCTTACTGCTGTCTGATCCTCAGACTCCATTCAAGTTCATCGTAGTCCCAACAATGTCTTTCATAGGAAAAGGATCCAGTTCAGTTTTATACGTTTTATTTAGTTGTCACATCTCTCTAGTCTCCTTAAATCTGGAAAAGTTCCTCAGTCTTTGCTGTTTATGACCTTACAGCTTTTGAAAATGAAGGCCAATTCTTTGGTAGAATGTCCCTCACTTTGGGTTTGTCTTGTGGTTCCTCATGCTCAGGTTCAGGTAATACATCATGGCAGGAATATTACAGAAGTGGTGCTGCGTTCTTTTCATTGTGTCCTGTCAGGTGGCACACAATTTTGACTTGTCCCATTACTGTTGGTGTTCACTTTGATTACTTGGGTTAAGGTGGTGTCTGTAAGACATCTAGGGCAGACTCTTTTTTCTTTTATAATTAATAAATGTTTGGAGGTGAAGTACTTTGAGTCTATGTAACTATCCCATTTCTCTTCAAGCTTTCAATTTATGGGCTTATTCATTGAGTTATAATCTGTTTCTCTCATAATTTATTTTGATGCTCAAATTATCCCAGATTTTGCCAGTAGAAACCCCTTCAAGCTGGCTTCTGCATTTTTGTTGACATGTCTCCATTATTCTTTGAATACTCCCTTGCCTTCAGGCATAAGAATGTGTTCCAGGCTCATTTTATCCCTGCACTTGCCCTGGCATCAGCCATTTCTCCGAGGAGTTCTAGTTCCTTTTAGTGGAAAATGGTATTAGAAAACAAGATCTGGGTACTAGGTGTGCTTATTGCTTTTGGTATATTGCTGATCGCAGGTCCTGTCAATGGATAGAGCTAGGGAGAATATGTAAGTATGTATATATAATTATACACACCCATTTATATCTATGTCTGTCTATTTAGAAAAATGTGAGTTTACACTGGTAACTCCAATTCTAGTCAACACTGCAGTGTCCAATCTAGTTTTCTCTTTTTCCATATTTGCACTCCCCTTCTCTGATAGTGAGAAACCTGGCTCCCATTATCCTTGATCATTCCCCTGTATATAACCACTGTCCTGTTGCTACTGCAGCCTCCTCCTTCACGTGGGTGCCTTCCTCACCTCACTGGGGCTCCAACACCCTGCCCTCGGCTTCCCTCCAGTGCGCCCTGCCCTCCCCACCCTTCTCAAGCTCCAACATACCATGCCAGGCTGCTCCCAACATCTCTGGGTAGACACCACCTCTCTCACTCCACTCATACTTCAGTTATCTTGTGCCAGTCTGCCCCTCCTCCCAAGTGGATGCCTCTTTCCCTGCCTCTGGCTTCATCTCCGTGCACAGGGCCATCCTTCTTATTCTGCCTGGGCTCTGACAGCCTTCAAAGGACCTTCCTCCGTTCTACCCCAAACCTTTGAAGCGTATATGGAAAAACAGGAAAACACCTACAGTCCTTTAGATAAAAAAAATATATAGGAAGAAAACATTCTGTTTTCTCTTATGAAATTGGAAGTGTCTAGAGTTAAAAGTGCCTATGGCTCTGAAATATCATTCATCAATTCATTGAGCATACGATGGTTGAAGTCCTCCTGAGTGCCAGGCCCTGAGCTAGGCCACTGGGAATAGGGCGGTGAACTAGACAAAGTCCCTTCCCTCCTGAAGCTGCCTTCTCTGACTCTGGCTGTTTAAGCTTAGGCAAGTTAGTTACGAATTAGTAACCTCTCTAAGCCTGTTTCCTTATATGTCAAATGGAAAGGGTAGTAATTTTGCTCGTGGGATTGTTGTGAAAATTGAATAATGCATGAAAAATACCAAGCCAGTGTTAGTTACTGTCATAATCATCACAGAAACAATATACAAGTACCTCAGTTGAAACGTTATTCGTCACTCAAAATAATTTTTAAATTTCATTTAATATTTTGAGGGGAAACAAAAAAATTCTTGGCAGGGAAAATGACATCTCGTCTACTCTTTGAATTATTTTTCCTTTCCTTTAGCATACTTTTATCTAGGAATATGCACCTTAGTTTAAATTGTGTGCATGATGTGTGTGTCTGTCCTGTTTCCTGAGTCTCAGAATGTAAAAGCGTCAATAACTGAGCAGCATGACATGTTTGCTTGTCATGTTTGAATCAGGTGACAGTCTAACAGATGGGTCTTCATTGGGCCTGAGACACATGATATATTCATGTGTTTGGAACACAGTTAATGCAAAGGTAATTATTAAAAGAGAGAACATTTTGTTGCATGGTAATTTAAGTTATAAAATGCCTTTTTTTGTTTTCTGAGGAAAGGTGATGACTTAATATTAAAAATATATTTTCTTTTTAACTCTTACCAGCTGCTGGTATTTGAACCTAAATGATTGCTGCCAAAACTGATACACCTAGTAATTTCTATGTTACTATATTAGTGATGGTATTTTAGAGTGTATAGCATGTAACCTCTAAGACTCTAGGGTGATATTTCCTCTGGAAGGCATGCCTACTGTCATTAGAGATACAACAGATCTCTCTAACCTTTGCTTTTGTGTACATGTGGTACTCTTTTTTTTGTGTGTGTGAGGAAGATCAGCCCTGAGCTAACATCTGATGCCAATCCTCTTTTTTTCTGAGGAAGATTGGCCCTGAGCTAACATCCGTGCCCATCTTCCTCCACTTTATATGGGACGCCGCCACGCCGTGGCTCAACAAGCAGTGCGTTGGTGCGCGCCTGGGATCCGAACCTGTGAACCCCGGACTGTCGCAGCAGAGCGTGTGCACTTAACTGCTTGCGCCACCAGGCCGGCCCCATATATGGTACTCTTTAACGAGGCAGTATTTAGGGGAAGGCAATCCTGTCTTACTTTATAAAATATAATTAAAATTTCTGTTGGGATGTGTCTTTGTGTTCTTTGTCATTGAATGTTAGGAGTAACTGTTTTATAAACATATGGTATAATAATAATAATAGGGACACTAGGAATGCAGAATGAAATAGAAATCCCCGAAACTTTAATGGCTTGGTGAAATCTTCTTCACTCCCTAATTTCATGCTAGGCAGTTTGGTAAAGATAAAGGCCCACACCTAATAATGAACATACTTAGAGAACTGCGACAGTATCAGCTAGTTGGGTGATTAATTGAGTCGTTTAGTCTTAGCCTGTGCTGCCAACTAGCAGAGCAAAACTCATTCGAAGGCAGAAGCAGGATAACTAGGAAGAAGTGTAAGAGTAGATGGTCTGAGAAGAGGTGAAGCAGACAGGGAAAGTGGTCTGTAGAACCTTAGAGAAGAGTTTCAAGGCAAAGGAAAGGCTCTCTAATGCAAGGTACTAAGAAGTATCAGACCAAGCAGTGGGCCGAGAAGATAGCCCTTTTGTTGGCAATAAAGATTGACAGGGAGTGGGAAGGCCATAAGGAACTGCTTATGTGCTTTTCTCATGTGGAACGTACCAGTACTGCCAACATATTCTGTAATTCTATATTGTAGATTAACGAGGAAAGGGAAAATGGGATAAGTGCAAGAGATAAGAGGTAATAAGGAGTGAACGTGTTAGCCAAGAGTTGAGGTGGGGGGAGTGTGGGGTGGAGAGTGGAAAAGGGAGGGCAGTAGAGAAGGAAAGAACTGGAAGGGAAAGGACAGAATGAGAAAGAGGAGCTGACCTTTCCGGATTTGTAGGCTTTGGAATGTGTTATTTGAGATGCTAGCTGTGGTTTATATTTCTTTGGTTCTCTGTCAAATTTTAATAAGTGTATTTGCTAAGAACTAGGAAGGTTTTTCCTTTAAAGCGTCAGGATTTGTTTTTGTTTTTGTTTTTTTCTCAATAGAACAACTACAACAGCCTGCCCTAGGGAAATTATTCTGTGGGTTATATTCATTAGCAAGATAACGTTAACTTTATAGCAGAAGAAATAAATCAAGACAAAGGCCAGACTGAAGATGTCTCTGTTCCTATGCTAATCTGTGTGGTCAGGGACTGCCATTAGCTTTCATGATTTAAACATTAGTCAGTCTTCTGTGTGTCAAGCACAATTCTAAGCGTCAGGGATAAAAGGACGAATAGGACAGTTCCTACCTTCAGGGAGCAGGCTGGCTAACGGGGAAGACAAGTGACGAGTATATGTAAAATGTTTTGGCAAGATGAAGAGGGAGCTCTGTGAAAGAACTGTGCCTGGAAAAGTAAAGAAAGATTTCTGAAAAGTGACTGTGTGCCTGCATTTTTATGAGGTGAAAAAACTTGCCAAGAGGCAAAGTTTGGATAAAGCCTTGCAAACAGAAGGCTAGATTCCTGTGCAGAGGTATGGAAATGTAAGAGAGCTGTTTGGGCAATAGTGAGTTTACTGTGATTAGAGCATAGGATACGTGGGATGGGCGAAGAGGGGAGTAATGAAAAACGAAGCAGAAAGGGTATGTTGAGGCCAGATTCTGGAAGATTCCTTGTAAACGAGTTGGATGTTGTCCTATAGGGGATGTCACAACACAGTGTGTTACTGGTATTGAGAGTAAGCAAACAGATCAGTGGAACAGAGAAGAAAACTAAAGCGACCTTCAAAACATATGAATATTACTAAAGGTAGTACTTCAGATCAGTGGGAGAGGATGGATTAATTAATAGATGGTGCTGGCATAATTTGTTAATTCTTTGGGAAGAAGAGTTAAGTTACTAGTTTGAAAAAATATTTTATGCACTACATTTATGTTAAGAATATCAGATTTAGATTTAGAAATTTTTGGTTGATGGGGCTGGCCCTGTGCCTTAGCAGTTAAGTGCGCTCGCTCTGCTACTGGCGGCCTGAGTTCGGATCCAACCAACACACCGCTTGTCCAGCCATGCTGAGGCAGCGTCCCACATACAGCAACTAGAAGGATGTGCAACTATGACATACAACTATCTCCTGGGGCTTTGGGGAGAAAAAGGGAAAAAAAGGAGGAGGATTGGCAAAAGATGTTAGCTTAGGGCTGGTCTTCCTCAGCAGAAAGAGAAGGATTGGCATGGATGTTAGCTCAGGGCTGATCTTCCTCACAAAAAAAAAAAAAAGAAATTTTTGGTTGAAACTCTGGCTTTATAGCTAAGTAGAAGCTGATGTTTCAAGTTGTTTTTCTTACCCTAAAACTTTTCTTTTGTAGCATCTGCAGAAAAAGAGGCAATCAAGGGTACATACTCCAAAGTACTGGATGCTTATGGACTCTTAGGTGTTTTACGATTAAATCTTGGTAAGTTTATTATTCAATATAATTAATCTATTTTTTCATTTCTATTTTTGTACTTCTAAGGATTTGAAAGAGACTACTATATATGATTTCAGGCTCCATGTTTGAGCTATAAGTGCGGTAACATCTTCTAAACTTTAATTAAGCTAATCTCGGGATAATGTTTCTTGGCCAAAAAGGCATGCTCCATGCTCAAGCTCTTGTGATTTTAAGTTCCAGAGACAGCGTCCTGTTTGAACACTTTAAGAGATTATCAGTGGTCAAAGGAGAAAATCAGGGCATTATCCTTTCCCTTTGCTTCAGTGCATTTAGGAAAAGATGTCTTAGTGGGAAGCACACTGATTTCCCTGGTTTATAGGGGAAAGGACATCTGTTTTGTATTCACAAGGTCTCAGCTTGAGCCTGTCTCTGCCATTTAATGTCACCCTGGGCTGCAACGTAACCTTTGCGATTACCAGTTTGATTGTCTATAATGATGTGACTTGAAGTGTGGCCCAAGGACTGGTACCATTCCATGAACTGTTTTGTTATTGGTCTGTGATGAAATAAGGAGCTTGCACCATCATGCACATCAACACATGGCTTCTTCCTTCATTGATAAAGTCTTACTATAAAAAAAAAGTCAGCTAAACCAAGCAGTGAACTTAATGATGTAGTTGATTTCCATTCTAGAACAAGCACCTTTTTTCATTGTGAACTGGTAACAGTTCACAGATCATACTTTGAGGAGCACTGGTCTATAAAATGGAGATTTACCATTTGTTATGAATCTATCACAGGTGAAGCTCTGGGCCTGCTTAAATAATATTGTTTTAGGTAATCCTCATGGCCCAGTGAGATTTGTTTTAATCCCATTTCATAAGGGAGGATATCTAAGGTTGGTTATGTTAACACACTGAAGTTCCCCTAGATAATAAGTAGTGGAGCTGAGATTCAGGGCCACTTCTGCTTATGTCAAAGCCCTTGCTCAAAGTACACCACTGCTGAATTCTACTTTCATACTAATTTCATAAGATTTTCATCAAAGTTAGATGAAAAAAATCTCTATGAACGTTTTTGTAAGCCAAATTGCTTTATAAATTGTTACCAGGGACTTTTGCCCATATATCATCAGCAGCAGCAGCTCACATTTATATACCATTTTTTCAACTTTGCCATTTACTAAGAACTCTCATATTCATTGTCTTATCTGAACTTCCTAAAAGTCAAACAAATAAAGGAAAGGTAGGGAAGATAACACGTACATTTTTTTATTTGATAACTTTTGTATAGCTTCATATCAGGTAGAGGAACGGTGTCGTAAATGTGAGATTATTCTGTTAATGTTTAAATGTTTCGTTATACTAAATGTATTTACACAAGGATTTTTTTCAACTTTTGCCAAAATCTAGTTATGAGCTTAAACATGTCCGTGATAAGTTTAAAATAACCACAGTGGCAGATTTAAAAAGATGGAGACACAAGAAGAAAGTTGGAAGAAACTTTGAATAGCTTGAAAAGTATTGGGACTTTTCATCAAGTGAAATCTTTGGTTTTGCAGGAGATACTATGTTACATTATCTGGTCCTCGTCACTGGATGTATGTCTGTTGGAAAAATTCAAGAATCTGAAGTTTTCCGAGTTACTTCCACTGAATTTATATCACTACGAATTGATTCTTCAGATGAGGATCGCATTTCAGAAGTGCGAAAAGTTTTGAATTCAGGAAACTTTTATTTTGCATGGTCTGCATCTGGAATCAGTTTAGATCTGAGTCTTAATGCACATCGTAGCATGCAAGAACACACAACTGATAATAGATTTTTCTGGTGAGTTTGTGTTATGTTTTTTCCCTTTGCAATCATGTGCTGTGCAATAGCTTGGTGATTTGGGGCATAGTAGGTTTAATAGTTATTTTCAGAGATGGCAGGGCTGGGCACTGCCGATTGAGCACACCACTTTTTCCTGCTCCGGAATCCGCAGCAGAGTGTAGCAGGCATCCAGTCTCAGTTTACTGAAGTTGTCATGTGTCATGAGACCCATTTGCTGTCCCTGATCTAGACTGACCTTTCATTTCAGAAACGTATTTAAAATATTTATTTATTTTTATTTTTTTGAGGAAGATCAGCCCTCAGCTAACATCCATGCCAATCCTTCTCTTTTTGCTGAGGAAGACCGGCTCTGAGCTAACATCTATTGCCAGTCCTCCTCCTTTTTTTCCCCAAAGCCCCAGTAGATAGTTGTATGTCATAGTTGCACATCCTTCTAGTTGCTGTATGTGGGATGCCGCCTCAGCATGGCCGGACAAGCAGTGCGTCGGTGCGTGCCCGGGATCCAAACCCGGGCCGCCAGTAGTAGAGTGCGCACACTTAACTGCTAAGCCACGGGGCCGGCCCCTAAAATGTTTATTTTAAAATTAGGAACGAATTAGTTGTAGTAGAATTGTGTCACTCGCATTTACTATTCCTAGTTTTGAGATCTTGTCTCTGGCAGTATTGCCTTTCTAAGCTAATGTTCTCTTTTTTTTTTTTTTTTAATTTTGTTTATTGCAGTAACATTGGTTTATGACATTGTAAAAATTTCAGGTGTACATCATTGTACTTCTATTTCTGCATAGATTACATCATGTTCACCATCAAAATACTAATTACAACCCATCACCACACACATGTGCTGAATTATCCCTTTCACCCTCCTCCCTTCCCCCTTCCCCTCTGGTCACCACCAGTCCAATCTCTGTCCCTATGTGTTTGTTTATTGTTGTTATTATCTACTACTTAATGAAGGAAATCATACGGTATTTGACCTTCTCCCTCTGACTTATTTCACTTTGCATTATACCCTCAATGTCCATCCACGTTGTCACAAATGGCTGGATTTCATCGTTTCTTATGGCTGAGTAGTATTCCATTGTGTATATATACCACAGCTTCTTTATCCATTCGTCCCTTGATGGGCACTTAGGTTGCTTCCAAGTCTTGGCTATTGTGAATAACGCTGCAATGAACACAGGGGTGCATGTACCTCTACAAATTGGTGCTTTCAAGTTCTTTGGATAAATACCCAACAGTGGAATAGCTGGATCATATGGTAGTTCTATCGTTGATTTTTTGAGGAATCTCTATACTGTTTTCCATAGTGGCTGCACCAGTTTGCACTCCCACCAGCAGTGTATGAGAGTTCCCTTCTCTCCACATCCTCTCCAACACATGTTGTTTCCTGTCTTGTTAATTATAGCCATTCTGATGGGCGTGAGGTGATATCTCATTGTAGTTTTGATTTGCATTTCCCTGATAGTTAGTGATTTTGAACATCTTTTCATGTGTCTGTTGGCCATCTGTATATCTTCTTTGGAGAAATGTCTGTTCAGGTCTTTTGCCCATTTTTTAATTGGGTTGGTAGTTTTTTTGTTGTTGAGATGCATGAGTTCTTTATATATTTTGGAGATTATATATTTTGGAGATTAAGCCCTTATCAGAAGTATGGTTTGCAAATATCTTCTCCCAATTGTTAGGTTGTCTTTTCGTTTTGTTGATGGTTTCCTTTGCTGTGCAGAAGCTTTTTAGTTTGATGTAGTCCCATTTGTTTATTTTTTCTATTGTTTCTCTTGCCCGGTCAGACGTGGTGTTTGAAAAGATGTTGCTAAGACCGATGTCGAAGAGCGTACTGCCTATGTTTTCTTCTAGAAGTTTCACAGTTTCAGGTCTTACATTCAAGTCTTTAATCCATTTTGAGTTAATTTTTGTGTATGGTGTAAGGTAAGGGTATATTTTCATTTTTTTGCATATGGCTATCCAGTTTTCCCAACACCATTTGTTGCAGAGACTTTCTTTTCCCCATTGTATGTTCTTGGCTCCTTTGTCAAAGATTAGCTGTCCATAGATGTGTGAGTTTATTTCTGGGCTTTTGATTCCATTCCATTGATCTGTGTGTCTGTTTTTGTGCCAGTACCATGCTGTTTTGGTTACTATAGCTTTGTAGTATATTTTGAAATCAGGGAGTGTGATACCTCCAGCTTTGTTCTTTTTTCTCAGGATTCCTTTAGCTATTTGGGATCTTTTGTTGTTCCATATAAATTTTAGGATTCTTTGTTCTATTTCTGTGAAAAATGTTGTTGGAACTTTGATAGGGACTGCATTGAATCTATGGATGGCTTTAGGAAGTATGGGCATCTTAACTATGTTAATTCTTCCAATCCAAGAGCACGGAATATCTTTCCATTTCTTCGTGTCTTCTTCAATTTCTTTCAGCAGTGTTTTATAGTTTTCGGTGTACAGATCTTTCACCTCTTTGGTTAAGTTTATTCCTAGGTATTTTATTCTTTTTGTTGCAGTTGTAAATGGGATGGTATTCTTAATTTCTCTTTCTGTTACTTCGTTGTTAGTGTACAGAAATGCAACTGATTTTTGTATGTTGATTTTGTATCCTGCAACTTTACCATATTCGTTTATTACTTCTAAAAGTTTTCTGGTGGATTCTTTAGGGTTTTCTATATATAAAATCATGTCATCTGCAAATAGTGACAGTTTCACTTCTTTCTTTCCAATTTGGATCCCTTGTATTTCTTTCTCTTGCCTGATTGCTTTGGCTAGGACTTCCAGTACTATGTTAAATAGGAGTGGTGACAGTGGGCATCCTTGTCTGGTTCCTGTTCTTAGAGGGATAGCTTTCAGTTTTTCACCATTGAGGATGATATTAGCTGTGGGTTTCTCATATATGGTCTTTATTATGTTGAGATACTTTCCTTCTATACCCATTTTATTCAGAGTTTTTATCATAAATGGATGCTGTATCTTGTCAAATGCTTTCTCTGCATCTATTGAGATGATCATGTGATTTTTATTCATTTTATTAATGTGGTGTATTACGTTGATTGATTTGCGAATGTTAAACCATCCCTGCATCCCTGGAATAAATCCCACTTGATCATGGTGTATAATCTTTTTAACATATTGTTGTATGCGATTTGCTAGTATTTTGTTGAGGATTTTTGCATCGATGTTCATCAGTGATATTGGCCTGTAATTTTCTTTTTTTTTAAAGATTTTATTTATTTATTTTTCCCCCAAAGCCCCAGTACATAGCCGTATGTCACAGCTGCACATCCCTCCAGCTGCTGTATGTGGGATGCGGCCTCAGCATGGCCGGAGGAGTGGTGCCTCAGTGCGCACCCGGGATCCGAACCCGGGCCGCCGGCAGCGAAGCGCACGCACCCAACTGCCAAGCCACGGGGCCGGCCCCGGCCTGTAATTTTCTTTTTTTGTGTTGTCCTTGTCTGGTTTTGGTATCAGGGTAATGTCAGCTTCGTAGAATGAGTTAGGGAGCTTCCCCCCCTCCTCAACTTTTTGGAAGAGTTTGAGAAGGATAGGTATTAAGTCTTCTTTGAATGTTTGGTAGAATTCACCAGGGAAGCCGTCTGGTCCTGGACTTTTATTTTTGGGGAGGTTTGTGATTACTGTTTCGATCTCCTTACTGGTGATTGGTCTATTCAAATTCTCTACTTCTTCTTGATCCAGTTTTGGAAGGTAGTATGATTCTAAGAATTTATCCATCTCTTCCAGATTGTCGAATTGGTTGGCATATTGCTTTTCATAGTATTCTCTTATAATCTTCTGTATTTCCGAGGTGTCTGTTGTAACCTCTCCTCTTTCATTTCTGATTTTACTTATTTGTGCCTTCTCTCTTTTTTTCTTGGTGAGTCTAGCTAAAGATTTGTCAATTTTGTTGACCTTTTCAAAGAACCAGCTCTTCGTTTTATTAATTTTTTCTATTGTTTTTTTGGTCTCTATTTCGTTTATTTCTGCTCTGATTTTTATTATGTCCCTTCTTCTACTGATTTTGGGCTTGGTTTGTTCTTCTTTTTCCAGTTCCTTTAGGTGCATTGTTAGATTGTTTATTTGAGATTTTTCTTGTTTGTTGAGATAGGCCTGTATCGCTATAAACTTCCCTCTTAGAACCGCTTTTGCTGTATCCCATAAATTCTGGCATGTCGTATTTTCATTTTCATTTGTCTCCAGGTATTTTTTTATTTCTTCTTTGATTTCTTCGTTAACCCAGTCATTGTTCAGTAGCATTTTGTTTAATCGCCACGTATTTGTGGCTTTTCTGATTTTCTTCCTATAGTTGATTTCTAGTTTCATACCGTTGTGGTCAGAAAAGATGCTTGGTATTATTTCAATCTTCTTAAATTTATGGAGACTTGTTTTGTGGCCTAATATGTGATCAATCCTGGAGAATGTTCCATGTGCATTTGAAAAGAACGTGTATTCTTTGGTTTTTGGATGGAATGCTCTGTATATATCTACTAGGTCCATCTGTTCTGGTGTGTCGTTTAAGGCCACTGTTTCCTTATTGATCTTCTGTTTGGATGATCTATCCGTTGGTGTAAGTGGAGTGTTAAAGTCCCCTACTATTATTGTGTTACTGTCTATTTCTGTTTTCATGTCTGTTAATAATTGCTTTATATATTTAGGTACACCTACATTGGGTGCGTAGATATTTACAAGTGTTATATCCTCTTGTTGGATTGTTCCCTTGATCATTATGTAATGCCCTTCTTTGTCTCTTTTTACAGTTTTTGTTTTAAAGTCTATTTTGTCTGATATGAGTACTGCTACCCCAGCTTTCTTTTCATTGCCATTTGCGTGGAGTATCTTTGTCCATCCCTTCACTTTCAGTTTGTGAGTGTCTTTAGGTCTTAAGTGTGTCTCTTGTATGCAGCATATATATGGGTCTTGTTTTTTATCTGGTCAGCCACCCTGTGCCTTTTAATTGGAGCATTTAGTTCATTGACGTTTAAAGTAGCTATTGATAAGTATGTACTTACTGCCATTTTTTAACTTTTTTTTTTTTTTCTCAGTGTTTTAGTAGTCCTTCTCTGTTCCTTTCTTCTTCTATACAGAATTGATGGTCACTTTAGTTTGACCTCTGTCTGAAAGCTGTACTCTTAACTCCCCTCCTCCCTCCTTTTATGTTTTTGATATCATATCTAACCTCTTTTTGTGTATTTGTATCCATTACGTTCTAATCATGGAAATAGATAATTTTTCCTATTTGTGGTCTTCTCTTTTCCCCTTAAATCAGTCCCTTTAACATTTCTTGTAGCACTGGTTTCTTGGTGACAAACTCCTTTAATTTTTGCTTATCTGGGAAAATTTTGATCTCTCCTTCCATTTTGAATGATAACCTTGCTGGGTAGAGTATTCTTGGCTGTAAGTTTTTTCCTTTTAGCGCTTTAAATATATCATGCCATTCTCTTCTAGCCTGTAAGGTTTCTGCTGAGAAGTCAGCTGATAGCCTTATGGGGTTTCCTTTGTATGTAACTTGACATTCTCTTGTGGCTTTTAGGATTCTCTCTTTATCTTTAATTCTGGACATTTTGATTATGATGTGTCTTGGTGTGGGCCTCTTTGGGTTTATCTTGTTTGGGGCTCTCTGTGTTTCCTGTACCTGGATGTCTGTTTCCTTCCTTAGGTTAGGGAAGTTTTCATCTATTATTTCTTGAAATAGATTCTCTGCCCCCTTGTCTCGCTCTTCTCCTTCCGGGACACCTATAACACGGATGTTAGTGCGCTTGATGTTGTCCCAGAGCTCCCTTAGACTGTCCTCACTCTTTTTAATGCTTTTCTCTTTTACCTGTTCACCTTGGGTAATTTTTTAACTTTAAGGTTGTAAGTAGATGATCTTGATTTAAGAGCAACAGACTGTGAAGCAGTAGTATACTAGGATAAAGTTTAGTACTATAATAAAATAAGACTTAAGTAGGTAACTGATATATTTCATGATTACACATAGATGTACTGTATTGTAAGTATGCACAAATGGTAAGTAGAACATATGTGACTAGAATTATTTTTTTTTTTTTTTTTTTTTTTTTTTTATTATTTATTTTATTTTTTCCCCCCAAAGCCCCAGTGGATAGTTGTGTGTCGTAGCTGCACATCCTTCTAGTTGCTGTATGTGGGACTCGGCCTCAGGATGAACGGAGAAGTGGTGCCTCGATGCGCACCCGGGATCCGAACCCGGGCCGCCAGCATCGCAGCGCGCGCACTTAACCACCAAGCCACAGGGCCGGCCCTGTGACTAGAATTATTATTGCTTTATTGGAGCAGACCAAATTTCTAGTATAGTGGTTCTCTTGTCCACAATCAGCATCTGTGCTGACTTTTTTCCTTAACACAATGTATAAATTATATTTTATTACATTTTCATATGTTATAAGGCCAAAGTCCGGGACTGTCTGCTCTCAGCCTCCCTCAGTAGTTCAGATTCAAGGTGTTCCCTCCTGTGTTCTCTCCCTCCCACTTTGACCATCTACCTTTGTGGTCTTTGAGGAGCACATTCAGGTCTGACACCTTTGCCCTGGTGTCAGAGGGCTCAAGGTCAGCAACAGCGTTAGGATAGGAAACTAACCTGAGAGCAACAGCTTGGTCACCTTATAGCTCACGTGGAGGTGTCTTCGCCCAGAGTTGTGACATGAGAGAGAAGAGAGGGCAGAATGAAAAAAGTCTGTAGAGCACTGTAGTGAGAGAGAGCCTAGCAATGGAGTGGGGAAGGGAGTGAAGGTTGTAGGGCAGATGAGTGGACAGAGTCCTGTCGGCTCATGTCAACCCTATGCTTTTTCTGATGGAAGACATTTCTGGTAGAAAGCCCTGAAAAAAGTCAAGGTATTGCAGCTGGGCTTAGGGAAGCTGTCCTTACCTTTTTTTTCCCCTCCTCATTTATACCTCAAATTCCTTAGATTGTGAGAGATAAGTTTTCCTGCCATAATTAGAAGTCCAAGCAGGTGCTGATGCATTGGCTAAATGGTCAGCAAACAAGCATAATGGCTAAGTGTAATCAGTAGGAATAATTCATCTGTCTTTCCATTCAGTTAAGGGTGGAGGTGGGGGCAAATTTAGATAACAGAGTGAAGGAGTTTGTCCAGCGGGAGAGAGATGGAAAAAAGGGAAGGCTAAAATACCACAGGTGAATTTTGTTCATTTTACAATTTTACAGTTATGCTAAGGATTGGCATTCTTGAGCTTCACTTTGCATAGAAAAATGAAACCTTGTAGAATCCGTTGTGAATACCCTTGCGGCTTAGTAGAAATATTTTCCAGTATGCAGCCAAGTAAGTTTTGTAGCCAGAGAGTGACCAATACCTGTCATAAAACCCGGGTAGTTTTACTCCATTGGAGATTTGAAGCTGCTGCTGATTGAGAGTTGTGTATAAACTTAAATAGAGTTAAAACAGCAACACATTGACAGCAAAGAAAAATGAAAACTGACAGCAGAGAGAGAAACTCTACCTGAACAAATGTGTAACATCACGCTTCTATTTAAATGGGGACGGGGCTGGCCTCATGGCTTGGTGGTTGGGTGCACGCACTCCGCTACTGGCGGCCCGGGTTCAGAGCCCAGGCATGCACCAACGCACTGCTTGTCCGGCCATGCTGAGGCCGCGTCCCACATACAGCAACTAGAAGGATGTGCAACTATGACATACAACTACCTACTGGGACTTTGGGGAGAAAAAGGGAAAAAAAGGAGGAGGATTGGCATGGATATTAGCTCAGGGCTGATCTTCCTCTCACACACACACACACACACACACACACACAAGTGGGGACAAGTAAGTCTCTTATACCTCTGCTGTGACATGGGACTAAGCTGTGGTGTCTGGAAATGCTGGGGTCACAGTCAGTTTGAGCTTTGCCTCAGATTAGTGTAGGTAATAGTAAAATATGGAAGCTTGTGTTGTTTTTTTTTTTGTTTGTCTGTTTTTTTGCTGTGGAAGATTCGCCCTGAGCTAACATCCATGCCAGTCTTCCTCTATTTTGTATATGGGTTGCTGCCACAGCGTGGCCGCCAGTGAGTGGTGTAGGTCCGTGCCCGGGAGTCGAAGCTGGGCCGCCAAAGTCGAGCGTGTTGAACTTAACCACTAGGCCGCGCGGCCAGCCCCAACGTCATTGTATTTTTTTAAATAAATAGTGGTTGTCGGATTTAACTTCCAGTGGTAATCTCACCACTCATTTATATTCCAGTATGCTTTCTTGAATGGGTAAGAGGGGATGGGGTTATAGGTGGTTTACCAGAACTGCATATGGCCACCACCTGCGGCCTCTGTCCTGAGGAGGAGGAAGTTGGGGAGTGCTGCTGTAGCAGTGATGCTGTATATTAGTGATATTAATGACCCTGAGGTGTCAAGAAAATGCTATTACATTTTTTTTATAGCTTTAAGACGGCAAGATAGTGTAGAGCATTTAAGAAAGATTTCCACTGAAAATGGTTGGAGGGTTTTAAAACTCAGAGAACCAAGCTTCAATATTATAGAAACTTCACTTTTCTAAGGCGCCTTGTTATCTGAAAATACCAGATAGAAATTTTTTCTGCACAACAATCTATTTTCCTTAGTGGTAGGTTGGTTAGGAGCTTCACGTCTGTTCTTTTTTTTTTTTTTTTTTTTTAAAGATTTTATTTATTCATTTTTTCCCCCCAAAGCCCCAGTAGATAGTTGTATGTCGTAGGTTCACATCCTTCTAGTTGCTGTACGCGGGACTCGGCCTCGGGTTGGACGGAGATGTGGTGCCTCGGGGCGCACCCGGGATCCGAACCCGGGCTGCCAGCATCAGAGCGCGCGCACTTAACCGCTAAGCCACGGAGCCGGCCCTTCACGTCTGTTCTTTGGAGGGCTAAGGTTCCAGTAGAAACTCCTGAGGAGGCGGTCAGCAGGATGAGAAGATGACCAGTGTGGCCTGACTCTAGCTGCCTATCCCTACTCTAGCCGTAGTGACTCTGCTTTTATCTATTTTGTAATCATGAGGCTTCTGTGTGTTTGAATAAAACTTTTTGCCCTGGAAAAGTTTGGAAACCAGGCCGCATCTGTTACCTAGAATGTTAAAAGTATTTGGAGCAATGGAAAACTCAAGGCCTGCATTAATACAGTAGCCACTAGCCCATCTGGCTATTTAAATTGAAATTAATTAAAATAGAGCCTTATAAAAGACAAGCCTTAAAAGTAGAGCTTTATAAAGTGGGGTGGGGGCTGGCCCCGCGGCTTAGCGGTTGAGTGCGCGCGCTCCGCTACTGGCGGCCCGGGTTCGGATCCCAGGCGCGCACCGATGCGCCGCTTCTTCGGCCATGCTGAGGCCGTGTCCCACATACAGCAACTAGAAGGATGTGCAGCTATGACATATACAACTATCTACTGGGGCTTTGGGGAAAAAAATAAATAAATAAAAATTATAAAAAAATAAATAAAGTGGGGTGGGATGTGTGTATGAAATCCTTTTAGGAAAAGTTAGGTTATAAATACATTATATAAAAGGCAATAGAAATGGGGCACAGATACTAAAAACATAAAAGGTATGCTTCTTGTCTATGGATCCTAGATCAAGGATCTCATTTATAGCCCTATCTTCTGATTTCTAGCATAGTAAATGTAAATGAATTGCTTTCTTTCTGATGCTGTTTAATTTAATAGCATTATATTAATGTTCCAGGAGCACCATTTTAACTTGCACTGTGTTACCTACTGCTTAATAAGCTAATGCAGTTGTTTCTTTTTCTGGTAGGAATCAGTCTTTGCACTTGCATCTCAAGCACTATGGTGTGAACTGTGATGACTGGTTATTACGCCTCATGTGTGGGGGAGTAGAAATCAGAACAATTTATGCTGCTCATAAACAGGCAAAGGCTTGCCTCATTTCCAGACTAAGCTGTGAACGAGCTGGGACCAGGTTTAATGTCCGAGGAACAAACGATGATGGTCACGTCGCTAATTTTGTAGAAACAGAACAGGTATATAGTGTTTTATATTGCTTAATTCGTGTATTAGATGAGGGGCACAGAAAATAATGGAATGACAGATTTTTATTTGATTCAGAACTCATTTGATGTCTGTAATGTCATTTTATGGTTGTTCTTAGCTACTTATTGGCCTTAAGAAAGGCTTCCCTGAAAGAAACTTATTTAGGTATAGCTCTTCAAATAAGTAACAAGAATTTACTAATTAGCATAGCGTCAGTGCTGTACATTTTGGTATTGAATTTAAAAATCCTCAATAATAGAGCTAGACAACTTAGTGTTTTTTTGGGAAATTAAATCAAACCCAACTCTTAAAGGCCAATATATGTACCATCTAAAATTAAAAACTATGGTATTTTTGGCTATGAAACTATATAATTATAAATTCAGGCCACGTCCCCAGCCCAACTCAGTTCTTCAAATTAGCTTTTGAAAAATAGAAAAAACTAAAGAAAAAAATTAAATGAAATATAAAGGTATGTATGTAAAATATTGAGATTTAAAAAGAATTCCTTTTTAAAAGTTGTGATTCTCATGCATATATTTTTACTATTTTCTTGGTTAAAGAGAGAACTGTTACTAACTGAAAAAATCAAACTTATTTAGTGGCCTATTTTGATTTTGTTAGGACAATTTGTAAATGAGAGATTGATCAGAAGATGTAACTAGTGTGCAACAGATGTTAGTAAATTTGCTTTCTAATGCAGAGGTATCAACTTTGTGGAAATATTTTATGTATTATTTTTCTCTGTAGGTTGTGTACTTAGATGACTCTGTTTCTTCCTTCATACAAATCCGGGGATCTGTTCCATTGTTCTGGGAGCAACCAGGATTGCAGGTATGTGTTTGACATTGTTTTGTTTTGTTTTTTTTCTCTTGAATATTTTACATATTTTCTAAACTTTCAGGATAGTTCATTGGATAGTTCTATTATTCAATTTAATAATATTAGGTAGATTTGCAAATGAGGGTCTAAGTACAGAGTTCTTGGAATTGTCTTAGCTATTTTTCTTTTCATGTTCTTTCAAATTTCTGTAGAAATTCAGCTGCTGTATTTAGTATTAAAAGTTTGATGTTTTAATAATGCGTTGATTTTCAAAGTGTTTCCATATTTACTATCTCAGTATCTTAATATATAACAATTTAGTCTCTTCAGGCAGAAGAATATAGTAGTTAAAAAAAAGCTTCTGAAACCAGACTTCTCAATTTGCATCCTTACTCTTCCACTGCTAGCTCTGTGATATTGGGCAAGTGATTTAACCTCTCTGTGTCTCAGTTTTCTTATCTGTAAAATGAGAGTAATAATATTAGTAGTTCCTACTTCATAGGGTTGTTGTAAGTATGAAATGAAAAGTACTAAGAGTAGTTGCCTGGCACACATGGCCAGCGCTGTGTAAGGTTGGCTGCTGTTGTTATCAAGAGTATATCTGCTCCTCAAATTTTCCTTTGTAATTTGTAGTGACCCATCATCTTTAATATGTCCTCTGGCTTGCTTTCTGATTTTTTTTTTTTTTTTTTTTAAACTTGCTTAATATAAATGTCTGATCATTAAAATATAAGATTTTTTTCATGTAAAGTCATACTGTTAGCTTGCCCGTAATAGTGTGATTTTGCATTTTATTTTTATTCAAAAATCTTTAGTCCTGGAAGTATAAGTTATTTTCATTTTAGGCTTCTAGTATATATTGTCTAGTAAATTTTATGCCTCAGCCTATATACTATTGAGAAAAAGGACAAAAAAAATCTTGCCTCCTTTTAGTTCACAGCTGGATCTCTGATACATTTTAGGATGTTTTTTATTGTGAAGAAAACTTTCAGACTACTTGAATCTTTTCATTATTGCAGTTTGTTTAAGACAGGCCAGCAGGGCCGGCTCCGTGGCTTAGCGGTTAAGTGCGTGCGCTCTGATGCTGGCGGCCCGGGTTCGGATCCTGGGAGCGCCCCGAGGCACCACTTCTCCGTCCAACGCGAGGCCGAGTCCCACGTACAGCAACTAGAAGGATGTGAACCTATGACATGCAACTATCTACTGGAGCTTTGGGGGGAAAAAATGAATAAATAAAATCTTTAAAAAAAAAAAAAAAGACAGGCCAGCAATTAACAAGGATGAACACTTCCCTACAGCTTGTAAAATTCTTGAGTTATTGCCAATTATTTTGACCTGTTTGGGTTTTCTCTTTGACATGTAGGTATAACTTAAAATAGATATAGCTCTCTCCAAATTTCTCTTGGGAAAGAATCCTAACCCTACTCCACTTCTAAGCTTTTGTGATCAGAGAAGGGTGCTTGGAATATTTGCTTTAAGAACATTCCTAAAGGGCCGGCCCCGTGGCTTAGCGGTTAAGTGCGTGCACTCCGCTGCCGGCGGCCTGGGTTCGGATCCCGGGTGCGCACCGAGGCACCACTCCTCCAGCCATGCTGAGGCCGCGTCCCACGTACAGCAACTAGAAGGATGTGCAGCTATGACAGACAACTATGTACTGGGGCTTTGGGGGAAAAATAAATAAATAAAATCTAAAAAAAAAAAAAGAACATTCCTAAAGCCCTGCTTTGATGCAAGGTGAATGCTTTTGCTTTAGAGACAAGCTTGTGTAAGAGATTCTGGTAACCTGTGTATGGGCCCTCTATTATACTACTTTCTGTGTTATTTTTTTAAGAAGTTCAGAACTACAGCATTTGATTATTCAGTAAGATTGGATCCTGAGTAGTTGTATTGACGGATCCTCCTGGGTAGGACTTCCTTCCTACTTCCTTCTGTATTCTGTGGCCTGCCCACACAGCTAGTCTGGCCAGCTAACATCATATGATTATGGGCTGAAAACTACGGACTTTAAAACCATGGTAGAGATAGTAATTTTCGAGACATCGAGACAGTCCAGCAGTTCTGCTAAATTGTCACTGAGCTGGCCTGTTGTTGGGTTGGGTTGAGGATTGGGTCAGCAGTTCTCAGTTTAGCTTAGTAGTTGTTTTTTTTTTTATTGAAGTGTAATTGACATACAATATCCTGTTAGTTTCAGGTGTACATCATAGTAATTTGATATTTATATATGATGAAGTAATCACTACCATCTGTCACCATACAAGTTATTATAATATTATTGACTGTTTTCCCTGTCCCTGTGCTGTACATTACATTCCTATGACTTATTTTATAACTGGAAGTTTGTACCTCTTAATCCCTTTCACCTAGTTCACCTGCCCAACCCCTCCTCCCTCTGATCTACCTCACACTTGTCAGAGTGGCTACTATCAAAAAGACAAAAAATAACAAGTGTTGACGAGGATGTGGAAAAAAGGGAACCCTTGTACACTGTTGGTGGGAATGTAAACTGGTGCAGTCACAATGGAAAACAGTATGGAGGTTCCTCAAAAAATTAAAAATAGAACTACTGGGCTGGGCCTCTGGCCAAGTGGTTCAAGTTCCACGTGCTCTGCTTTGGCAGTGCGGGTTCGTGGGTTCGGTTCCCGGGTGCAGACCTATACCACTCATCAAGCCATGCTGTGGCAGCGACCCATGTACAAAATAGAGGAAGATTGGGACAGATGTTAGCTCAGGGCTAATCTTCCTCAAGCAAAAAAAGAGGAAGATCAGCAACAGATGTTAGCTCAGAGCTAATCTTTCTCAAAAAAAAAAAAAAGAACTACCATATGATCCAGCAGTTCCACTTCTGGGTATTTATCTGAAGAAAATGAAGACACTAATTTAAAGAGATATGCATCTTTATGTTCATTGAAGCATTATTTGCAATACCAAGATATGGAAGCAACCTAAGTACCCATCGATAGATTAATGATAAAGAAAATGTGATACAGACACACACACACACACACACATGCATACATACATACAGTGGAATATTAGCCATAAAAAAGAATTAAATCTTTCCATTTGCAACAACATGGATGGACCTTGAGGGTATTATGCTAAGTGAAATAAATCAGACAGAAAGAAACAAATACTGTATGATTTCACTTGTATGTGGAATCTAAAAAACACAACAAATGAAAAAACAAAACAGAAACAGACTCCTAGATACAGGAAACAAACTGGTAGCTTAGTAGTTTTTAAAGTCAGCCATTCTTTGAACAGGAATGGATTAGTTTCATGAGTCTCTTTTACAGCAAAACATTTTCCCCATCATTCTAAAAGAGTAGGTAATAGAGGAATGAAAATATTTAATTGATTTAAAAACAATGAAAAAATAGATACTGATTTTTAAAAATAAAAATACCAAGTCCAAAAATTAATTTTCCCGTAGAAGACAAACAGGGACTTTGAGTTACAGTGGTTGAAAATGGTTGTGAGGTGTCCTGTGTGTTCTCGGGACTGGAATTGATTATAGGGGATCCTTGAAGTTAGTGTTGCCTAGTGAGATGTCCCACTTCAGAAGTCATGGACAGAGAATCCTTAGACAGTTGGCCCTTGACTTGCCTCTTGTCCTCCATGATTCTTCCTCTGAGGTTTTCTAATTAAAAGATTTTAAAGGAATCATCTGAAGTAATTTTAAAATGCAGCTTCATGGCCTTAACTTCTCATCGGCTGAAATAGAATCTCTTGGAATGGGGCCAGGAATCTGCGTTTTTAACCAAGTTCCCTACCACTCAAATTTGAGAACTTCTGTTGTACAAGATCCTACCCTAGTGACCGTGAAGCGTATCAAGCCCCGTCTGCTCCAGCAGCCAGTCCTGAGCAAGTAAAGGTAGCCCTATACACTTAGCCCCAGTGTTCTCCTAGCCACTGGGACTTGCCCTTTCTTTCCAGTCCCACTACTATCATCCCAGTTAAGGTCTTCATAATTCCTTCTTGCCTGGGATATTCTCAGTTTTCTAACTGGTCACCTCCTAGCTCTCTGGCAGGCAGTTCCTCCCACCTTTGATGTATTATGCTCATTAGATCTAATGGGCATCCATTTCTTCATGATCTGGCTTCTTCTACCTATCCAACTTCATGCCTTGTGATTTTTTTTTGTCGTGTGTGAGGAAGATCAGCCCTGAGCTAACATCTGATGCCAATCCTCCTCTTTTTTTGCCAAGGAAGACTGGCCCTGGGCTAACATCCGTGCCCATCTCCTCTACTTTATATGGCACACTGCCACAGCACGGCTTGACAAGCAGTGCCTCGCTGCGTGCCCAGGATCCGAACCTGCAAACCCTCAGGCCGCCTCAGTGGAGTGCGTGCACTTAACTGCTATGCCACCGGGCCAGCCCCATGCCTTGTGATTTTTTAACAGGAATCCACTGCTCCCAAAATTAATGTTTGTTTTGCTCCCAAAAAACAAACTTCACTAGCCAACTTAGATCTCATGGAATGCATTCAGTCACTCCTCCACACTGATCTCTCTTTTTTTTTTTGTGAGGAAGATCAGCCCTGAGCTAACATTCATGCCAATCCTCCTCTTTTTGCTGAGGAAGACTGGCCCTGGGCTAACATCCATGCCCATCTTCCTCTCCTTTATATGGGACGCTGCCACAGCATGGCCTGACAAGTCGTGCATCAGTGCACGCCCAGGATCTGAACCCGGACCTCCAGCGCCAGCGGCGGAGCACACACACTTAACCGCTACGCCACAGGGCCAGCCCCAGGGAGAATGCTTAATGAATGATAATACAGTTAATTCAATTTTGGAATTGGCTGAGCATTTTAGAGTTTATCTTCTGGTTTTATTTATTGAACTGCATAACTGATTTGGTAACCCTCCTTCCATGCCTCCTTTAAAGTCACTTTGTTCACAGATTAGCAAGAAGAATTCTGGGGATCTTTGATCCCAAAGTCTCAGAGGGAAATGTTTATAAGTGAAGTTCAGGGAAATGATCTGGTCTCATCTTTATATTTCTTCTTGGCACCTGTTATAGCTTTCTCAATTCTGTCTCATCTTTTGGCCACTTTCCTATGTGAGAAAAGAAAAACTGTAACAAAACACAATAGGCAGATATTTTCCATCTTGTTTAATTCTCTTAACCCAAATTTTCTTCTTCTGCAAAATGTGCTTTAACTACAAGTTTTGTGACTGTGAGATTGACTTGGGAAGTCTGCTTTTCCAGGAACAGTATTTTTAATTTTATGGATCTTTGGGTGAGGGAGAAGTGAATAGAGTATTCAGCATAACAGAGAAAAAGATATATAGACATTGCTCTTGTAGGCAGCTTGGAAAAGTAGGAATTTAGGTCAGGAGACTTAAATCCTCATGTGAATCTTTTTTGGAATTAGTTATGTTGACCTAAGCAGACAAGTTATTTCACTTGTCTGTATTTCAGTTTTTGTATTGCCCAAGTGGCAGTAATATCTGTTAATTTACAGAGAGCACATAGTTCGAGCTTAAAAGAAGGTAATGTATATGAAAGCGCTGTTAAAAATGTCTTTCATAAATAAAAATTCCTGTTAGTTTACAAGTGTTTCATAATGGTATAACTTCTATTTCTTTTTTTATGAGGTTGCGTTTTAAAAAAATAAAGGAGAGGGGAAACCCCTAGAACTTGTTTTTTTTAAAAGAATATCATGAATGAAAATCAGCTACTTGATTTACTACTGTGTATTCAGCAAATGAATTATTACATATTGTAAACAATGATATTTCTTTTCTCTACATATTGGCTTTTGGTATGATTAGACATATTTTTCTTGTCCTAGGTGGGATCTCATCGTGTCCGTATGTCAAGGGGATTTGAAGCCAATGCACCTGCTTTTGATAGGTAAGACTGATTATTTTTACATAATGCCATAAGTTTTGATATTGTTAAGCAGTGGGACTAGTTATATTTACTGATTCATTTCGGCTTTTTTGGCTCTAAATAAAATTTTTTCTGATTCCTAATTTAACCGGAAGACAGTAACACCTAGTGTTATGATGTTTAGGGATGGTAGCACTAGGTAAGTGGGTCTTGATCTCTTGGCCTTAGACTACGGGTGCGGTGTCCAATATGGTTGCCACTAGCCACATGTAGCTCTTTAGCACTTGAGATTGACTAGTCCAAATTGACATGTGCTGTAAGTATAAAATACACACTGAATTTCAAAGACTTAGTACAAAAAAAAGCAAAATAGCTTATCAATATTTGTTTTATATATTGATTACATGTTGAGTTGATATTTTAGCTGCATTGGGTTAAATAAAATATACGTAAATGAATTTCATCTGTTTATTTTTACTTTTTAAAATATACCTTCTAGAAAATTTAAAATTATATCTGTGGCTCATGTTATTTCCTTTAGACAGCATCGTGCTATAACCTCTGGAATGGTAGGTAGAAGCTGGAGAGAAAAATGGCTCATATTTCGGGGCTATTTTTCTTAAGGCAAGAGCTATTGAGGACGTCTCTCTGAATATTCACGGAGTATGTAATGTCCTCATGTCCTCGTGAAGTGCAATTGCCTTCCCAGCCAAGTGGGTGGCTTGTGTTCTCTGTGCTTGTCTAGCACCAGCCTCACAGAGCGGAGAGGGAGCCGGGTGACTCCAACAGCTCCAGCATAGGTGGGAGTCTTAGCATTGATAAGTCAGAGAGGAAACTACGTTAAGTGAGTTTTCATAAATTCAGGAGTTTCGAGACCATGGGGAATGAATTAGGATCCAATTTTGCCAATTCTGAGTTTAAAATTCTGCCACAAAGCTTCTCCTTATTAATGGATTCCTGCTTACTGAAAAAAAATTTTAGCTTATCATTTGACATATGCTTATTTCCTTTCTTTCTTTAATAGGCATTTTAGAACACTTAAGAATTTGTATGGTAAACAAATAATAGTAAATTTACTTGGATCTAAGGAAGGTGAACATATGCTAAGTAAGGCTTTCCAGGTAAGTATGATCCTTTTTTCCAGTATGTCCATGCTGGCCCATGGACACCTAGAATGGTATTAAAAAAATAATACAATAATCAAATTCTTCCAGGAAGTAAATGACTTCCTAGTAAAAGGCTGGGTACTTGGAACCATTAACTGTTTGGACTATTAGGAAATACTTTAGGGTAATGTTGCTGAAATTGGGATTATGGAAAGCTTTCATGGCAATTGACACTGTTTTCTAAAATGTGCTTATTTATGTTGGGGAGAAGCAGAAGAATACCCTTCCTCCCAAAAATGCTCGTTTGTCACTGGTAGAAAAATACCAGGCAGTTTCCTCCTTCATCTGTTTATTGCTTTGCTTCTTTCCTAGAAACCGCAGTCATTGTTTTAAACCTGTGAAATAGTGAATAATGCATTTGTATACATGCAAGACTGATTGTACCTTCTTATATTGATGAGAGAAAATTTGAGAATTTCAAGTAAAAAAGAATCCAAAGAAGTATCTGACTTCTAAAGAAAAAATATTCTTAACACTTATTGAATCACTAATGAATTAATATAAATTATGGTGTTACATAAGATTATAAGCTTAAATTAAACAAAATAATTAGAAAACATTTTCTAAAGTTTTCTCTAAGTCCAGAGGTAACTTAATTATTTGGCTGTTTTATTTTAACCTTGTGAAATAAATATTGTTAATAAATAGGTTATACTTTAGAGAATGACTTTTTATGGTAAACTTTTAAAACATTTGTATGTATTGAATGGAAGTGTAAAAAATGAATTTTTCAGTCTTTGATAAGCTTTGTCTTAAAAATAAGTTACTTTATTTTGAGATTCTGTAACAGATATAAGCAGTTACTAAATTTGTGTTGTAAAAAATGAAATGCCAGTGACTGGAAATAATTGTTCATTTTCTAAACCAGATGAGAATATTATTAAGTTCCCTAATATTAATTCTGTCACCTAATCTCTCAGGGATAATATATGAGTTTTAAGAAAAAGATGCCATTAGATATCAGCAAATCATTTTCCATTTGATTGCCAGTGTCCATGAGAGCTTTGTGAGATTAGTAAGATTTCAAGGGATCATGCCGAGATTTTAATTTAAAATGTAAAGTTCCATTTATAACATTATATTGGTAAGATCATACTTAGTTAACACTTAGATGAATATTTGCCTTTTTACTTTCAGAGTCATTTGAAAGCTTCTGAACATGCTGCTGATATCCAGATGGTGAATTTTGACTATCATCAAATGGTTAAAGGAGGAAAGGCAGAAAAATTACATAGTGTTCTTAAACCTCAAGTCCAGAAGTTTCTAGATTATGGATTTTTTTATTTCAATGGAAGTGAAGTTCAAAGGTTTGACCACTGTTTCTCTTCCTTTAAATTGAAACTTTGCTATAATTTAAAAATTATTCTTAACATTGAACTCTTAAATTTTCTTTTTTAAAATTGAAGTTTAGAATTAAGTAAAATGTCTTCCTTTATTATACTTGATTATAGGCTTGTTTTTCTTTCTTTAGAATTCAGCAAGTAATAATAATAGCTTACATTTTTGGGGCATGTACTACGGGCCAGGCAGTGTACTTAGTCTTTACATGTGTCAATAACAACAACTGTAGGGATAGACTCTATTATTATCCCCATTCACATTTGAGGAAGTTGAGGCATAGGCTATAACCTGCCCCAAGTCGCATAACTAGGAAGTGTAAAGCTAGAATTCCTCTGGCTCCAGGCCTCATGCTGTTATCTCTGAGGCTCTTCTACTTCTCTCTTAAAATTAATGTTTTAATATTTCTTGATTATTAATATTTTATTAATTTTATTAATATTAACATTAATATTTTATTAATTTTATTAACATTAATATTTTAATTATTTCAGTAAGGACTTAATGCAAATAGAAGTAAAAGACATTGGTTATTGTCTGCTTTAGTATAATTTAAATCTTCAGTTTTTGCATAGAAATACAGGAGGAAAGTAAGTATTAAAGATTTAAGTTCAGAATAGGTTAAGGTAAACTTTAGTGAACAAAGCTCAAATTTTTAATTTTTTCAATTTGTATAATATTTAGTATCAGTACCATAGAAATTTTATAGGACAGTCAGTAGAGATAACAGATCTTAGGTTTTTAAAATTCATTCCACAAATATTTGATTAAGTATGTTTAGTTCCTAACTACTGGCCTAATTAAAAATAAGTGGGTGTGGATGGATAGATAGATATGTGATAAAGAAAATATGGCAAGATGTTAACAACTGTAGAATTGAGATGGTGGGTATATATTCACTGTAAAATTATTTCATCTTTTTTGTATATTTAAAAATTGTAATAATAAAAAGTTGAGGGTAGAAAGTGGATGCTACATTTTAATCACCTTAATTTTTCTCAGTTTGTTTTAGCTTTGTTGTTTTTCTTTCAAACTAGCTGTTTAACTTTCCTGAGTTTGTTACAGATGCCAGAGTGGTACAGTTCGAACAAACTGCTTGGATTGTCTTGATAGAACAAATAGTGTGCAGGCATTCCTTGGCTTGGAGGTAAAAAATAAATTAAAATGTGTGTATGTGACTTGTGTCAAATGCCTCTTTCAGTGCTTTTGTAATATTTATGTTTCTCATTAGTTACTTTTCACAAAATGAAGTTATAATTCATTAAAGACATTCTTTACTTCTCTTCCAGTCTTTTTTTTTTTTTTGCCAAAATCCCTTCTCATTGAAATGTTTCCTTTATCTGTTTTAAATATTCTCTTTAGGTGGCTATCTATTTCCCTTTATTGTTCCTTAACTTTCCCTTAAAAAGACTGTTATTTATACTATTCCAATAATTGCTTCTTTTGCCTCTCTTTTGGAAGAAGAAAATATATATGTATATGTATATATTTGGCCTTCATTATCTGTGTTGTCTTTTAAGTGTCTCTTTGGAATTGGGGAGGGTCTGTTTTCAGGTGTACAATCCTATAGGATTATATTTTTGACCGTCTGTTACCCAAAGCACTTGATACGGCATTTTCAAATCGGTAGCTACAAAAAACACGATCAGATGAGAATGCCATTGTTAGTGAGAATGAAAATAAATGAGATTCAACGTCTCTAACCAAGTCTTTGTTTAAAAGTTCTCTTCTTTACCACTCGTCCATCAAATTCAGTCTCAACTATTTGACAAACTGTGTAGTAATGCTCACCTTTCTGTCTCTCAGTTTATGCAACAGTTGGGTCGCAAGGCTGTGGTGGGTCTTCCTTTAGTTCCATAGGAACTTAGCATAGTTCTCAAATACTAAAAAAAAGCAGGAGTAGGAAATAGCATGTTCTTAGTTCCTCTAGTTAATGTCCTTAAATTTGGCCAGAGTGTTGGTTAATTAGTTACTCTGCAAGTGAAGTTCTTTCAATCTCAAAAGTGAAAGTACAGTATGTAGAATTCTCTGCTACAGAAATGTATTTTTTGCGTAACTAAATTTTACTGTTTTGCCTTTTTTGAAGTCTGTCATTGAGGTTTATCATAATTTATGTGGAAAATATGACAGATACAGGAAAAGTGAAAGCAGGCATTTGGTCATTTGGATGGAGTTTATCATGTGTTGTTTTGAGTTCTGTTTCTAAGTAACTGAATACATTTACTTAGATTCTGAGAGTAAGCTTATTGAAATACTTGAAAGTCTTCATTAAAAGTAAGACAGGTGTTAGTTTTCAGAATCTTAGCTGATTTTCCACTTTTGGTAGTTAGGTGTGAGAATACTCCTAAATATAGCAGTTGGTTGACTGGCTACAAAATTTACTGGTAAAGTAGGCAAAACCAAACTAGTAGTGAAGACCAGTTTACCCCAATTCCTTGAAGAGAGAGACATAAATGATAAAGGAGATCCTGGGGGCTTATTTTGTTTTATTCTCCATGCTAGCAAAGAACAGCTTTGGTGTAAGTCCCTAGGTAATCAAATAATTTCAGTTTAGGGTTTTTTATATTATTTTAGTTTTTGATCCTTCTGTAATTATAGATAATCTCCATACTTAGAGATAAGTTAAAGGAAAACACAAAAGGGAAGGAGTTAAGTAAAAATGCAAAGCATAGAATATGACTGGATTCCAAATACGAGAAATAGACTAGGTAAGAATTATACATTGCTTTGACTTTGCCCGATTTCAACGCTAAAATTCATTCAGAGTAAAGACCAGTAACTTTTCTAAACACTTCCGTTGTTATCTGTGATGAAGAAATTGTGGTGGCCCAAAGACCCATAACATAAAAAGCTGTCATGACTTTATTCAGAGATATGACTTATTTTTTTAAATTTTGGTGACAGTTCAAGAGCAGCTCTCCTTTTCTCATGATCTTTTGACCTTAAATACCCAAACTTATAGAGCCAAATCCAAAAATTAAAGAAAATTTGTTATTTCTATATATATTTAGATAAACTAGCTAAATATTTTTCTCTGCTCTAATACATATTGTTGAATAATTCTTTTAGGTGAACAAGGTAAACTAGTCTGATTTTTAGGTACGTTTCGGTAAGATTAATTTTATCATTTAACCAGAAAGAAGTTCTTGTTATTAAAGGGAATATTAAGTTCCCTGTAAGTTTCATTGATGTGGTATTTACTTTAAAAATTGAAATGGTGGGGGCCGGCCCCCTGGCTTAGCGGTTAAGTGCACGCGCTCTGCTACTGGCAGCCCGGGTTCGGATCCCAGGCGCGCACCGACGCACCGCTTCTCCGGCCATGCTGAGGCTGTGTCCCACATACAGCAACTAGAAGGATGTGCAACTATGACATACAGATATCTACTGGGGCTTTGGGGGAAAAATAAATAAATAAAATTATAAAAAAAAAAAAATTGAAATGGTGGGAAATAATAGTTAGCCTAGTAAACTGTTGTGTTTTCAGAATCCAATCCCACATAGTCCTATAACTATAAATTTTTTGTTTAATTCTGGTAGTTCTTAAAGAGTCATATCACAGTTAATGTACTAATATACTTATAAAAGTTTCTCTTTTGCTGTTTTAGATGCTAGCTAAACAGTTGGAAGCTCTTGGCTTAGCTGAAAAGCCTCAGTTGGTGACTCGCTTTCAAGAGGTTTTTCGGTCAATGTGGTCTGTAAATGGTGATTCAATCAGTAAGATATACGCAGGGACTGGAGCTCTTGAAGGAAAGGCTAAGGTAAATCTAGATCTGTCGTAACATAAAGGATCCTCTTTCTCCTCTCTTCATAAAGCTTTTAAATGGTCTCTTTTTCAATTAATAGGGCTTTTTTTTAGGTATCTGTTTTAGAATTCTGTCTTATTATGCTTATATGTCCTTTTTAACACTTCCTTCTCTAGTGGCTATTGATGATGGAGTGGAGGATAGTTTATTTCCCTAGGTTTGGGGGTATGGCATACTTAGTCGTTTAGTGATAATCCAATAGACATATATGTGTATTACTTACATTTTTTGTGTATGATTTTTCCCTTGCATATCTGTTTTACTTTTTATATTGTTTATTTTGATTATAAATAGGATTTTTTTAAACCATCGTCCTCCTAGTATAGGGTCCTATCTCGTTTGATTTGTGTCCCTAGCACTTGACACAGTGCCTCTGGTTTAATAGATGTGTGATAAATGCTGGATGGACGAATAAATCATTTTATGCAACACCCACTATGCACCCAACACTATTAGGGCTTGATTGTTAAGTTTTTATTCTTTTACTTATCTTTCCTTGAAAGGAGGCTATCAAAATGTGCGAAAGAAGTGTGAGATACGGACTTAATTATGATTCTGTGCCTCATTACTTTTTAATTGCTGGTATTATCTAGACCACTTTCCAGTCTAGCATTTGGCCCTTATTGAGAGACTTTGGAAGCATACTTGAGATATTTTTCATTATTTTATACGCTTGACTTTTTAAGGCTCCTGGCTTCAGTTGAATTTATTAACATTTTAAATCTCTACAACTCCTCATATTACCTTAGGAATAAAAACAAGAACATTTACCACCTTTATAGTTCTCATTCAGCCACTTCAGTATAGCAACTGAAATTCTTTAAAGACCATCCCTCATCTCTAAGTCTTCTTTTAATTTCCAAATCTTCCTCCTTTTCTGTGTCTCATAAAATGCCATTCCTCTGTCTAGAGGTAATGGCCTAAACTGCATAGTTCCTTTTGTTCAACTCATAAAAATAATTTGTATTGACATTTACAAGTATTTAGTTCTTAAACGGTCCCTATTTTTGAAAACCTGAAATTGTTAAACTTTCATTTATTCCTGTTAAATGGAGAACATAATTCTTGCTATTAAAACCTGATTCTCTTACAACTATTGCTTAAAATATTCTTTTATGTTCTGCCTTTTTGTTTCTGCAGTGACTAGACTATGTACAGAGGTTACATATATTTTTAGTGTCTTTTATCTCTAACATAATAGATAGATATGAAATTTTATATATTAAATATACTAGTCTGAATTGAACTAAAATCTAATGTCTGAACTGCTCTTTCTTTTCCTTTCTCTGGGTTCCTTTTGATTAATTTCCTGATAATGTGAATGGTGAGTGTCTTTTTAAATAATGTCATTTGTGTATGGTATCATATGGAAGGAAATAACATTTTAAGCATCAAATTACTGTTATTTCTTTAAAGAATAAAAAGTACATATTGCAAACTAAAGTTTTTTTCAGAAAGCAAGAGTTTTTTTAATGGTCATTACAGATTTACAGTCATCTAAATCTGTAAGATCAAAATAAATCTTTATGGTAACTAACATGCCTAAGTCAAATTTATGTACATTAAAAGTTATAATCAGGGCCGGCCCCATGGCTTAGCGGTTGAGTGCGCGCGCTCCGCTACTGGCGGCCCGGGTTCGGATCCCGGGCGCGCACCGACGCACTGCTTCTCCGGCCATGCTGAGGCCGCGTCCCACATACAGCAACTAGAAGGATGTGCAACTATGACCTACAACTATCTACTGGGGCTTTGGGGGAAAAAAAGGAGAAGGGTTGGCAATAAATGTAGCTCAGAGCTGGTCTTCCTCAGCAAAAAGAGGAAGATTAGCACGGATGTTAGCTCAGGGCTGATTTTCCTCTCACACACACAAAAATAGTTATAATCAACTCTCCAATGTAGGAATTGGCATAAGTTTATTATTTTTATTATTTATATTTAAATAGGCAATAAAATGACTTAAAATATGCAAATTGTAGTTTACATGTAACATTTATTTTTGAACTATAATTATAAATTTCTTTTTAGATTAGACCTTCATTCTTATGTTCACTTTTAGTTTTAATTAATATAAGTTATTTGGGAGCAATTTTAATTTTATTTTTCTCCTATTAAAGTACTTTGAAGTGTTTCTAAGAGCATGTACATACAGTGCATCCTCCTTTATCTCCTGTTTCTCTTCCATCCATCCCGTCTCCAGATCTAAAAGTTACAATGTAAGAAGTAATTTCCTTGTTTTAAATAAGTATATTTCAGTTTATTTCCTTTATAGTAAACGGTTTTAAACATTTACTGGTCTAGATATCATTAGTGGATGCAGTTTTGGCACTCAGCTTTTCCATCTCTTTGTGCAGAGCTGTTATCCAGAAGAGGAGGAGAAACAGTGACATCTCGAGGCATTTTAATCTGATGATTTGCTATTCAAAAAAGAATGATTAGGTCCTTTTTATTATAGTAAAATCACATAAAACTTATTTAAAGTTTCAAAATGCCTACTGAGTAAAAATAATATTTAGAATGAAAGTCCATGCTCCTTTTTCCCCCAACAGGCTGGAAAGTTAAAAGATGGTGCTCGTTCTGTTAGTAGAACTATTCAGAATAACTTCTTTGACAGCTCCAAGCAAGAGGCCATTGATATTTTGCTACTGGGAAATACTCTAAATAGTGATTTGGCTGACAAAGCTCGAGCACTTTTGACTACTGGAAGTTTGCGTGGTATGCATACTTACTTTATATTTTACTTACTTTGTGTTATTTATGTTTCTTCTAAAAGTCCAAGAGGTAAATTAGACTTATATACATAAATAATTTTTAGATTGAGTTGATTAAAATAGTTTTGGAAAGCATTTCTATCAATGTAATTTTTTAAAAATTTCATTCTCCAAAGGAAGTTTCTCTCTTTTAAAATGTTTATATCATAAGTGGTAATATTAAGCCATAAACTGAGGCCCATGCATGTTTTTTGTTATAGATTGTGACTGAGAGGGTGGTGGTTTAATTATTGCTAACTTTATGTAAGGCAGAATTTCATAGAGTATTCAGCTAGTACTTTTAGTAGAGCATTCAATAACATAATTATGTAAAAAACAAATGCTTTATTGAAAAAACCAATACCGATATTGGTTATTTTGCTAATCACCACCCCAAGAGTTTGTATAACTTGGTCTTACCTTTTAATTGCTATTCTTTGAATAAGCATTAAATCATATTAATTTAAAATATTATTGGGCCGGCCCCGTGGCTTAGCGGTTGGGTGCGTGCGCTCCGCTGCCGGCGGCCCGGGTTCGGATCCCGGGTGCGCACCGAGGCACCACTCCTCCAGCCATGCTGAGGCCGCGTCCCACATACAGCAACTGGAAGGATGTGCAGCTATGACAGACAACTATGTACTGGGGCTTTGGGGGAAAAATAAATAAATAAAATCTTTAAAATATTATTTATTATTGGACACTATTCCCAGTTTTAGTATTTAACATAAATATGTGGCTTTCAGGATGGCTCTTTATCTTTCAATGTGTCTTTTATTAAAATCAAAAGAATTTGAGCTCATGTCAGTGAGTAGTATCCGGGGAGAACGCAACATTCATTGTAGAAATTAATAAATTAGACTTCCTTAATTCCATGTTTTTCTATTTTAACGTCTCAGCACTCTGAACATTTTTATTTCTTCTGTTATTCCCAAACGAAACCTTTCAGTTTTCCCTGTTCAAGTAGAAAATTGTTTCTCATCAAGTAGTGTGCTCTTGGATAATTACTTGGTCCAACAGGTTACCATGGATTCTTTCAGAATTCTGCATGGTGCTGAAGATAGTTAATTACAGTCAGCTCCTCGGGGATCTGGAAGTAGGCTGAGGGGCTGAGACCTACTAACGCTCTAAAAAACAAAATCTGATCTCAGCTGCTGCTTTTAACTTCAGGTTTTCTTCCTGGCTTCCTATAGTAGAGACTTGACCAATTTGCATCTTATCACCTCTTTCCACCTGTGCCTACTTTAATTAATAAGCAACATTGAAAGTAAGCAATTGAAGAACGAAAAGAAGTGAAGGACGGACCTAAGTGATTCCCAAACTTGATCATCAGTTTTTTAGTTTCTTGCACATCTTACTATATGTAAAATATGCCTTTAAAAAAAGTACAGTCAGTTCTGCTACAATGCTTGTTCTGAGAATGGGAATTTGTTTTAACACGGACACTATATTAGGGAACATTTTGAGTATAATGCCAATTCTTCATTAGTTTATGCATGTTTTCGCCAGCAGTAACACTATGTAAATGCAGAAAACTGCGCCCAGCAGAACCGAGAAGGATAGAAATATACAAAACATACATATACATACGCACACACCTCAAACATTGCTCTCCCTCAGTTCACCAGGTGTGTTATGAGCCATACTCATCCACATCTGATGTTACAACTTTCTGTCGGGTATCAGAGAACCCTTCTTCCGTCGCTCACAATTACTCACAAGCTGCAGCCCTCCTGATGCCCATTTCTACAAGCAAACTTCAGGTCTTTTTCAAGAGGAAGAGCCATATTTAAGGAGTATCCATACATTTCTTAACCATTTAACATGTGTAAAACTCTGCTACTGTTTTTATTAGGTTCCTCTCTTTTTTGGTGTGTCGCTGCTCAAGTTTTTGATTCTTGGGCCCTAACCTGATTTTTCTCATAAGCCCTGTGTCTGTGGAAATTTGCACCATTTTGCATAGCATGGTGATTTTTTTCGAATGGATATGTTTTGTTATAACTGAACTGATTGTACTTATCAACTGGTAAGTCCCAGAAAGAATACCACAAAGCGTATATTATATTATATGGTAGTGTCTTCCATATGTCAGTATCCTCCAGCCTTTTAGGTTTTCAGATTCATATTCTCCCTCACACGTACATGCACATGCTCACACATACACACACACATATGGAGCAGCCTGAAAAGCAGGTCTAGAACCTTCTGATTGTGAAACTCTGGACATCGCTGAGTCACTGTAGGATTTTTCTTAGATGTAGAGGGTTTGCCTCAGTTATTGTCATTTATTTTTAATCTTTGGTATCCTATAGCCATCCAAAACAATAAGTCATGAAATTGACTTAAAAGAAAAAAGTGTCATAACACTCAAGATTTTAACTGTAACTTGCTGTTATACTAATGATTCTTTGTTTTCTTCTTGATGCTGTCCATAGTTTCTGAACAGACATTACAGTCAGGTACAGTATAGAAAATCAATCTATAAATAAAAGCAACTTTTTCTTTATTTTTTTAAAATTGATTTTGTAAATAAATGAAGCCATAAATAAATGGAAACTTTCTCTGTTTTGCCCTCATATTCTAACAGGATGAATTGATACCTTGTTTCAATCTGAGAAAAAAATTTTAAGTTTGAGAAAACTATTTCATTTAGAAGAAAATACATAGTGCTCTTTGTCTTCCTGTAGCAAATGCTTAATTCCAATTAAATATAGGTCATCTAGTTTTAATTTTACTTTTGTATTTCATTGAACAAACATTATTAGTATTATACCTTACTCTTGATAAGCTAATGGAAAAAACCCAGATGTGACTGTTTTACATTAATTTCAGAGTACTATCTGTGATATTTATGACTGCTCAACAGGGTTTCTCACACATAATACTTGAAAAGGCATTGACTCATTTCCTTATATTGTGGATGAAGTATTTCCTGTAACTATAAGACCTCCACTAAAATATGATCTGAAATCATTTAAAAAGCATTAAGATTGCTAACAAAGTTAGAAGAGTTAATGTATAAGACTTAAAGGTCGTTAGTTTTCCTGCCTTTCCTATTCATAGGGATCTCATGCTTTCATTCTCTGAACAAGATTTATGGTCTTGTCTTTAAACATGAACCTGTGCCAAAAGGAACAAAAGTTAAACTCTTGCCAGACATTTAGCCAAAAAAGATCTTTTCTTCCCTTCACTTAAGATTTGGTGTCACTTAAGATTTGTTTTGCATAGTTATTATTCTGAATGTTTTGAGAAACTATTGGTTATTTTTTTGAGAAGGATGGAGAAAGAGAGCACCTGGATATATTTTTGAGTTTTGTAATAAAATCCATTTTCTGAAATGATACGCTATTTAGAGACAGACATCTGTTTGAACATAGACTCATTTCTTCCTGCACGTTAAGATGCCAGCCAATTAAGAATAAACTAGTAATTTTTTAAACTTTTTACTCCATTTATAAACTGACTTTATTTGATCACACAACGTGGCGACATGTTTTTGTTCACACAGTTCGTTATTTATCTTGCTGAATATTTTAAGCTGTTAAATCATTATAGAACTTGTGTTTTGATGAGAAAGAATTGCAGAAGCTGTTTTCATAGTAGTAAGAGTTACAACTTCAATTATAAAGACCAGTGATAAACCAGAGTAATAGAGAATGATTCTTTATCTAGGTGTAGCCGTCTTTCAATTAACCATACCAACAGGCCAGAACATATAATCTGCTTTCATTACCACCAATACCTCTATATAAGGAATTAAATCAAATAGCAAGAGGGCTAGAAATCTGCATATCTGCCCTGGGAACAATGTGAATAGTCTTATCATCTCAGTCAGCAGTTCTTTCAGCAGATTTGCAGATCAAAACTATTTTCATGATAATACTAAGATGTTATTTGCCTTTTTCACTCTCATTCTCTCACAGACTGCTGTATCTTGATATCATAAAATAAATAATATCCTAATAAAATAAGATCATGTGGTGAAAAGTGAGAATCATTTTGATTTCCCTTTCCTCTTGCCAGTTAACTGCCAATTAAGTGCATATTCTCTGTCAATTAAGTGCATATTCTCTGTTTTTAGATTAAGGTCCAGTTAAGGTTCTATCCACTTTAAATGCTGAGACTTTAACTTAACCAAACTGAAATGTGGTTTAGAAGGAAGAAAGATAGGTGGTAGTTAAAAAATATGCAGGAAAGAGATTGAAGATTTAAAATGTATGGAACAGTCATCCATTTAACAGTTATTTATTGAGCACTTACTATGTACCAGACACTCCTCTAGTCACTAGGGATAGTGCACTAAACAAACTAGACCAACATTTCTGTCCTCATGAGCTTCCATTCTTGTGAGGGGAGACAGTTACAGGATGGATAAATAAATAAAATACATAGTTTATAAATGGTGATCAATGCTATAGAGAAAAATTAAGGAGGGGATATGGAAGGTTAGGGGCAGAATGCAGTTTTAAATAAGGCAGTCAGGGAAAGCCTAACTGGAAAGTAAAGACCTGAAGGAAGTGAGGGAAGAGTATTGCAGGTAGTGGAAACAACCACTGCAAAGGCCCTGTGGTGGGAGCCGGCCTGGCATCTTTTTGAAGCAGCAGCGAGTCCAGTGGCTGAGCAGTGAGTGAACAGGGAAGGGGCAACAGATAAGGCAGAAAGGCAACGCAAGTTGTTTAGGGCCTTGTAGACCATTGTTAAGGGCTGTGGCTTCTACTCTGAGTGAGATGGGAAGCATTTAGTAGTGACTTCATTCTCTAACATGTCATTATCATCCATAATTTGTGTTTTTGTCAGGAAGCCATTACTCATCAAACCACCTGCCAGTAGCTAGAATCTTAAATGGAAGTATTCTTAAATGTTTTTGTTTGGGGAGAAATAAAATTTACCTTTTTACCAGTCGCGGAATGAAAGTTGTATGAAAGTGAATTGCTATATTCCTAAAAATGTATAGTCTCTAATTTAGTACATTATAAATTAATGTACCATTTCATTGAAACAGGACTGTTTTTCTCCATGTTTAATGTAGCTGCAATAATTTTCTAATAGCTTTTTTACTTTGGCTATTCTATTTAATGTTTTTTTTTTTTTTAAGTTGTGTTGGTTAATTGCTTTGTGCTGGGCTTTGTGTTCAAGGCTGATCTCTTTTTGTGCCTGTGCATGTATCTTATGTTTGTTTGTGCTTAGGATAATAATAGTACTTTCCAGACGTCGTTTCTCAATTATGAAAATCAATTTTTATAAGTGGTTTAATGCAGCTAAAATTGTTTTATTTTGTTTTTGATTAGCATCCTCTAAAGTACTAAAGAGCATGTGTGAGAATTTCTACAAGTATTCAAAGCCCAAGAAAATTCGAGTATGTGTTGGAACGTGGAATGTAAATGGTGGGAAGCAGTTTCGCAGTATAGCTTTTAGGAATCAGACACTCACTGACTGGCTTCTTGATGCACCCAAGTTAGCTGGCATCCTGGAGTTTCAAGGTTGGCTTTTTATAATATGGAATTAATTAATCCTGACTGTGATTTATTATCTAGACAACAAATGTAGCACTTCACAATATACATTGCTTTATAAAGGAAACTTAGATTTATAAATTTGAAAGGCCAGCATTTTTATAGATCAGATCTATTAAAATCTTACCTCTTTTTTATTGCTATACTTTTATTTTCTACTTCGTAAGAAAACATAATGGTAAAATAAAAAATTTTTTTCTTTGGTATTTGATTCTCAGGAAATAGGATCCATACATAAACAGCTATCTTTAAAAGGTAACCACACATGTAAGAAAAACTAATTCTGTTTTTATTCTTTAAAACTGACACAAAGTAAGCTTATTTTGTAATTGATAATTTTCAAACTAGTATGTCCCGTTAGTTAAATCTATTTAGTTACTAAGATAAGAAATATTCAGGGTAGATCATGAGTGATCTTACAGTACTTGCTGTAACGTGTGTTGGCACTTTATAACTTAACAGTACTGATTTATCCTTGTAAAAACGTGGTTGTCATTCAGTTTGGGTATTCTGCCACAAAGGTCTTAATAGCCAGAATCAAACATTAAGCTGAGGATGCTTTTATTAAGATTTTTATTAGAATCATGAATCTGAAGCCTTCTTTTTTTAAGTCAACTTAATTCCTTTTTTAAATGGTGCACATTTACCAAGTATTATATATGAAGGTGATGTTCATAGGAAATAGTGTGAGATACAAATTTTCCTTTTCTATTTGTCTTTAATCAGCCACATCTTAATCCCTGGGATTTTCCCCAAATTTATATTAAAATGCCCCTTTTCACTTACATTGAAGCGAACTTGAAATTGTAGTTGTAATAATAATCATGATAATCATAAAATAACAGCTGACACTACAATTCTAAGTACTTTACATCTATTCATTTAATCCTTATAGTAGACCTACTACACAGACACTGTTTTTATTCCAATTTCACGGATGAAGAAACCAAGAGACAGTAAGGAGATAACCCGCCAAGGTCGTGGAGCTAGTAGTGGCAAGGCCAGGATTTGAACTCAGGCAGTGTGGTTTCAGAGTCATTGTGCCATACTGCATTTTATGTCTGAACTTGCTCAAGTTACTTAGGTTCTCCAAAGCCTCAGTTTTCTGTCTGTAAATAAAAGGCAAAAATAAGCTGTCTCACATAAGATGTTTGTGTGGTAAATGAGATGAAGCATGTATAAGCCTTGCACAGCATAGCAGTCAATAAATATTTTTTTATTTCTCAGTGTTAGTTTGTAGTATTTATAGGCTCTTTCTAGCTATTTATCCTCATATCTGAATACTTGGGCCACCCAAAGTACCCCTGAGCTGCTTATCTTAAGCAGCTTCTGTTCTTTTTGTCCTTGTCAGCTATGAAAGAGCTGATGGCTGGAACAGAGGGGTATGTCTTAACCCCTGAATCTCGTCCAGTTTTCTTCCACCCAGGAAAAAGGTCAAGCCTGAGGTTTTCAAATTTGAATGTGAAAAATCTCCCCCAACTGTTATCTGTTTGAAATAGTTTCTCAACCACTTTATTGTTTGTGCCTTTTCTGAAGAATTCCTTTACCTTCTCCAATTTTGGTTCACTTTAGCCTTTGAGAAGTGGCTTGTTTCTCTGCTGTCCATGGTACAAAGTTTAGCAAGAGTTCTGAGAAATCATTTTGAAAAAGTGATTTCTGGAAGGACTTAAGGATCTTCAAGAATGGCAATCTTCAAGAAGCAAACTTAGCACATCTGAATAGAAAGTAAATTTAAAGTAATTTGGTTAAACTTAAAACATAAAAATGGGCTTTTATGAAATCTGGTGTTGATCTTAGTTGTGCTTGGGGGAGTTGCCATTTGACTCAGGCTATTATTTTAAAAGTCTTTTCTTGAATGCTTAATTGTAGATAAAAGAAGTAAGCCAACTGATATATTTGCCATTGGTTTTGAAGAAATGGTAGAGTTGAATGCTGGAAACATTGTGAATGCAAGGTAAGCCAGTAAGGTAACACATGGGAAAATTTTCTAGTTGAGGGACATGGAGGGCAGATAACTAGGTAGTTGTTACAGGATAGATTGAGATGATATATATAAAAGTGCTTTTTAAACTGTAAAATAACAGTTCTCAAAGTTTTTGGTTTCAAGATCTTTCTGTGCTCTTAAAAATATTGAAAAATCTTGGGACCGGCCCCATGGCTTAACAGTTAAGTGCACGCGCTCCACTACTGGCGGCCCGGGTTTGGATCCCGGGCGCACACTGATGCACTGCTTGTCCAGCGATGCTGAGGCAGCATCCCACATACAGCAACTAGAAGGGTGTGCAACTATGACATACAACTACCTACTGGGGCTTTGGGGAGAAAAAGGGACAAAAAGGAGGAGGATTGGCAATAGATGTTAGCTCAGGGCCAGTCTTCCTCAGCAAAAAGAGGAGGATTGGCATGGATGTTAGCTCAGGGCTGATCTTCCTCACACACAGAAAAAACCAAAAAACAAAAATTTTGAAAGATCTTAAAGAACTTTTGTTTATGTGGGTTATATCTCTTGATATTTGTCACATTAGAAATTAAAAATGAAAATTTTAAAACATTAATTCATTAAAAAATAACAAGCCCATTATGTGTTAACATAAATAACACATTTTTTTCTGAAAAGTAACTATTTTCCAAAGCAAAAATTTACTGATAAGAATGACATTGTTTTGTAGTTTTGCAAATCTCAATATCTGGTTTAAGACAGCTGCATTCTCACATCTACTGCATTAATCTGTTGCAGTCTGTTCTTTTGGTTGAAGTATATGAAGAAAATCACATACATATGTAGTTGGAAATGGAGATATTTTAATAGCCTTTTCAGATCATTACTTCTCTGATACTATACCAAAACTCAACAAATAGTAGTTTCTTAAAGGTTAGTTGCAATGTGCAATCTGAAACCATAGCAATCTGAGCTTGTGCTCTATTAGACTAAAATTCAATGGTCTTTTACCCTTGCATTATTTTTAAACATCAGGTATTGGTCATTTGGAAAATATTAGTTTACTAAGTTACGTAGATCTTCCAAATTTTGACACATTTCGTTATATAATATCAAAACATCATATTGGTTAATATTATCACTGATCTTATCGGTAGCTTCTTCAAGTATTTGGAAGCTGTCAAGATAACAGTAGCAGATACAAGTTTTCCAAAGTTCTCATTTTTGCTTGAAAACTCAAATTTTGTCATTGGAAATAAATGCTGTTGGTTGTTTACTTTGAAAACACAGGCTTGGCTGAAAAAAATGCCAAATAACCTAAATTTGAGCAACCATAGTCTGTCTGTCATTAGTTCTTTCAAGTAAAAATTGTATTCCATGAAAAAAGTGGCAGTTTAGCTCTCAACTCAAACCATCTAGTGCTTTTCGACCATCATGTGTACATTCAGTATGTGGCAGAAGGGCCTTGTGTGTATTCTCCATTCATCACACAGAATATTAAAAAGATGTGACTCAAGGATTGAGCTTTGACAAAATTAATAACGTTACTGTTTCATGAAGGATATTCTTAGGTGAAATGGCATTTTTTTAACTGTGGGTGCATGGTGGTGAAGACGATAATGAATACTAGTAGAGTTTGGTGCCTGGATTCATGCTAAGGTATCATTGTTGCTTTTGCACCATCAGTGCAAATGTCAGTCAACACAGTGAAAAGAAAAACAATGCCTTAGTAGTACAATAAAGATAGCTTTGACCTTATGGGTTTTGGGAACCCTCAGCGGTGGTCCCAGATCACAATATGAGAACTGCTTTTTTGAAACCTTACTACAAATACAGTATTTGTATTTGAGTGAAACATAAAGCTTGTGTTTTATTTTAAGAAAATATGCTTGCTTTTAAAATTGGGCAGTTGCCCATCTTTTGTGACATTTTTTAAGATTTTCAGAATAAAAGTGTGGGCTGAAATAGTGTGGTCTATCTTGCAAATGACAATTTTTTTCTTAGCCAAAGTGAGTAACAGTTCATACAGGGAAATAGAAAAGAAATCCAACTTGATTCATTTTACTATTTCATTATCTTTCCTGAAAATAAATATGCAGGTCTTAAAATAGAATATACTCTTAGGTTTCCTAGTACCAAGTTGTTCAATTGTTTATCTAAATAAAGTTTAATTGAATTATTCTTTAATATAGTGGTGATTATTCACTCATTTAACCAGTATCTATTGAGCACCTACCCGAGGGGCTAAAGATACATCAATGAATAAAAGAAACAAAAATCCCTGCCTGCATGAACCTTCTATTCTAGTGGAAGAGACAGACCGTAAACAATAGATAGATCATATAGCATGTTAGAACATGGTAAATGCAACGGAAAATAAAGGGATAGAGGGAAAAGGGGTCAGGCATGTGGAGGTGGGGAGGCGTGTGCAGTTTGGAATGGAATGATCAGGGTGGGGTTCATTGAGAAGTGAGCTGAAGAAGGAGATGAAAGCTGTCCTTCTCCTTCCAGAATCCAAGTCGTAGTGGTGGGTTATGGTGGGTAGAGAATCCATGTTCTGAGTTTGTGTTTTAGAGGCAGTGTCACATAGTGTTATAGATTAGGTAGATGGATGTGAGGTCATATTCTGGCTTACCACTTATTTATGTGACCTGGAACAAGGAGAAAAAACTTTTTTTGCTCTCCATTGGAGGTTCTTGGGCACAAACTTATTACTCTGAAAGTTTATAAAGAGAAAGACTTAAGCATTTCTACTGCTTTCTTTGTATGAACTGTGTTTTAGAGTAATTGGATAGCTAAGAGAAAAGTTCTTTATAGAAGAATTCCAACTTATTACAAATGCCCATGGAATGCTAAAATTACAAAATCAACCTTTTGCAACCCCTAATGAAATATTAGACCTAGGCAATGATAAACAGATGCTAAAACCTTAGAAGAATAATTAATGGGGGAACTTTTTATTATAAAGAGTTGATTAGATTGTCCTGGTCTCAACAGCTGATCAGGTGTAAGATCACAGATTATGTACTTTTGCTGTGATGCAAGGGTGACACCACCCATGAGGTTATTTTTGCCAAAACAAATAAATAAAATTGAATGTTTCTTAATCAAGCTTCTACGTTAACTAGTTTAAAGCAAATATGAGAGGTAAAGGACCTAGTTAGGATACCATGAAGACACATCAGCCAAATCCAGACTGTTGAACATTTTACAGACAAATGGCCCAGCTTCTTAAAAAATAAATAGCATTAAAAAGGGGATGATATGGGGAGGGTTGAGAGACTATTAAAGATTAAGAGAGACTCAAAAGACATAACAAGCAAATGCAATGTATGGGCCTTATTTGGACCCTATTTTTTTTTTTTTAATAATTTTATTTATTTATTTATTTTTCCCCCAAAGCCCCAGTAGATAGTTGTATGTCATAGTTGCACATCCTTCTAGTTGCTGTATGTGGGACGTGGCCTCAGCATGGCCGGAGAAGCGGTGCATTGGTGCGTGCCCGGGACCCGAACCTGGGCCGCCAGCAGTGGAGCGTGCGCACTTAACCGCTAAGCCATGGGGCTGGCCCCTGGACCCTATTTTAGAGAAACCAACTGTAAGAAGACACTTTTTAGATAATCAGGGAAATTTAAATGTGAACTGAGTATTAGATGATATTAAGGAATTGTTAATATTTAAATGTGATAATGACATTGTGATTATGTAAAAATAAAAATGTCCTGTTGCATTAGAGATGCATACTAAAGTATGTATGGGTGAAGTGGCATGTGTCTTAGATTTGGTTTGAAATATTCCAGGTTTACAAAAAAAAAGAAGGGGGTTGGAAGGAAAAAGATTGGCAAATTGTTGATAATTGTTGAAGCTGGATAATGGGTATGTGGTGGTTTATTTTACCGTTATCTCTTTTTTGTGTACATTTAAAATTTTCCATAATAATTTTTTAAGTTATTAATTATAATCCAGAAAAATAAGAAAAAGGGGGAAATGTATCTGGAAGAATGTACTTCTCTGTTACCATAATAAACGCAGGGAAAAAGTACAGTGTACGAGCTTGAGATGACTCACATGGTGAGCACTCATTTAATAAGTAAGCTCGTATTTTCTTGGTAAGGGAATAATAGATTAGACTTTGAAGGGCAATGTTCTTTTGGCTAAATTTTGGGTTTTTCTTTTTAAAGGAAGCAAAAAAACAGTCTACATAAAGATTTCACTTTTGGCGTGGATTTCATGGCTGTCGGTAGTCTTATTAAATTTGGGTATATAAAAATATGATTGACAATTGTCTTATAAAATAGGCTATATTTTCAATATCTTTTTAAAGATTTCCTTTTCAATATCTTCTGGTAGCACAACAAATCAGAAGCTCTGGGCTGTGGAACTTCAGAAAACTATCTCCAGAGACAACAAGTATGTGCTGCTGGCTTCTGAGCAGTTGGTAGGCGTCTGTCTGTTTGTTTTTATCAGACCACAGCATGCGCCTTTCATCAGGTCAGTAAACAGAGCACTCCCCTAAAGCTGCTTCCTACCATCAGATAACAAGAAAAGGCCTAGAATGTTTGTTGCTTCAGAAAAACACTTATTCATGGTTCTTGTTGTTAAATGTGTTTTTGATTACAGAGTCATGAAGAACTTTCACTGTACTGTTTCACAGTCTTGCCCTCAAAGTGCAACACGATGTGGTTTTGTTATTATGTAATGTGCATTCCTAATTTCTTATGCACATGGAACTATTGAGATTTCAGATCTTTGATTTAGAATTCTTTGTTTTAAAGGGATGTGGCAGTTGATACTGTGAAGACTGGAATGGGAGGTGCAACTGGAAATAAGGGAGCAGTTGCAATACGAATGCTGTTCCATACAACAAGCCTGTGCTTCGTCTGTAGCCACTTTGCTGCAGGGCAATCACAAGTCAAAGAAAGAAATGAAGATTTTATAGAAATAGCACGAAAATTGAGTTTTCCAATGGTAAGCTCTTGCTGCCTGTTCTTGGAGATGAAGCTTTGAAACATATTTTAATTTACCCTAAATTCTATATCAGTTTTTGGAAACTTAAGATAGTTCCTAGAAACATCAACAATGTTTAACCTAAATAGATACTTCATGTGTTATTACCAATAGGTTAAATAAACAGGGCATGGCCGGGGGGAGGCAGGCATATCTGAGGCAAAGAATAAGTTGTAAAACATTTTTAAAATTGATTATTTTGAACTTAAAATTCCATCTCCTTGCTTCCAGGGAAGGATGCTCTTTTCCCATGACTATGTGTTTTGGTGTGGTGATTTCAACTATCGAATCGATCTCCCTAATGAGGAAGTTAAAGAGCTTATAAAACAGCAAAATTGGGATTCTCTTATAGCAGGAGACCAACTTATCAATCAGAAAAATGCTGGACAGGTATACACATACTTAAGAAGATATTTGTATTGAGAAGAATAGGATCTTTGGTTATGAAACAAGCTTTTCTTAATCATACTGTTGCTTTTTTTTAAAATCTCTTGGAGTCTCTTTATACTTAATAAATATATAGTTTAACAGATATTGTAAAAAGAAAAAGAAAACTCATAATAATTCCCAGGAGGAAAAATACGTTATGTCTCTATAAGATTCACTTTCAAGTAGAAGAATATACGTTTTTGTTTTTTTCAGTACTAGTAAATTTAAAATCTTAGTCTTCAAGGCTACTGTTTTCTGACTTCAAGATCCTGTGGTAATCTATTTTATTTTGTCTTTTCTTCTTGCTCATATCATCTGCCTTTTTGAAACTAATTTCTTAAAATTTATGACCACAAAATTTTGCAAGAATTTGTTTAAAAACAGTTTTTTTCAAGTACAGGTGATCACGGCCACTTGGCACATTGCCTTTGTGGTCATCAGACTTAAATTCTAACAGTTTGGGCACGACTTAGGTTTTTTAGGCCGCACGTCCTCATTTGAGAATAAGACATCAGATTTCATGATTTCCAAAATCCTTTACAGTTCTTGCTGTCTCTTATATAGTTCAAAGGACTAGTGGAATTTCTTTATGTTTTTGTACTTTGTTTAATCGAAGGTCAAACAAGTGGCATGAAAAAGGCCACGTCTTAGGTTATTTTTTCTTAAGCTTTGTTCCATTCAGATAGAAGTGCTCATCAGATGCACACAGATTTCATGTGAGAGTCTCCAGCACGTAAGAGACATTTAATGAATGGCTGCCTGAATGAAAACAGAACTTTTTTGCCTTTCCGAACAACTTACTTTGTGTATGTTTGTTGTAGATTTTTAGAGGATTTTTAGAAGGAAAAGTAACCTTTGCTCCGACATATAAATATGATCTGTTTTCTGACGACTATGACACCAGTGAAAAGTGCCGCACCCCTGCGTGGACAGACCGCATCCTCTGGAGGAGAAGGAAGTGGCCTTTTGATAGATCAGGTCGGGAAATGGACTGCTTCATTTAAGTGAGTTAGTGCAAACTTTATGAGGAAGAAGGAAATGGTATAAATGTCAAGTAAGAAGAGAGCTATTTTCAACAAAGGTTATCTAGAATAGAATTGGGCCGGCCCTGTGGCTTGGTGGTTAAGTGCGCGCGCTGCGATGCTGGCGGCCCGGGTTCGGATCCCGGGTGCGCATCGAGGCACCACTTCTCCGTTCATCCTGAGGCCGAGTCCCACATACAGCAACTAGAAGGATGTGCAGCTACGACACACAACTATCCACTGGGGCTTTGGGGGGAAAAATAAAATAAATAAAATCTTTAAAAAAAAAAAAAAATAGAATAGAATAAATAAAATTTAAATATCAGTGCTGTGCCACTTAACGACGGGGGTGTGTTCTGAGAAATGCGTCATTAGGCGATTCCATCGTTGTGTGAACATCATAGAGTGCACTTACACAAACCTAGATGCTATAGCTACACACCTAGGCTATATGGTACTAACCTTATGAGATCATCGTATACGCAGTTTGTAGTTGACTGAAACGTTGTTATGTGGCGCATGATTGTGAAACAGATAAAAATATTCTCAGACCTGCTTATAATAATTTATTTAACTTTTCAGTCTGTTTTCTTTCAGTGACATAATTTCACATAAAGAGAAGCAAGGAAACATTTTTATGAAATTTTCAATTGAAGTTTAATTAAGGTTTTAACCTGAATGACTAAAGTGGCTTGCAGATATTATGAGCTGCTACTTGTCTCTTAAATTATTTATGAAACACTGTCTGGTCACAGGCCTTTAAGTAATCTTGGAAGTAAAGCCACATTTTAATTTTTGCTAAATAAAGCATAAAATGATAACTTCACCAAAAAACCTTTCTAATTTAAAGGTGTCTAGACTTCCTGCCTATTAATAAGTGTATCTGGCATCCCAGCCTCAAGACAACTGAAGCTTGTGAAACCAAGGAGATAGCTCCTTGCTCCCCATGATCTGTCAGCTCATGTGGCTTCTCTTGTATTTTGTTTTATTCTGACTACAGCTGAAGATTTAGATCTTCTAAATGCTAGTTTTCAAGATGGAAGCAAAATCCTCTACACGTGGACTCCTGGCACTCTGCTGCACTACGGAAGAGCGGAGCTGAAGACTTCTGACCATAGGTTTAAACAGTCTCAGTGTTTCTAATGGTGCTTGAAATTTGTTTGAAATACATCCTTTCTTAAACATTTCTAACGTGTCTGTCTTCCTTTATGCCTTAAGGCCTGTCATTGCCCTGATTGATATAGATATATTTGAAGTTGAAGCTGAAGAGAGGCAAAGCATTTATAAAGAAGTGATTGCAGCTCAGGGTCCACCAGATGGTACAGTATTGGTCTCAATCAAAAGTTCTTTATCAGAAAATAATTTTTTTGATGATGCTTTGATTGATGAGCTTCTGCAACAGTTTACAAATTTTGGTGAAGTTATACTCATAAGGTGAGTAAAATATTTATTGTCCAAAAGCAGCTCATGATTCATAAATAATATTTTCTATATTAGAAATCACATTATTTAGTGTTTGGATAGTATATGAGTACTTGTATTGCCAGACTACAGTCATGTGCCACATAACAATGTTTCAGTCAACAATGGGCCACATATATGACAGTGGTTCCATAAGATTAGTACCTTATAGCCTAGCTGTGTAGTAGCCTATAGCATCTAGGTTTGTGTAAGTACACTCTACGATGTCGCACGATGAAATCCCCTAACAACACATTTCCCAGAACATATCCCCATCGTTAAGTGATGCATGACTGTATAGGAAAATCATATTATCGAAATCTTATTCAAAGAGCTCATAGGTTTTGAAACTGAATTCTCTACTTAGAAAGTTTAAACTTGAATAGTGAAACTTTGTATGAACAACTGTTGACAAAAATATGTGTACATTTAGATGTGATCTCTTAAGATTCCTGTATGATATAACATAACAAAGCCCTATGATAAAGCTGTGATTGCTATTTTCCCCCCTCAGTTTAAGAAATTTAAGGTTGTAAGTAATTTTAAGTATGTTTAATTTCCAACTAATGGGGAAGTAGCACTGCCAGATGAACAGTCAGGAGTCATCCATCCAGTCTTGGTTTCCGTCATTGACTTGACCATCTGCCTTTTGCAGAACGAGATGCCTCTTTCCTTGTTTAAAAAAATGTTCCCTTCCAAGTGTACATTAATTTTGAGAGGTTGAATGACGTGTGTGTGTTTGAATTTCATAGGGAAGAGGTACTATTTAATTCCTTTCTGTGCTGTTCATCTTCTTATTTAGGTATGTTTTATAGATATTTGGTGGACAAATCTCTATAATAGGTGCTGTGAAAGAGCAGAGGAGAAATTGCAGACTCTACTCCTGCTTGTGATCTAGTTGGGAAGATCAGCGTGTGTGTGTAATGGCTTCCCTAGATCCTAAACAGAATAGTCCGCAGAAGTGAGAAGCATGCCTGAGAAACCTAGATTCCTTTCAGAGAGTAAATGAGCCAATAGAGAAGAAATTGTATTTATACCTCCCTCAAATCTTTTGACAAAGATCTACCCCAAAGCTTTAAAATAAAACAAAAATTCTAAAATCTTAAGGCTCTAGGAAGTACGTAGTGAAATCTCCAAGTTTACAGATGACAGTGAGCTTTGCCAAATACAGAAATGCCAAACTGCCAGGAACATCATGTGGACCGTGTGAGTGGGCAGCAGAGCAGCAGATAAGTGTCCTTATGAGCAAATGTGAAATATTGCACTGGGCTAGAGAGAGTCCAAAGTGTACATAAGGGATGGAAAGCTGATACAGGAAAAGGACCTGTCTGTCTTTATAACCCAGTCTCTAAAGAGCTTGGTGTTACATTGGAGCCAAAAACTTCCCTCAAAATGCTTGTCATCATTAGAAAAAGTATTGATAACAAAACAAAGCATTACTCTAACATTATAAAACCTGGAATATTCTGGTTGTTACACTTTAAGACAACCAAGTTAGAATAGAAAAAGCAGACAATGAAAGAAAAACAAGGAAAGGACTGCTGTCACTAATAAGGCTAAACTGGTTATTACCTTTGGGTCTAGAGTAAGGCGACCATTAAGGAGTGACTGAAGTCTGTAAACCCCTTTTATATAAATAAGAGGTTCCCTGGAAATGTAGTTGGGACAAATTTAGATACTTACATTGATTGGGAGAAAAGTCTAGAAGCTTTTACTCTAGTGGGTGAAAATAGGAAGAAAATATAGCTTCTAAAAGGACCTGTGTAAATCCATGGATATTAGAACCAGAGTGTCTAATTGAAGTTAGAAATGTGTAAGGGGCACATTGCTAATTAAGGATAGGACCAAGAAATTAGCCCTGCCATATGACCACAAATGCTTTGGTACTGCCATCAAAGAACAAATAAAGTTTGGGGTTGGAGGAACTGGTGCAGTGTGATTAAAACCTTTGGAGGAGGGATAGTCTCTATTGCCAACAGTTTGAAAAAGATACCCTTCATAGTATTTCGGTAAGAATGGTGTCTCTGTGTCTTTCAAATGATAGCATCTCATGACTTAGTAACTTGATGCCAGAGAAACTGAGTCACTTACCTTGGTCATGTTTGAGTGATTGTAGAAATCTGTTCCAGGCCTTTGATTTAAACAGGATAAAGTACTTCTGCACACTTTTATTTTTAGGCTTTTCCTCTTAATATTCATAATCCGTACTTTTGAATCCTGGGTGTGGGGGTGTGTGTGTGTGTGTATACATGTTTTCCCCTCCCTTGTGTTTGAAAAATCTGCAGGGATTTCTGAACTTGATGTATACCGTTGAGAGTAGTTCAACTTGTAAAATGGTTTCTGTAAATAAGACTGATAACATTATAATTTGTCTCATTCTTTTTTGCATGATAACATTATTATATATCTGTAACCATGTTCTTCAGAACTTGTTCTAATGTCCTTTTTAATTTTTCCTTTTGGGGGTTTCTTATTTCAAAATTATAAACTTAGAATCATAGCAAAGGCCATTGAAGTCCCAAGACAGTATATGGCTGTTAATGGATAAAGACAGGAACAATAACTCAAGGTTCCTTGGGGCTAGTCTGATATGTGTGTGTATATATATATATATATATATTTTTTAAATGACAACTATCTTTTTTCTTGGTCAAAGGAAATTTGCTTCAGGGAAGTAATTGAGACAATAAAAATACATAGTACTGGACTATGGGGTCAGGTGGCTTGGTTTCTAGCCCTGTGACTTAACTCTCCTTGTAGGGTCACTTTGAACAGGCTCCTTAACTTCTGGCCCTTTTTTTCCTTGTCAGTGAAAGAAGGATTGGATTAGTGGGGATCACAAATGGAGGTCCACAGCCCATTTCTTCTGGTGGCCTGTTATATTAGCATAGTATTTGAAAGACATTTGAGTTTGAATGCTTTTAGGGGAAGAGGGCCCTCACCAGGTCACCCTGGGCCCTACTGCCCTCCCTCTTTGGTGTTTTTACTTCCTGGCTTCTATAGGCCCTTGTTAATCAATAATCATTGGACTAGTCATTGGGTTAGTTATATCTAAGTTATTAATTATGTTTTTTTATTGTTTGTTTTTCTTGTTTTTTGAAGATTTGTGGAAGATAAAATGTGGGTTACATTTTTGGAGGGAAGCTCTGCCTTGAATGTTCTGAGCCTAAATGGTAAAGAGGTAAGGTAGCATTCATTGATTCTAAACCATTCTGAAATTAGGTGTCTGAAGATTATATTTTTATAGACATGCAGCAAGATTATCTAAGTGTATTTTTAGCTGAGGAGGATAAAAGACTTTATGGTGTGCTTTAATTATTTTTTATAATTTATTATTTAGACTAGGTTTCTGACCATTTTACGGTTATTTTGGTCCCTCCCTAGGGATAGTAACCTTTGATATAAACTAAGAAGAAAACATGTTTACCACCTAATGTGATTTTTATTATATTTTGTTATATAAAAACATTTAAAGTTTTAATTGGGATAGATAGTATGGCTCATCTATATAGTAGAAGAGATTTCTGTCAAATGAAGCAAATGCTTGATTTACAAGAAAACAAGGGAGGAAGGTGCTCATTAGTCCTAGGAACTTATTTTATTGGCTTGGATCATGGTACCCACGTATCTTTTTCAAGCATAGGTAAAATAATTCCCATAGATACAAATCCATCCCATTGAGGCATTTTAGAAATTTTTAATTAGTGGAGATATTCCTAACCTGTGATTTGAAATGTGATTGATGGGGGAAATTTACATCAGTGGCCTCGAATAGTTTTACTTCTATGAAGTGCTGTGTCTGTCAGTGTTTTCTGAATGCTTTTAGACAGATCCTAAATTTTTAAGTGTATGGTCACTTGTCAGGATGGACTAAAATCTAGTCCTAATTTCTCCAACAGTGGGCAACTCCATAAGGATTTCTCTGAGTTTCCTCTTCTGCCACATCACTTTAACTTTCTTGGAGAAAAAATATTCCATGTGTTTCAGTCATGCATCGCTTAACCACAGGAATACGTCTGAGAAGTACCTCGATATGCAGTTTTGTCATTGTGCGAATATCATGGAGTGTACTTACACAAACCTAGATGCTATAGCCTACTACACACCGAGGCTCTAGGGTACTAATCTTATGGGACCACCTTCATATATGTGGTCTGTCTTTGACCGAAACGTTGTTATGTGATGCATGACCGCATTGCTTTTGAAATAGATTTTGTAGGGTTTTGTTTGGTTTTCCTGAATGTAATAGGAATACACTAATGCAAAAGGAAATCAAGAAATACAGAACAATAAAAAGAAAGAAATAATAAAGACCGCTTGAATCCAACCATTATGAAATAATATTTCTTAAACTTCATATATGCATACATATATGAAGTATATATATATATACACATATATATACAAATGAGATTATGTATACACATACATATTAACACAAATGGGATATACATATACACACACACATACATACATCCTCAAACACAAATAGGATTGTGTTATAAATGCTATTTTCTCACTACATCTTTACTTGAGACTATATCATGGACATCTTTGTGTCATAATGTGTCATAATGGCTACATAAATTTCATTATGTGGATAAATATAAATTTATTTAACCAAACTCCTATTAATGAGTCCAGCTTTTAATTATTAAAACCAACATTCCAGGGAATCCCTGTGCCCTTATAACTTTGCATGCTTACCCTATTATTTCTCAGGATAAATTCCTAAGTGTAAATTTGCTGTGTCAAAGAATATAGACATATTAACTTTTGATACGTGTTGCCTAATTGCTCTTCAGAAAGGATTTATCTAGTTATATTATGCCTTGGATTACTTAATATCTAACATCCTAATGCATATTGGATATTTTTAACTTTGACAATCTGAAAAACTACAAGTAGTATGTTATTTACTGTTGTAAGATTTCGGTTGCTAGATTTTTTCTGTTTATTGGTCGTTTGTACTTCTCTGACTAGCTGTTTATGTCTTTAGCCCATTTTTCCACTGGGGTGTTCATCTTTTGAAGCTCTCTTTATGTTAAACATGTTAATCTCTTTTCATTTTTGCTGCAGATAATCTTCCCAGTTTGTCTTGTGACTTTGTTGTGTCTTCACCAGATGGAAATTGATTTTTAAATTTAATTCTAGTTTTGCTCTCTTAAAAAGCCCTTCCTTTTCCCATAATGATATAAATATTTAAGAACAACTCTCAATTTGGCATTCTTCATCAGCTTTTATTCTATTTCTGAGTATTTCTTTTATCTTTCCCTGATAATTCTCCTTGTTTTGTTTTTTTCCTCTTCTTTTCAGCTCTGTTTCTCACCCTCAAGTCTAGTCATCAGTGTTAATGCTCTTAGAAAATACCTATTCCTTAGCTCCCTTAGAAGATTTTCAAAATTTTATAAAAATTATGTTTGTGGAAAGTGTATAATAATATTTAATTTATCCTTTTGAAAGTGAGATATTCCCAAATCTCTAGTCTGTTACCTTTGTTAGTACCATTATTTCAGCCCGAAATCTTCTAGGATGCATGTAGATGAGTAAGAGCTCTTCCATTTCAGGGGAGAATCTGGAAAAAATATATAGCTTAAGCAGGGCAAAACTAAAGGATGACCTTCTTTTTTTTTTTTTTTTTTTTAAAGATTTTATTTATTTATTTTTTTCCCCCCAAAGCCCCAGTAGATAGTTGTATGTCATAGCTGCACATCCTTCTAGTTGCTGTATGTGGGACGCGGCCTCAGCATGGCCGGAGAAGTGGTGCGTGCCCGGGATCCGAACCCTGGGCCGCTAGCAGCGGAGCGCGCGCACTTAACCGCTAAGCCACAGGGGCGGCCCAAGGATGACCTTCTTGAGCGTTTTTTTTTTTTCTGTCATCTAAATTTCTTTCTTTTCATTTGGCTCTGATCTCTGCCAAGTGGGTATTCCTAAGGAAGTGCCTCTTAAATGGTCATTATGGTGATTGGGCTTAAGAATACTTGTTAGTATTCTTTGGTGAACATGTAAAGAATGTTGTTGACTTTAAAAAGTAGCAATTGACTTATAGAGCCTGTTGCCAAGTTCTGAAATGGAATTGATTTGGTCTGGTAAGCGAGTAAAGGATTATTAGTTCTTAGGACTCTGACTTCAAAGCTCAGTGTGCATCCTAAATTACTGTTCAACACAGCCATGCCATTCAGGCCAGCAGCTTTCAATCTCTCCATCTTATGCCTTCAAGGAATTCTAATGTCAGTGGCACTTTGAGCCAAAGAATATCTGTACCCACAGAGGTGCCAGCTGTCATCACAACATGTTGGTCACTGCTACACAGTTCATTTGGAAATACCAGAAAAGTTCATATACTATATATACTCCAGGCACTCCAAACAAAGCAAGTTGAAACTATGTAGGAGAGAGCTCACATTTTAGAAAGCAAGTTTGCTATGTGGGTATGGGTTGTAAATGAGAACATCTTTCTATTGCACAGTCTGTGTTTGACCAAGGAGTCTTGTGGCTACCTGCAAGTTTTTTGAAAGTATTTTTTTAATACATCAACAGGACAGTGTAACTTGATTATAATGTGTTGGTTGTTTTAGATTATACTTTTGTCTAAAAAGCACTCAAATTTATAGGAAAGGCAAAGTGCCAGTTTCAGAGATACCAGTCATTCTGTTTTCAGAACGATTAACTTTTGTTGAAGATTTAAATGGTCTTAAATACTCTCAATATTCTTCTGACATTTGAAATGTTGAAACTGTCTTGACAGTATAGCAACTTGCAAGACCATTATGCCAAGTTAGGAAGGTCTATATGAACAGGAAAAGTATTTTAAAGATTTTCTACTGTCTCTTTTATAGTCGTTTCTTGGAGGAACAATTATTTAATCTCTGGATCAAAATCAAAGGAAGTATAAAATTATGTAGCAAAGTTGTCAGTGAATTTACATCTGGCCAGGGAAAGATAACTGGCTACAGCAAAGGACAGTTGAATCTGTGTGCATCCTAGAGAAGAAGACTTTAGATTTAGCAACATAGGCTTTTAAAGAGAGAATTGGGGACGTTTTAAAGCAGTAGTTAAAAATGCAGTATCTGTGAAACAGTTATGTTGAATTGAGTCTAGCTAAATTAAGCCTGTACTGTTGCATAGTATAACTAAGGCAGTCCCTTTATTCCAAGATAGTTAATTTTCATGCCAATGAATTTTTATTTTATATCTCTTTTACTCAACTAGTTATTGGGTCGGACTATAACTATTACTTTAAAAAGTCCAGACTGGATCAAAGCTTTGGAAGAAGAAATGAGTTTAGAGAAAATGAGCGTTGCATTGCCGTCATCGACAAGCTCTACCCTGCTAGGTGAAGATGCGGAGGTTGCAGCTGATTTCGATATGGAAGGTTTGTTTGTTGGACACATTTACTGCTGTACTTCTAGATAAGTTTCTTTCCCATCAGTAAAGTCTTAGTCTCCACATTTATCCTTCTCTTTCTTCCTGTAACACACAGAGTAGGAAGAATTAGATTTTGTTTTGCATTGTATTATGTTTATTTTGCTAGTACCTAGACTTCAAGGGCAGTTGCCATTCAAATATTAAGATCTTTACAAATATCAGTTTATATTCTTGAGTGATGAGAGCACAAATTAGTATTTTTGGTGTGTGGTTTGGTCCCACTAATTGCATTTAAGGTAGAAAAGTGGAAGTTCAAAGTGGGTATTCTAATAATAGAAGTCAGTTCAAAATAATTACTGCAAAAGAGGATATATTTCAAAGTAATCTTTTTAAAAAGATTCTCAAAGTGGCTAGGAACACATGCATTTGAAACTGAACCCACCCATATAAATGTAACCATTTCGAGTTTAGAACTTGGGACAGGTTATCTGGATATAATAATTCCCTTAAACGTGATTAGGAAATGCTTTTGCTGTCTAATGCTTATATTATTCTAGCATATTTTCCATTAAAATGCATACATTAGTTTATAAAATGACAGAACATCATGTTGTGATACCCTGTACATCTAGATAGTGCATTTAAGATTTGAGAACTTTACAAGATTATCTCCAGTTTTCACATTTCTCGCTTAGTCCACATTTATGTAGTACATTTTATGTGCCAGGTACATGCTAGGTGCTAGAAATTCAACAGATGTCATCCTTGCCCTCCCAGAACTCACAGCTTAGTGGGTGTCACACACAAATAAGCAGGCACTTATAATCAAGTGACGTCAAAGCAATAATGAATGATGCTGTGGTAGTTTATGGGAGAGTTGCCTAACCTAGATTTGGAAAGTTGGGAAAGATTTCCCAGAGGCATTGAAATTCAGAGAATCTGAAGACTAAGTGAGACTTAGATTAAAGAAGATAGACAGGGGTGAAGAAGATAGACAGGTGTGAACCAGGAAGAAGGAATGTGCAGGGGCCTAAGGGGAAAGAAGTGATCTAAGTTGATCATGCAAGTATGCTTGTGAGGCAGTAAATGAAGAGAAAAGAATGCTGGAGGAGGAGCAGGTGAGGGATGGAAGATGAATTTGGTTTTGAACATGTGAATTTGAGGTGTCTGTGGGGTCTGTCGGGCCCAGATGGAGGCTGTGGTTTTGTGGGCCTGGTGCTCAAGCAGAGAGCTCTGGGCTCACAGGGCAGCTCTGAAGGCAGTTAATGCCATGGGTATTTAGTAGCTTGGCCTGAAGAATTAGATAGAGAGGAGAGAACTGGTCCTGGGATGGAATACAGAGAAACATAGACTTTAAGGATCAGCAGAGGATGGCTGCCCATAAAAGGAAAATGAGAAAAAACAACTAGAAATGTCACAGAGCCAAGAAAATATAGTGACTTAAAAATCAAGGAAAGAAATGGTAACAAGGAAGGAGTAGTCAGTGGAGTCCTGTGTCACAGAGGGACGAGGAGAAATGAGGACTGCAGCTTGCCCTTTGCATTTAATGACAGGGAAGGAGGCTGTTGGTGACGTTCATGAGAGGGATTTCATTGGAGTGATGAAGCCAGATGGTGGTAAACTGTTGTGGATAAAGATGAAGAAGTGGGGAGAGTGTCTAGAGACAACTCTTTACAGAAGTTTGCCTAAGACAGAGGGAAAAGAGAGAAGAAGGCAGTTGCTCCAGGGAGATTGGGGATCCAGGGAGTATTGTTTTGAAATGGGAGAGGCTTGAGAATGCTCAGTGCTGCTGGAAAGGGCTGACGATATTGGGGAAGGGCAGGGTAGAGTGAGTGATAGAGCAAGGTCACTGAGAAACAGAGTGTGCAGAACCCCTTTTGTTCCTCCACAAGTATATGCCTTCCAACCAAGTGATTAGACTCCAGCATGGGGGCAAGTTGTTGAAGGGGGGAGTTCCCATTTTAAGACTTCTCTTTTCTCTGTGAAGTTTAAGAGTTGAGGCTATCTTCAGGAGTAGGGCAACCCACAGTTTCGGGAGAGTTGAGAAGGTTTGAGATAAAGCTCCTGAGAAGGAGTAATGGGGAGAGCCAACCAAGGAATTGTGGAATTGCCAGGCAGCTTTGGGAGCCCAGAAGAGGCTGAAAAACACAAATTTAACGTGACTGCCATCATCAGGCCTGTGGTTTTCTCTAGTAGCAGCGCTCAGCAGCCTAAGTGCAGTTACGGAGAGATTCAGCAGTAGAATTGATGCCGGTGTGACAGAAGAGCAGTAGGGGAATGGCTGAGGGGAAGAACCACAGAATCTGAAGACACATACAGAGAAGCAAAGTTAGATAGGGGGTAAGAGTAGGGGGATTAAAGGCCCGGATCCTGATGAAGTCAGAAGAGCAAAGAGTAACTGAGGGAGAGAACTTAAAGGCTGGGATTTGGTGGTCAGAGTGAAGTGTTTTGAGTTTATTAATTTAGAGGTAGTGCAGTTCTGAGGGGTGTAGTGTTTGGAGTGGAGGAGTATCAGTAAGGATAAGAGCAAGGCATTAGGTTGTTGATGGGTTGTCCACACGGACTCTGATATCACCCAGAAGGATGGTTATGGGTTGCCGTCTTGCTCTCTGCTTAGTCCCATGAATGAGTTCAAGTGAGCAGAAGGATGGAGGTTGGAGATCATGGCTGCAGGGGGTTGTAGAGGGTGTTACATAATGGCATAACCTCAAAGAAATAGGCCTTTTTATTCAGGATTGGGTGATTAATGTTCTGGAAATGGAATTAACTTTCAAGGAGCACCCTGACCCCACTTTCCAGCCCTGAGGAAAGGCGAGATGAGGAGACCTCAGGGGAGAACAAATTCCCCCTGTTCAGTTAAAGCAAAGAAGGTGTGTGTTGGGTGGGGGAGCACAGGGGAAGGGGTAGTGAGGAGACTTTCTGGGAAGGGTGTGTGGCTCTCTGAGAGCCTGTCTACTATAAGGGCCAGACCTGAATTGAGGGTAGGGAGGAGGGGGCAGTTCCACAGAGCAAACAAGAAGATTTGGAGAGAGAGCAGTAAACCTTTGAGTCAGCCAGCACTGAGATAGCTGCTCAGTGGAATATTGAAAGCCGTTGAGTCAACCCAGCTCCAGGTGTTAGTCATCACTGGCATCCTGTTGCTCTGAGATGATAAACTATCTTTAATGACATTTTCTGTAAGAGCATTTGTACTAATTCTAGTTTTATACCTATAAATTTATATATGCCTGCATGCTTAATCTATGCATGTTTTCAGTGTCATAATGTTAACATGTTTATTTTGTGTGTGTTTAGACCCTAGACTGATGAAAAAAATTTCTGAGAAAGTTAAAATGGTGGTAACTTTGATAACCTTGCATTTCCTCAGGTGACATTGATGACTATAGTGCTGAAGTAGAGGAAATTCTTCCTCAGCATCTCCAGCCATCTTCAAGTTCTGGCCTTGGGACTTCCCCAAGCTCTTCACCCCGGACCAGTCCCTGCCAGTCACCTACAATATCAGAGGGTCCTGTACCTTCCCTTCCCATAAGACCAAGTCGAGCACTGTCAAGAACTCCTGGACACCCAGCTTCGCAAAGTGTGTATTTTATTTAAAGTTTTATATGCCTTTCCCTAGCTGATAAGTTTGATTTTAGATGGTCAAGTCTCTGATGTCTTTGGGTCTCCTTTGGAGAGCCATTTTTCTTTAACTTTCATACCTATGTGCTAAAGTGTACTGTGTTTTCTGTGCATACAAAAGAGGAAACTTTGTAGCTGGTAAGCCCTAAATGGAAAGGGAAACTCGTCATCACTGTCACTAGATGAGAGTTTTTCTTAATCCTTTTTCTATGTGGTCAGGTTTGTCCATGTCTTATAACTGATGATTTTTTGTCATTATAGTTAGAACTCATAAGTATTTGGGCTTAACCATATATCTATACATGACCTGTATTATAGTATGAAGCAAGAGAGACAAAACACATTTTTTTTCTTTTTGTGAGGAGGATCAGCCCTGAGCTAACGTCTATGCCAATCTTCCTCTGTTTTTTGTGTGAGATGTTGCCACAGCATGGCTTGATGAGCAGTGTGTAGGTCCGCACCTAGCATCTGAACCCACACACCCTGGGCCACCAAAGCGGAGCCCATGAACTTAACCACTACACCATTGGGCCGGCCCCCCAAAAAGTTTTTTTTTTTTTTGTGAGGAAGATCAATCCTGAGCTAACATCTGCCAATCCTCCTCTTTTTGCTGAGGAAGACTGGCCCTGAGCTAACATCTGTGCCCATCTTCCTCCACCTTATATGGGACACCACCACCGCATGGCTTGACAAGCGGTGTGATGGTGCGTGCCCAGGATCCGAACCCCGGGCCGCCACAGCGGAGCGCGCGCACTTAACCACTATGCCACCTGGCCGGCCCCCCTGAAAAGTTTTTTTAATCCAAATTTATATCCATTACTCCTCCAAAATTGGAAGATTTGTCTCTGGAAGTTGTTACATTACATGATTAAGTCACTATTCCATGCTAAGCAACATCTTCAGAAAACATCTTCCATTTCATAAACTTCTCTAGTTCTCTCATACCACTCTTAGAGGACTGGCTTCATTAAATAAATTCAAGATAAGCTGAGGTATAAAGAAGAGACTCCCTTTTCTTTTTTTCCTCTCTATTGGCCAGCAGACTGCAAATGACTTAAACAATATTTTGTGCCATCTTTATAGGGCCACTCAGTAAATCATCTTCAGCACTTGGGGTCTAGCTAAGAAGTCCCCATAAAGTTAGCATTATTGCTTCTATGATACCAAAGGGTAATTTAATGACAGAACTACTTTTGTTATTGATGCTAAAAATGCGTGTCAATACCCTGTAGTACAAATTTAGAAAATTAGCAGAATAGACTTTATCATACGTGTATAGGAAGTACCATACCTTTGTGCTCATGCCCACTTGGAACCTGATCTTCTTACCTAAGGTACTTTTTCAGCTTCTCCTATTGACATCCTGCCAGCAACACAGCTGCAGCAGAAAGATTCTCCCCAGACCCTGGAGCCCAAGCGGCCACCGCCTCCCCGCCCGGTTGCTCCTCCGGCACGTCCAGCTCCCCCACAGAGACCACCTCCACCTTCAGGTAATGACCCATTTTATTTCCATTTCCTTCTCCACTCTGTTTAAAAATGTTTTGCATGTTTTCAGACTTCTAGCTTCTAGATTTTATTGTTTTTCTATCATTGTTGCCACTTCCTGGCTTTTCTCTCAAGAATGTGGTAGGTGTGACGGGGAACAGGTAAAAAGATTGTTTCCCAACTAGATTTCTGTAACATATTTTCATAGCTTACTCTTACAAGTGTGCAAGAAGTGTTTGTTTTGTTTTTGCTAATTTGATGTAGTTGTGCTAATTTCTATAAAATGTATAATTAGAATTGAAGAACATACATATACTTGTTTACTATAAAGTTCTATATATTTGTTTAAATGTTCTTTTTAAATAAGTATAATGTCATTACTTAAATTGTTAGAAGTATTCGCATTAAATAATAGCTTTTTTATTGTACCAAGATACTAATATGTAATTCCTACGTGATATTTGACATCATGAATACTATAGTAAATCTTTGACATTTCAATCTTTATTTAATATCATTTCCTTTCTGCTGCATATTTTGTTATGAACTATAAGGGGCTAGGAGTCCTGCACCTGCTAGAAAAGAATTTGGAGGTAACCATTTATATTTGTTACAATGTATGGATTTTGATTCATTAATGTTTTGGAGTTTGATCCCTATAACTCAAAGACATTTAGGTTTGTTTGATAAAAGTCAAAATGAATGACATTTATACTCCAAGTTAAAAATAGCTCTAAACTTGCATTATATTCCTATTAAGTAAAAGATTAGAGCTTAGTTTTATTAGTGAATAGAACTAAGGGCTTCCATTTCCCAGATAGACATAGTTGAATTAGTCATCAAGGCTTGATATACTTTTTCTTAATAAATATAGTCAATTTGGTTACAAAGATTTAATTCTCAAAAATCATATTGATTTCAAAAGGGATTCAGGTACAGTGAATATAGAACATCTCCCAAGTATTTGATTGTATTAGATTGTATTAGAGCTCTAGTACATTCCTTTTTTAGTAGCTTGTGGATTAGCAAAATTTCCTAGGAATGCAATTTAAAGGTATAATAATCATCTGAAATATATCTTTCATTTTGCATGGCTTTATCATTATTTTCCGTAAAACTGATGCCTCATTTTTTTAAATATAAGAACGATTTTCTTTTATTTTTTCAATAAGAAAATTCTTATTAACGAATGGATCACTTTTTTTGTTTAAAGTGTAGTGTGTTTGGTTTACATGAAAACTTTTCACAAAGCTCAGTTGGAGGTGTATATTGTCTGACAAGTTTATTTAATCCCCTTCTCAAGAAGAGATGAGGCAGGTTGTCACAATTTCGAAGAAGAGCTTTTACAAATCCACTTTTAATATTATCAAGGCTTACTGTACATGTGTAGTTGGTCTATTTCTAGTCTAGCTGCCTAATGACATTGCTGACCAATTCACATGTTATTACAGATTGACTTTGCTTGTGTGTAGATTTTAATGACTATATAATAAAGATAGCCAAATCATTTCAGCATTACAGCTTCTGCAAAATATGGCAACATGAAAATTTTTCCATTGACTTACAGAAAACATTAATTTTTCCCATTTCAAACTCCTGCTTTTATTTATATTTTCATGATCAATTCTATGTATCTTCTGTAATTAGGAAAGCAACTGGTAGAAAATAAATTTTTTAATGAATTTGTGAAGATATATCATATTAGCAACTCAGTGGCTTACTTAGAAATTTGATGTAATTTTTAAAAATTGCTTCTCTTCATAATTCTTTTGTAGGCAGTGTTTGCAGCATGTTTTTTTTACCCTGTAAGCCAATAACTCCTTTAAGGCAGTAGGCTTAGATACTAAGTCATTATAGTACTTTTAGAGTTTTTTTAAAATAATGCATCAGAAACTAACTTCTAAGAGACTAATATGGTCTCATCATAGACACTTAAGATGAAATTGAACCTTTATGTTTTTTTTTCCTTTTTGATTGTCAAATATTGGAGTTTTTATTAGTGATTTAAGGCTGAATATAAGGAGTGAGATGATCATGAAGCAAAGGCTTTCATTAAACATTTTAAAATTCCCTACTGCTAGTAATCTCAGATATAAAAATAAAACTGATGGGGCTGGCCCAGTGGCGCAAGCCGTTAAGTGTGTGCGCTCCGCTGCGGCGGCCCAGGGTTCGCTGGTTCGGATCCCGGGTGTGCACCGACGCACTGCTTGTCAAGCCATGCTGTAGTGGCGTCCCATATAAAGTAGAGGAAGATGGGCACGGATGTTAGCCCAGGGCCAGTCTTCCTCAGAAAAAAAATAAATAAAACTGTCACCCCCTTTCTACTCTTATGTTTGAGGAAGGGGAGGAGTCAGGTTTGGGCTTGGCATCTAAAGTCACTTTGGTTTGTATTGATATCTTGGAGGAAACTCAAAGCAGTAAAAGAACTTTTTTGCAGAAGTAAGTTTAATGCAGAAATTGTTCTGTGTGCCTGCCTTTCATCCTGTGCTGTGGGCTCCAAACAATATACAGCTTCTGTTCTTTCTCTAAAAAGGTATCGGAGCCCCTCCCAGTCCTGGGGTAGCTAGGCGAGACATGGAAGGTAACAAGACTTTTGCATCATAGAAATAGATCTCTCATTTTATTTCTGAGTGTCAGCCCCTCCAGTGTTTAAAGGCATACTAAATCTTTTCTTAGTTTGACTATAAACTTCCTCTTCCCCTCCTTATGTATACCTCGTAACCTTGTATTTTTTCTCTTTTTGTTCTATGTTGTGTATAGTTTCTAATGGATATCCATTTAGTTTCCTTGCCAGTCTTACGTTGTTTTACACTGTTTTGTATATATTTCATATATACTTAGGATGTGAAATTACTGTACAATGTTATTTTGAGAAGAATGCCTTCAAAATTCTTTTCAGAATAAGTCAAATGTTTAGAAAGGTACTATAGTAACTCTGAAGTTTTAAAAATTAATAATTGTAATTAAACCCTATTAATTCAGGTCCCCAAGAATATAGTATTTTGTGGATGATTTCAAATAACATAAATGTTTTTATGTATAATGATGCTGAGCTAAATTCGCTTAAAGACCATTAAGACTAGAAGCCATTCGTTAAGATTACAGTTATTAAAGGGCTGTTGTATTTCATATAACAATTGCACTTGAATTTCCTTTCAAAAAGAATAAATCTGAGATGCTGCCCTTAATAGTTCCCCCTACTCCTTTTGGCCCCGAAAGTAATTTATTTCATTTCCTCCTTCCACGATGTTGCTAATGAGTTTAACCATATTTTAACTTTTTTCCATAAGGCACATATTTAGTAATATGCCTGTCTTCTACCTTAATCATGGGATTTTGTTATAGAAATCCAAAAGATCTCATCATAAGATTACTTTACCCATAATGACACCTACAACCTGAAGTCCTAAAACAGTGTTGTTAGGAACCTTTTGTGTGACTTGGAGAATGTAGCTCTGTTTGCTCAGGAGCAATTTGTCCACCAAGCTCTGAGAAGCTGTCGTTTACACAAGCTGACCATGTGGTTTCAAGGTTCATAGGAGAGAGCTTTGTTGGGAAAGTCACCTTAAAAGTGATCCTCTGAGCAAGGTATCAGATTGAGGGCTAAGTTGTCTCTCATAAATGTCGCTATAAGTATTCTAATTTTTCTCTCTTTTGGGATATTTCATTCAGGTATTTCAGATATTTCAGTTCATTTATCATTATCCAAAATAAAGTTCTTTTGTTACCATCTCATGCCCCCATTTCTGCCAGTAATGAAACAATAGCCAACTGATTGCTTTATTGTTTACTTATGACTAATTTTTTTTCCTTCCTGCTTCAAAGCACCCAAAAGCCCTGGAACGACACGGAAAGATAACATAGGTAAAAACACTTGAATTTAGCTACTTAACCGTAAAACTGGACCATGAATAGACACTTAGGATATAAGTACGTGGTTTCTTGTTTCTTTCTTTTTTTGAAAAACCTTTAATACATGGTGCGATGTCTGTGTTCCAGGTCGCAATCAGCCTTCACCTCAAGCAGGACCTGCAGGCCCAGGACCGGCTGGATACAGTGCAGCCAGACCGGTAGGCACACTTAGTTAGCCTGGGAGCCCAGAGTGCAAGGTTCTAGGTCCCAATTTGCTACTGGTCAAATGGGTTATCTTGACTCAGTTTCTTAAACTCTAAAATGAGGGAATGGCACTTGATGATCTCCAAAGTACCCTTCGACTCTAACATGTTAACGTACTCTTCAAAAATAACTAAGCATACAGATCTTCCTCGACTTAACGATGGCGTTACATTCCGATAAACCCATTGTAAGTTGAAAATATCGTTAAGTCAAAAATGCATTTAATATCCATAACCTACCGAACATCATAGCTTAGCCTAGCCTACCTTGAATGTGCTCAGACCACATTTAGCCTACAGTTGAGCAAACTCATCTAATGCAAAGTCAATTTTATAATAAAATGTTGAATATCTCATGTAATTTATTGAATATTGTACTGAAAGTGAAAAACAATGTTTGTAAGTTGTTTACCCTCGTGATCACGTTTATCAAGTCTATGAGGGGGTGATGTATTTGGGCAGCTTTTTATCATATTATCTGAGTAATTAAAGAAGATATAAAGTCATCCTTCAATAAGAAGGATTTTAAAATTAGGTTTCATGAAAACATTGTTATGATAGAGTTGGTATACTAAAACTGGTTCTAAAGGTGTTAAAAGTAGGAGAGCAGATGGTGTGGTGGGGCCTTTCCCTACCTTGTGAATCTGTGGTTTTCTATATGTTTATCATATGTTCTTTTATACACTTAATTATTCTATTATTTACCTGAGTTAAAATTTTCTCTGGAATATAACGAGTAATTAAAAAAAAAAAAAGAAAATGGAAACCAGCAATCAGTGACTTGGGCTAGTCTACTGGAGCCTGCGGCTGCTGGGAGGCCTCTAGCTGAGGACTGGGAGCTGGGAACTGTTACTACAAGTAGAAGTTAAGGTTGTGAGAAATTAAGAAACTACTTCTAATGAAACTACTTCTAATTTCTAATAAGAAATTCTCATAATGTACACCTGAAATTTATACAATGTTATAAACCAATGTTACCACAATAAAAAAATAAACAACAACAGAAAAGAAATTCTCATAAAATTTCTTAGAAATTTTTTGTCTTTTCTGTTGTAGCTGTCTATTTATCATCCAATCTAAAGGTCCTTTTCTATATGTAATACAGTCATGTGCCATGTAGCGAACATTTCAGTCAGTGACGGACCACAAATTTGACTGTTGTCCCATAAGATTAGGACTGTGTAACCTAGGGGTGTAGTAGACTATATAGCATCTAGGTTTGTGTGAGTACAGTATGATGTTCATACAACGACAAAACCACCTAGCGACGCATTTCTCAGAAGGTACCCCATTGTTAAGCAACGTGTGACTGTATTAGACTCCAAATTAAAATGTCTGCAAAATATACCTAAAGATACCTATTACCCATTCTCCTTTTTTCAAAAAAAAGGAAAATTGCTTTTCATTGACTCCACCACAAGTACTTTCTTTGTTCTATTTAAGATTTTATTTATTTTATTTTTTTCCCCCCAAAGCCCCAGTGGATAGTTGTATGTCATAGCCGCACATCCTTCTAGTTGCTGTATGTGGGACTCGGCCTCAGGATGGACGGAGAAGTGGTGCCTCGATGCGCACCCGGGATCCGAACCCGGGCCACCAGCATCGCAGCGCGCGCACTTAACCACCAAGCCACAGGGCCAGCCCCCTTTGTTCTATTTAATACCGTAAGAATAGGGAAGGAAAGTCAAGATTTTGTGAGATTGCATTCATAACTTTTGCTTAAAATAAGAAGTATTGGGGCTTAAGGCCTTCAGCAAATTTATGAAGATAGAAAATATATTTTCCACCAGTGTGTCTTTTTTTTTTTGTGAGGAAGATCAGCCCTGAGCTAACATCCATGCCAATCTTCCTCTTTTTGCTGAGGAAGACGCCCTGGGCTAACATCTGTGCCCATCTTCCTCCATTTTATATGGGACGCCGCCACAGCATGGCCTGACAAGTGGTGTGTCGGTGCGCGCCTGGGATCTGAACCTGGGCCGCCAGCAGCGGAGTACATGCACTTAACCGCTACGCCGCGGGGCCGGCCCGCAGTGTGTCTTTTAATGTATTTAATTTAGCATATTGAGTTAGTCATTCAAAAGTTTTTACTTCTGTATTTAAAAAGAAAAAAATCTCAGGATGTGGTTTTTTTGTAAGTCTCTTAGTTGCTCAGTGTGTATCTCTCTCCATCACCTCATGAACTTTAATACCGTCCCTGTCTCCCGTTAAGGCAGCACTGCACATGATGAAGAGCAAGGGCCCTGCAGCTCGTCAGACTTGAGTTTGGATCCTGGCTTTTTTTCTAGCTTTGTGGCCTTGGGAAAGTTGTATACATTTCTTCACCTTAATTTAAAATAGAGATGATAAATACCTACTTTTGAGGGATATTTTGAAGATGAAATGGAAATGCCTCCATGTGCTTAATTAACATAGTGCCTGACACGTAGTAAACAGTGAAAAATAAAAGGGAAGATTTTAACACTTACGATGCATGGCTATAAATAGGGAGCAATTAAAATGACAAGATGGGGAATAATACCAGAGAGGGGATTAAATGAGATGCAAAAGCAAATATTTTCACAAAGTCTTACCTCTTGAAAATAAGTAAATGTCTCAAATGTTACGTTTCCCACTTTTAGACTATTCCTCCCCGGGCTGGAGTGATTAGCGCCCCACAGAGCCATGCTCGGGCATCTGCCGGAAGACTGACCCCTGAAAGCCAAAGCAAACCATCAGAAGGGCTGAAAGGTAGACACTGTGTTAGAAATACCAGTTTTGTTCTGTAGTCTTTCCTTTCACTGTTCCTTTTCCTTTTCCTTTCTGTGGTCTCTCACCTTCTACAACTTACTCAAATAGGGATATCCTTCTTTCTTTATACCACAAGAAATGAGGCTACTTGTTGGAGGGCGAGAACTAGAATCTCCTAACATTTCACTAAGGAAGGATGAAACATGGTTTTCTAGAAAACACCTAACATCTGAAAATGATTTTTGTAGGTTCAGCTCTTCTTCCTGAACCACTGAAGCCTCAGGCTGCCCTTCCTGTGCAGCCTTCTCTGCCCCAACCTGTTCAAAAGATGCAGGAGCCTCTTGTCCCCGTGGCAGCACCTATGCCTCAGCCTGCGTCCCAGCCACACTTGGAAACCCCCCCACAACCACCACCTCGCAGCAGGTCGTCCCACGGCTTGCCTTCAGAGCCTTCCTCACAACTGCAAGTAAGTCCAACTAGTAAACAAAATAGCATCTTGATGCCTTTGAGTTTTGTTTGTTTTTTAGCCACACTTTGTTTTCTTTTCCTTTTTTATTGAGGTATATTTGATGCCTTTGGTAAAGTCTTTGAACATATTTATTTTTAATTATTATCTTTTATAAGAAATAAATAAATATGAGATTCAGTTTTCTTTTTCTTTTTGCCTTTTGGTAGTAATAGCATCTTGAGATATGACTTCAGCAAATGAGTGGCACTTGACATCTCAAACTAGTCACATAACAAACGCATGGTTTGGCTGTTTGAGGATTTGGGTTTTTTGGGTTTTTTTTTCTTGAACCTGTTGCTTAGATCAAGGGTTCTCAGAGAGTGATCCTAAATCAGGGCTCTTTAGGGGATTTTCAAGTGGCTCCCAGGCTGTTTTATCTTGTTAACATTTAAAGTGTTTGTGACTTTTTGTTTTTTTTTTATTGTGAAATTTTTGTTGTACATTACTGTTTATCAGTCACCATATAAGTGCATGCCTCCACCCCTTGTACCCACCACCCACCCCCCATCCCCTGGTAACCACCAAACAGTTCTATCTGTCCGTGTGTTGGTTTATCTTCCACATATGAGTGAAATCATATGAGTGAAATCACTTTTTGGTTTTTTATTCATAATTTGGATAGCTGATAAGTTAAGATAGATAACAATAGTTTATTTTTCTTACTGTTCACAGCTAATAAATTAGTTTTGGCTTTTACTTCCTGGAGAGAGAGGCAGTCAGATCAATCTCTGACTGTTGGCAGTGTTGTTAATTTCCAACAAACAGAGACTAATCCTTTATTTCCCCTGATGCAAGTATAGTTCTTATCTGTGGTGGAGCTGGCACTGGGCTTCCTCAGGTATCTCCAACAGTTTCAGTCATTTTTCGATCCATTTACATGGGTTGGGCATGCAGCAGGCAGCTTATTCACAAAAGTAAAACCATCAAAATAATAAGTCACCTCATTAGTGTCACACAGAAAGCAGTGCCATTGCCTTACTGGGTGGAAATCACAGGCTCTCGGGGATTGTTGTTATGTCACAGTGATCTCACACTGGAAAGACTTCTGGTATGTGTCTGCAGTTATCTTAGTACAGGAGTAATCATGCAAGTTAAATTGTTTTTATTTGGATGCTGTTTTACTTAGTTTTTGTTATACACATTTCAGTAAAATTGTTAAAGTAAAATTTATATTTAGTACATTTTTTTATTGTCTAGCCTTAAATTTTATTTTATCCTAAAGTTTTAACTTGAAAATGCCATGAAGGCCAAAGAAATGTGTAAAGTTTTAAAAGTCTGCTTGTAAACTATGGAAAGATCTAAAATACAGAAATATTACACAATGGCAATGTCCCTTAAGTACATTTATAAATAATAGTTTGCATTTATTTTTACACATATCTGAGTATGTTCAGCTAGTTGGCAGAAGTTAACAGTTTCCTATGCTTCTACATAGTGAAAAACAGATATTAAAGTAAATATGACTCTTAAGACAGTATGAATATTGTTAGCAATTAGCATTACTTGTAGACTATTGGTCACATTTGTAAAAGCTAAGAAGGATGTATAATCAAGAATGATAAACTGATCTTTTAAGCTAGTTAATACCAAAACGTATTCTACATGTTTTAGTTCAAAGAATTGAGGATGCTCAAGATATATAATTGTAGAAATCCTTCAAACAATAAAAGTCCACTATTCTTTTCTCTCTGCCAATCCACTTTTAGTGAGTCATGAATTTTTCTTCTCATTTTTTGTAAGGTGTACTATTGTATTTTTTTTTAATGTAACTGGAGGGTAAAAAACTAGCCATCTAGTAGCCATCTTAGATCTTTGTATTACTGTGTTAGGACAGAAGGTGATCATACATTTCATAGTAAAAGTGAACCTAAATTCCTAAAACTCTGTAATGGTTTAAGTATTCTTAGACCAATATGAAAGACACAGTACTCTGAAAAACTTCAGAAAGAGCAAACTGTCAAGTAAGATGCAGTTTTTAGTAGAAAGTCATCTTATGTCACAAAAATACCACAGAGTGAATATTCCAATGACTGCCACATATCATTTTCTTACATCATTTTCCATTGTTTTGATTTCTAGTTTTCATTGGAATGGGTGTAGTGATTTGGTGGCAGACAGCATGTACTTTGTGTGTGGCCTGGTAGATTGTGTTCTCTATCTTGTTGTATTGAGTTCATCAAAACTACCAAAGATGTTTATTTTAAATTCTAAATATTCTTTTTGCCTCAGTCATTAATCTCAGATTCCTTCGAACATTATACACACACACATACACACTTTTCTTTTTTGGAGGGATGGGAGTCTTGTTCGTGTATAGACTGTCTTTGTAAGGGATCACAAAGTGGTTACAGTTTCCTCCAGAGAGGGTACAGTGCTGGGGGGCCAGAAGGAAGGGGAGGTGTTTTACCTTTTTGTACCTTTGGAATTTTGACCATAAGAATAATGCCTATTCAAAAATAATAAACATTTAAAATTTAAAAAATCTTCTGCAGTAGCTATAAGTTGAAAAGGATGAGATTTTAAAATGACATATTTGATATTTTGGTAATAACCTAAAATAATCTTAGAATTGAACACTTAGTAATTTTTACAAGACTTTATTAATTCTGCACCAAATCTACAAGGCATTTAAAATATAAAAATCCATGACCCAGCTTTACTTTTTATTACTATTTAAATGTTCTTTGACTCTATAATTCTATATAGAAAAGATTCTTTTAATTCAAGTAATTATATAACATGTTATATATCCTTTACAAAATGTAAAAATGCCTCACTTTCTGTCTGAATTCCAGCATCTTAGTCATCTGATTATCAGCTAAGAACAAGAAGTTAAGGATGTGACAGGAAGTAAAGTAACAGCATCACTGCCATATGCTAACAGCGAGGGAAGAGAGCACGCAGAAAATCTCAGCCTTGTGCATCTATGTAACACCATCCCTACTCTCCTACTCAGTGCCAAAGCTGATACACGTAACCCTGAGATTGTCAAGAGAATATTAACTTAAATTCAGGAGTCTGGTGTTTAGTAGGCAGGAAACTCTAATAATATTTAATGTATTTTAAGTATTAAAATGATGTCTCTCTAAATTGTCAAAATGAGTTCTGGTATTTTAAAATAAGATAAGCTTTAGATATTGGGAAAGATTTGCTCAAAACTGTTTCTCGAGATTATTATATTAAAAAAATACTACTATATTACAGAAAGATTATGAATTCATTTTTAAACAACAAAAATAAGATCCAGTTTCTTACCTTGTTGTACCTTCCACCTCCATAATACATTATGAGGTGAATTAATGATAATGTCATCCTTCAGAAACTTTGAGTAATATAGAACAAGCCTGGATCCTGAGCATTTTGTTAAAATAAATACTAATTTTCAGTAGGGTAGTACTGTTGCAAAGTGATACCATTGTGTACATTTTCTCTAGTGATGATAAACCCATAGGCTATCTTAAGGCTGTGTCCTACTCTTCTTGGGCTGCCATAACCAATACCATAAATCAGTGGCTTAAACAGTAGAAATTTGTTTTCTCACAGTTCTGGAGGCTTCAAGTCTGAGATCAGAAGGCCAACATGGTTGGATTCTGGTGAGGGCTCTTTTCCTGGCTTGCAGACAGCTGCCTTCTCGCTGTGTGCTCACATAGCCTGTCCTCAGCGCTTGCATGTAGAGGAAGACAGAGCAAGCCCTCTGTGTGTCCTCTCATAAGGTCACTGATCTCATCATGAAGGCCTACCCTCATGGCCTCCTCTAACCTGAATTACTTCCCAAAGTCTCCATCTCCAATACCATCAGATTGGGGGTTAGAGCTTCAACATATGAATTTTGGGGGGACGCAAACATTCAGTCCATAACAGGTTGCTTAAAACGTCAGAGCTCCAAAAACCTATTTGGAATATTATTTTTTGAATAACAAAATTTTGATGTGGTTAGTAATCAACTTCAGACAAAATTAAACTCTGAGCCCTAATTCAACAATACATTTTTCATTCAGAAGCATAAAAGAAATTGGAATTGTCTCTTGAATTTATGCTACAACCTGCAAATATCGCTGCTCTCGGATTCTGTGTATAATATAGGACTAAAAGTATTTCGAAAAGTGAATTGTTAGGGTTGCTGGTTGGTCTCAGATTGTCCTCCTAACTCTTTCCTTTGATGTCTGTTCCCTTTCTCAAAGCAGGAGCAACCATCAGGGTAACAGGTATCGGATTATTTTTCAATCTTATATGTGCTTTTCATCTGTCATAGCACATTAGATGTATGAATCTTTTGCTTCATACATCTAAAGTTTCACCCATTTTTGAAACCACTTGTCCACCTTAATAAATTCTATTATCATACCATAAAACCTGCTTTTTCTTTTTCTTAGTATTTTGAATTTTTAGGAAGCATTTTAGTTGTTCTTGCTAATGCTTTACCATTTCTTGCTTTGTTTTTTATGAAATTAACAAAACTAAAAAGTATAATTTCAAGAAGGTAAGCTTTAGGTATATGAAAGTCTATATGGCAAAATCAAATTGGTTCTTGGTTTTAACAATGGCATAATTACATAAATATAAAATTCAATTTTTTTTCTTAGGTTTCTTTTGGGAAAAATTTTCAAATAATTTTAGTAGCAAGATTATTTTTGGTAAGGAAGAACTGACGATTTAGAAAGATGAAAGTGAATATTATAACAAGATTATTTAAAGATCCTTCCAACACCTTTCTTTGTAAAAATACCACCGTTTTTAATGTCAAGTCATCACAAATCCTGCTTAGATTATAAATTAATTCTAATGTAATGAATGGTGGTGTGGCTCTTATTATAATTTCAAGTCTGACTGGGCAAAATGATCCTGCTTCTATCAAGTTACCTTTAACTTATTTTGAAAAAAATTTTTTTACATATGGAAATAAAGATATTTAAATGCATAGCATTTATTTGGCAAGGGTCTACTATTCTAAGCTGTGCAAAGCATACAATTCTCCTGTCCTATAATGTCTATGTTGTGGACTGTTCTATCTGCCATGGGAGAATTGGGTCCCAGGCCCAATCAAGTACTTCCATTTTGTTGTATTAATCATAAATAATCCAGAGATTATTGGTAATATAGGGTTAATTGTAATTTTATGATGTCCATAATAAATTTGCCTCTCAAGTAGATTTCCATATATAGGTCTGCTTACCTTTAATACACTTAGAATACAGTTTAGAGTCTGTGACATGTTTACTCTTTAATTTTGTACAAATTCATTGTCATATTAAGTTGTTTAAAGAAAAATATACTTCTTTAATTATACAGTGTGTTTTAGGACAGTTGAATAGAAAAATCAGATACTTGAATGTTATTCACTTATAAAGTTATCCACACCATTTCCTTTTACAAATGAACAGCCCTCCCTATTCTTTTTTTTTTTTTTAAAGATTTTATTTATTCATGTTTTTCCCCCCAAAGCCCCAGTAGATAGTTGTATGTCGTAGGTTCACATCCTTCTAGTTGCTGTACGTGGGACTCGGCCTCGCGTTGGACGGAGAAGTGGTGCCTCGGGGCGCGCCCGGGATCCGAACCCGGGCCGCCAGCATCAGAGCGCACGCACTCAACCGCTAAGCCACGGAGCCGGCCCAGCCCTCCCTATTCTTAAGCACCAAGTTACTGTTTCAAAAGATGCAGTTACATTTTATTGTATTGGGACTGCTGCTCTCTTTTTCAACATGTTTCATGAACGTTTAGTTATTTTGCTTTAATAACTATCTAAATTCATTTTGAGTAGTGCTCCATTTTGTCACATTGCAAGTCTTCAGCTAAAATTCTCTCTCCCCTGTTCTTTTCAACCCAAAGGTTTGTTTTCTTATTTTTAAATTTGGCATAAATATCCAAGTCATCCACCTAGTTTTAATAATTATGTAGAGTTTTTAAAAATTAAAATGAAGTGCTTGATGAGCTAATTTGCTCATAGGACCTGGATCACAGTTCTGTTTCCCATAAGAAAAGTTGGCTCTGCTCAGTCCCATAGCCATGCTCCACTGCAGCTGGCTTCGTTGTGAACTACGCACAGAGTGCAAATTTATATGACTGTAAAGTAATTCAGAACTCTTTTCCTACCAATTACAGTTCCCAGCCCACTCTCACATAGAAAGGACTGTGCACCACTCTGGGCGCAGCTTCATTTTGGTTTTGGAATTAACATACCAAACAGAAAATGAGATGTTTTTTCCCCCCTTGTTTTAAACAGTCACTGCATTTGGTTATTAATAAGCATATCTGTTTTGGAACATTTTTACAAGGTGAGGGAGATCAATTAAGGAATACTGTCATATTATTCACAGAGTTTATTCTACAGAGGAGAACTTACATTAAAAGGCAAAGAACACTTTGAAAATTCATTTCTCCAAGTAGAAAAGGAAATTTGCATTGTTTTCAGCTTATGAATACAAATATACTAATAAAATTAATTTTCATCCATAAAGTTTAATTTCCATAGTAACATTAACTTTAAAATATATTTACAAGAACAATGAAACCACATCATCATTATAGATGGGTGTTGGAAGTTTATTTATATAGATTCAGCATAAGTTCTGAATGTGGGTTTCTTAAGTTAGTGCTAACATTTGGTAGAACTGGGCATGAACAAAACTCATTTGCTAATTCTGTACAATTCTCCATTTTACCATATCAATACTTGCATGAATGAAATAAGCTATTTAATTTCTTTGGGATTTAAAAAACATGTATTTAACAAAAGGATTTATTTATTAAGGAGTTTTTAAAGAATAAGATTTTAGCTGTTTTATGTTACTTAAACCACCAGAGTAACAAACTACACAAAGCTGCTTTTTATTTTCTAAATTTGTACACTTGCCCCCAAAAATGAAGAATAATTGAGAGAGGAAGCATAGGGGGTATTAAAAGGAAATATATTACTTTTTTTGATTATTCAGTGCTCTCTTTCTTCTCCAGGTAAAAACAAATGGAGTCTCTGCTGTCAGACTGGAATCGCCATTAAAGAGTGACCCATTTGAAGATCTGTCATTTAATCTGCTTGCTGTATCAAAGGCTCAGTTACCTGTTCACACATCACTTGTTCCAACTCCAGACCCAAAGGGGTTGATTCAGTCGCCTTCTGCAACACAAAGTAACATTAACACTTTGAGTTCTGTAAGTTGCATGCCGACAATGCCTCCAGTTCCAGCCCGGAATAAATCCCAGGACAGTATGCGATGTTCTCCAAACCCATTTCTTACTAGCTTGAGCAGCACAAACCCTTTCACTGACAGGACTGCCGCTCCTGGAAACCCGTTTAGAGCCGAGTCGCAAGAATCAGAGGCAACTTCACGGTTCTCCAAAGAAGAGCCTGTTGCTAACGCTCCTTTCCCTTCTCTGAAGCCTCTTGGTCATAACAAAAGCAAGCCTTTATCTTCATTTGATGGCTTTAAGGACAGTTTTGATCTGCAGGGCCAGTCTACGATAAAAATTAGCAACCCAAAAGGATGGGTAACCTTCGAGGAAGACGACGACTTTGGTGTGAAAGGGAAGTCAAAGTCAGCTTGTCCAGACTTACTAGGTAATCAACCAGGTTCGTCTTCTGGCGCCAACATGACCTTTGATGATGACTGGAATAAAGGTACAAATGTTTCTTTCTGTGTGTTGCCATCAAGAAGACCACCTCCACCTCCTGTCCCCGTGCTCCCACCTGGCACCACCCCTCCAGTAGATCCTTTCACAACTTCAGCATCCAAGGCCTCACCCACACTAGACTTTACAGAAAGATAATGTTATACACTAGAAAACAGTTGGTTTTTAGTTTTGGCAGGGTAGAGCCAAAAGAATTGGGCATTAGTCATTGATTATGTGCAATAAGTAATTGTTCAGTGCACTGATGTCGTCATGAAATACCACTATTTAATGTGTACAAAGTGGGAGTATGTGTATATTGGAAATAAGGAAAAATCCTTCTCATTATTAACTGGAGTTGTGGTGTGTTTGTTTGGATAAATAAGAGAGAGTAGTAGCCAGAAAAAGTGCTCAAAACTACTTTAGAAAATAGTCCTTATTCAGTCCTTATTCAGAAATTCTGTGTCAGTCTTCTCTGAAGAATCTCAAAAAGTCCAGACAACTGCTAGCTGACATTACTGCCAGTCCTTTTGTACTTGTTAACAATTGGTATTTGTAAGTATTTACCAAAGAGCTATCAAAGTTATACTGAAACAGAAGTTTGAAAGGCATTGCTTTAAAAAAAACGTACGTATACACGCACACACACATATATACACTTACATATTTGTAGAACTCATAATTTAAGTTCTAGGATATAACACAGAGCAAATTTTTACCTAAAAGTTCTAACAGAGTTGTTTTTTCAATATTTCATTATCAAAAGGATGGCTGTAAATGAAATTTGGACATTTCATTCATTTTCTTTCGAAAACTAGAATAATCTCACTACAGAACCAGAATTTTCTACCATTCCATACCCCACCCCTTCACACACACACATAACACACATCCTCGTTCCTCTCCACTCTAGCACCTGCATATGCCTTGCTCTGGGAGGAGGTTCTTGTAGCTGGAAGCAGCATATTTTGTGGTCCCTGTCATGTAGACAGATACTCCAGCCCTTTCAAAAAAGCACTATGGCCTTATATCTCGGGAAGGCACATACCACCAAGTTCAATGAGAAATCCTAGAGCTAAATATCCTCTCTTCCCTCTGTACGTTAAGGTATATGTTGCCCATTTCCCTCCTACACTTTTCTGTTTGCTGCTTTCACTCTGGAAGTTCATTAGCAGGGAAAGCAGCAGTCCTCAGAGTGCTCTGAATTGGGGGTCTACGCAGTGTGTGCTCTCTCCCCTTAGAAGCTACATAACACCTGTGATGCTGCTTTACGTTTCTAGAGGCTAAATCTCAAGTTAGCTGTGGATTTTGTCTTTTGCACTGCCAATATGCAATTGATCCTGCTTTTATTAATTTTATGAAGAAGTACACAGAATTTTTACAGAATGTAGTATTTTGATATCATTAAACCCAATCAGAAAACTCCTTGAGCAGTATGGTTCTGTTGTCAGTTTAAGTTAAAATCATCTTTACCCATTAAGACTTACATTATCCTTCCTTTTATATAAAGAGTCATATCTGTCCACCTCAATTCCATTGTCCACATTTAACCTTTAAAGATGTGCATTGGAGGAATATCAGAAAGTAGAGGTCATGGCTAAGAATATGTAAAATGTAAAAGCACAGCAAACTGTATTGCACTTAACCACATAAAGCAAATCTAGTAGGAAAAAAACACTTTTCTAAATGCTCAAATGTTATCAAAATACTATATTTATAGAAGTAATCCTCTCTTTGTTAACAGCCAGGATTTGCTGTTAGAAATAACTCTTGTGAGTTTTATATTGTGCTTTTTTGGGGGTCTAATCATTTCAGCAGTAGTATATTTTAAACAGCAGTATTACTCTAAGCATTGTGCTTCGAAATGTGAATTAACTTGTTGAAACTGTGGCTTTAACATCTATATGATTAATGTATATGGTATTTGCTCTCCATTAGCAAAATAATTCATGATAAACTTCACTAGTGCCGATTGCAGTTCTGTGAGCAATGTTTGCTATTGAATATAAACTACTGTCTAAAATATACATATCATGCAGCAGCTCAGCCTTTATCAGGAAAATTATATTTGGCAAGTTGCTGAAAGTGCACAATAAAGTTATGAAAGTTAAAGGTATGCTGCAAATAACTAGCCATTATTCTGTGTATTATTACAATATTTACCAGTTCTGTTAAAAGCAGAGCAGAAATTAGACACTAACGATCTCTTTGTGAATTCCTTGTTCTCTATAGTAGATTGCTGTTTATATGTAAGAATTTTATTGCTTATGTGGCATACAATATTTATAATTATATACTTTATAGAGGTACAGTATTAAAGTCAGTGGTATACAAACATTCTGTACATATCCTGTGAAATGTGCTGTCATATGAAATAAATATACCTGTCTTTACCGTACTACTTTGCTCAAAAGGAAAGAATTTTTCTCAGCCATCTGCCTTGAACTTTACATGTACAAATTTAGTGACATTTGGGGATTCACACTTATTGTCAGATCAAGTATTTTAATTCATGACCTTATTTTCATTCAATTCACTTATCCATATAATAGTTATTCTAAAAGCAAGAAGAAAGAGATTCTGAGATCACTAATCATCATTAAGAAACCCATGTACTTATTCTGTAAGAGAGCCCCTCATTCAGAATCTTGTTGGCTTGAAAATAACACGTGAAGTGTGAATGATGATTTTCTAACTCACAGCAAAAGAAACAGCCGGGAGCAGAGGGGAAATAGGCACAGGAACAGCCAAACCAAGAAGACACTGGCTAAAAGGACCCCAAGGAAGAGGCCAAGGCTAGTAGTTCCGATGAGTATATTGCCTTTTTTCAGTCCTGTATGGTTGCTATTGAAAATAATAACCTTGATTCTTACATAGTTGAATTATGTTCATTAACCTCTGATTAAGAAGTTATGGATACAGAATAATAGGCTTTTAAAAAACTTTATTGTAGATTTATATGCAGTTGTAAGAAATAATACAGAGAGATCCTGTGTACCCTTTACCCAGTTTCCCCCACTGGTAACATTTTGCAAAACTATAGTATAATACCACAACTAGAACATCAACATTGATACAAAACATTTCCATCACCACCAAGATCCCTCACCTTGCCCATCTCCCACTACCCTCCCATCCCATCCCCTTCTCTCGTCCTTAACTTCTGGCAACCACTATTCTAGTCTCCATCTCTATAATTTTGCCACTTCAAGAATGTTATATAAATGGAATCATATGGTATGTAACCTTTTGGGATTGGCTTTTTTACTCAGCATAGTTCTCTGGAGATTCATCTAGATTGTGTATATCAATAGTTCATTCCTTTTTATTGCTAGCAGTATTCCATAGTATGGATGTACCACAGATGGTTTAACCATTCACCAGCCCATTGAGGGACGTCTGGGTTGTTCCCAGTTTGGGGCTATTATAAATAAAATCTGCTATGAATACTTATGTACAGGTTTTTGTGTAAACAAGTTTTCACTGCTCTGGGATAAATGGCCCAGGAGTGCAAGTGCTGGGGCAGGCGTAGTTGTATCCTTGGATTTTTAAAAAACTGTCAAACTGTTTTCCAGAATGACTCCCATTTTACATTCCCACCATGTAGTGATCCAGTTTCTCCACATCCTTGCCTGCATTTCCTGTTGTCACTATTTTTTATTTAAGTCATTTTAGTAGTGGATATTTCATTGTGGCTTTGTTTCCCTAATACCTAGTGATGGTGAGCCTCTTTTCATGTGCTTATTTGCCATCTAATATCTTCTTTAGTAAAATATCTATTTGTGTCCTTTGCCCATTTTCTAAATGGGTTGTTATTTATTGTTGTGTTTTGAGGGTTCTTTATATATTCTATATACTTGTCCTTTGTTGGATATGTGGTTTGCAAATATTTCCCCCAGTCTGTAGCTTATCTTTTCATCCTCTTCATATGATCCATAGCCAGATCCTGAGCTCTGCAGGTCCACAAACTACAGTAGGAGTGACTGACACAGGATAACCAAACTCAAAAAGAACTGATGTATAAATCAAAATGCCAATTTATTAATTTTATAAAAATAAGTTTGACCACATCAAGATTTAGCAAACGTGGAAAAATGGGAACTCATACTCTGTTGGTGAGAGGGTAAATTGGCACATCGATTCTAGAGAGCAATTTAAAATGTCCAGTAAAGTTCATATACTCTATCATAAGAAGTTTGATTTGAAGGGAAACTCTAGGACATGTGGAACAGGACATGCATTGTTGGTAACGGTGAAAACTAGAAATAAACTAACCATCAACAGGAGAGTTGAGTGACATTCATACAGTGGAGTACTCTACAGCAGTGAAAATAAGTGAATGAAATATTAGTAAATCTCATTATGGAGCAATAAAGCAAGTTAGAAAACAATACAGTATGACACCATTCATAGAAAATTTAAAACATGCAAAACAATATTCTTTAGGGATACATACATATGTTAATGGTATAAAAACGTGCAATGGGAATAATAAATTTAGGATAGCGGTTACCTCTGGAGAAGGGGAAGAGGAGAATAAGATCAGAGATGGTTATGTGGGAACTTTCACTGTATCTCTAATGTGTTAGGACTTAAAAAAAATATTTTTTCAATACAGTAAAAGTTTGCTCTCTTCTTCCCTGGCTGCCTGATATCTAGCAGCCATCATGAATGCCCCATTAATATCTGGACCAGAGTGTTCTTCACGATTGGATTGCTTCAACAGGTACAAATGGTCATAAAATGCCCTTCACCCTAGAAAGGCAACAGTACCTAAAATATTCAGAGAAAATTAGCCAAACGCACAAGACCACACAGGTGTCATCTTTGTCTTTGAAAAAACTACAAATGTGTAAGACATGGCCTGTATGAGAAGAAAAAGACCTTACGAGAACACTGAAAGGAATGCAATAAAAGAATAAAGTTAGGAGGACTACAAAGGCAAATATCAGTGCTGACAAAGATGAAAGACGCGGCAAGGGCATCATCTGTGGCCACTTAGCAGATTTTTTACCAAATGATGAATAAACTACATATTTTAAACAAAACTGGATGGCCAGTACATGGGTTTTCTACACTTTTCATTAATACTATTAAACATTATACCCAGAGGGGCCGGCCCCATGGCATAGCGGTTAAGTGCATGCGCTCCGATGCTGGCAGACTGGGTTCAGATCCTGGGTGCGCACCGAGGCACGGCTTGTCAGGCCATGCTGTGGTGGTGTCCCATATAAAGTGGAGGAAGATTGGCATGGATGTCAGCTCAGGGCCAGTCTTCCTCAGCACAAAGAGGAGGATTGGCATGGATGTTAGCTCAGGGCTGATCTTCCTCAAAAAAAAAAAAATTATACCCAGAGACCCTGTAATACATGAGTTTGTGGATAAGTGGTTCTCACAACCTAGAAGGCTAGACTGTAAACCAAGTTTTAAGCAGGAGCTGGCTTGATGCGATTCAGGAGAAACAAGGGGATGACCTTACAGCCAGCAGTCAGGAGCTAAGAGAACACAGTCGGCCCCTTTCTCCCTCTGGGGGGAAAGACATATGCCAATCTGACCAGTACTGCGTGTTCCAGGGTCTGGGTGGTCCCCGCCCCAACAGTACTAGACATAAAAACACATCTCCGTTCCCTGGGCTCCATCTCCCTTCCATCCAGTATCAGCGTTAACAGTCTCCACAGGAGGCCCTGGATCGGCTTTGGGCATTTCCAGGCCTGCAGTCGCACTTTCTCCACGCTGCCCTCCGCCCCCCAGCGATGCAGTTTCAATGGAGAGCCAAAATTTCAGAAATACCAAGTAGCAGGTGTTTGTAATATTCAAACCAATTCGTACTGGGCCATGGCCCTTCGAAAGGAGAAAACCAGGGGCAGAGGCCTTGCATTACCTTAGCTTTCCTACCGACTTGTTACCAAGGATTCAGTGCAAATGTTACCCACCCAAGGCAAGCATTCCTTGACGATCCGATCTAAAACGCCAATCGCCCTGTTTTGTTTTCTTTATACCTCTATATTAGAGTTTGCCTTGTCCGTTTACTGGTTTTCTCTTTGTCACTTACATTGGCATGTAAGCTCCCTGAGAGCAGTAACCCTGGATGTGCCGCCCTCTCACCGGCGCCTGACCCGAGAGCGGTCGGCCGGAGCCTGGAGGGTTCGGGGAGGGTCGCCCCGGCAGCAGCCGCTGGAGCTCCCCTAGACATGCGGGTCCGAATCAGCCCGCACAGAGGAGTGCGGGCACCTTCCCAGGCCCTCGGTGCTGAGCACCGGAGCAGCGGGGACAGACAGCACGCCTCAGCAATCGGAACCCGCCTCCCAGACTTTTCCAGACAGGAAGCAGCGGGAGGCGTTTCCGGAAGTGGAGACTGCCGGCGGCCGAAACGCGGAAGAGACTAGGAGCGGGCTGGAAAGAAAATGCTCGGGGCCTGTGCGCGCCCACCCCCGCCTTTCCCGACCTAGCATCCTCCCTCCCGCCCTTCCCCTCTCCCCGGGCGGAGTCTCGGGCCCCAGGCCAGTCGCCGGGCCTTCCGCGCTCCCCTCAGCGGCTGCGTCTGTTTGAGGTCGCCCCGACAACAGCCACTTCCGGGAGCGGACCGCGGCGAATCCCCCTCGGCAGGTGCGGGCCTGGACCAGCGGCGCCCGCGAACTGTGGGGTCGTGGCCCGGCAGCCCCTGCTACGGGGAGCGCACTGCCGGCTCTCCGCGCGCCGCAGCGTCCCCACCCTCGGGTGCTGACCCCGAGCTGGCCGCTTCTCAGCCTCCGCGTTGCTTTGTTGCTCCTGGCAACAGCCACTTCCGGGAGCGAGTGCCGTCCCCCCGGCCCGCGGGCGCCAGAGCCGCGGGTTCCGGCCCCCCGGCAGCGGTTAGTCGGCCGCGGCTGTTCGCCCGCCGGGTGAGCGCGGGCCGCGTCTCCCCTCTCGCCTTCTCGCCGCCTCGGCGGGGCCTGCGGGGCCGCCATGGTTCTGCTGCACGTGAAGCGGGGCGACGAGAGCCAGTTCCTGCTGCAGGCGCCGGGGAGCACGGGGCTGGAGGAGCTCACGGTGCAGGCCGCCCGCGTCTACAACGCGCGGCTCAAGGTGCAGCGCGTCTGCTCAGGTGCGGCCCGGGACCGCGGGGCCGGGGGAGCGGAAACGGGGCCGTCCGGGGCGGAGGAAGTGGGCGGGACCCCCGAGGCTCTCCCGGGCGGGCTGGGGGCGAGGGTCAGGTTCCCGAAGATCTGCCGAGATGCGCGGCGCCGGGCTTGAAATAGGACCCCGGGGTCACCAGAGATGCGTAGGGGCCGGCCCACCGCCTTGACTGGGGTCTGGGAGCCGGGGTGGGATGGACTGGGTCCGCAGGGAGGAGGGACCGGGAGGATGGGCCACGAGCAGGTGTAGGGGCATCCGCAGGTGTGAGGGGGGACCCACCGCGGGCCCTCTTAGAAAGGTGAGTTCACTCTTCCGAGACTTCAGTTTCCGGGGGCGAGCCGCCCGGCTTTGGGACGGCCCCTCAAGGGTGGGAAGACAGGGAGAGAGCCTTGGTGTGCCTTTCCCTGCTCCAGAGACACGGGCCTGTTTCTCGTGTTACAGCCTTTGGCCACCTCCTCGCAACACTAGAGCAGCGCTGGCCGGTGGAACTTTCCACCGCGATGGAAGTGTGACCTATTCGCGCTGTCCACTGAGGAGTCCGCTAGCCACAGGTGGCCGCTGAGCACCACCGAGGAACTGCATTCAATTTAAATACTCAACAGCAGCTAGTAGCTACCGCGTCAGACAGCACAGTACTTGTGATAATACTCCAGATGTGTTTCTCTAACTATAATATGTGATTTTTGTACTATGGAGAACCCCTTAAGGGTTACGGTTTCTACCTTTATGGGACGTACTGTGTAGTTTCTTAGTGCAAGTTACTGAATCCAAAACAAGCTCAATGTTAAAAGTTATTTTAAAATCAAAACATTTGGGGGAGAAAAGGGGCTCAACTTCTTTTTCTATAAAATTGTCAGTTGAAAATGTGGTGCTGAATGTTGAGTCATGTTACTGAATTTAAAATCCGTTCGTTTATTGTGCAGTCGCCTTGGTCACCTGTGATTCAGGCAGGCCCAAGTGCTATCCCCAATGAAGACAAGAATGAATGAGACCAGTCCCTTACCTCCCAGTACTTAGAGTCTGGTGGGGAGGGAGAGAATAAATATCCCATAAGTATCCCATTAAGTTACACCATTTGTTCCACAGTATTGTATAGTACAGCCCACCTGGGGTCTTCATACAGTGCTATGGGAAGACCTAGATCTGGGTGCCTCTTTCACAAGAAGGAAAGAAGGAAGGGGAGAAAAGCAAGCAATTTTGTAAGATTAAAATGTGGATTCATTTTGGGGTGAATATATATGGAATAGGAAATATATAAAGCCACGTGTTGGAATAGTGAACATGACAGTAGAAAACCAAGGTCTTGTCCTGTCTCTGCTACTTTGGAAGAGTCTGAGCTGCCTTAAATCCTCCCCACTGATGGAATTTAGATAAATTATTTATAAAGTATTTATGTAAAGTTTTATATAAAATAGTAGCAGTGTAGCCAGCCCTGGTGGTCTAGTGGTTAAGATTTGGGGCTCTCACTGTTGCAGCCCGGGTCAGGGAACCACACCGCCTGGCTGTAGGTTGTCATACTGTGGTGGCTGCATGTTGTTATGATGCTGAAAGCTACGCCACCAGTATTTCAAATACCAGCAGGGTCACCCGGGGTGGACAGGTTTCAGCGGAGTTTCCAGACTCAGACAGACTAGGAAGAAGGACCTGGCCACCCACTTGCGAAAAAATTGGCCATGAAAACCCTGTGAATAGCAGTGGAGCACTGTCTGACATAGCACCAGAAGGTGAGAGGATGGGACAAAAAGACCAGGCAGGGCTCCACTCTGCTGTCCACAGGGTGTCTAGGAGTCGTACGGCACTAACAGCGACAACAGCAACAATATAGCTGTGTGACCTGAGCCTCAGATGATACAGCTGCACATTAGGGAAGATGGGGATGGTAATTACTGTCTTGCCTATCTCATAAGGTTAGATTAAATGAGATAATCCATGAGAACATACTTGGAAAACAGGTACGCCCTGTGTGGATGTGCACTCAGACTGTCAGTGAATTTTAATTTGTGCCTCTTGAGTGCCAGGAAGCTCAGCATAGCACAGAGGATTAGCGCACAGAAGCTGCGGCCCGCCTGCCTGTGACCGTGGCGAGCTCCTAAACCCAGTTGACCCGGGACGAATTGACCACCGTCAGTCAAAGGTCCAGGACAGGTCTGGCACATAGCAAGTGGGATCTAAGTGTTCGTTAAGTAATAGTGAGCCGATGGGCGAGACCCCTGACCTCTGGGGAGCTTCCGTTCAATGAGGTGTAAGATGTTAGGATGGTGATTGTGATGCATGTCGTCTAACTGTTTCTTATTTTTAAGAAATGGAAGAATTAGCAGAACATGGCGTATTTCTCCCTCCTAATATGCAAGGACTGACTGATGACCAGATTGAAGAACTGAAGTTAAGGGATGAATGGGGTGAGAAGTGTGTACCCAGCGGGGGTTCTGTATTTAAGAAGGATGATATTGGACGAAGGAATGGGCAAGGTAATCCAGCATTTTTCTTCTATGTGCGTGCCTGAGTATAGCAACATGTTAAAAAATTGACCTCAGTGTTTCTATACAAACTTATGAAATTCTGCACACATACCTTCTTGTGGTGAAATGCTAATCCAGAATGAGTTAGGTTGATAAAGGAAGCATCTGTCTTCTTGCTCTTACTAAGTCACAGCTAGCTTTTAACTCTATTAGATGAACTGTATGAAATGAGCATTTTTTTTTTTTTTTTGGTGAGGAAAATTAGTCCTGAGCTAACATCTGTTGCCAGTCCTCCTCTTTTTGCTGAGGAAGATTGGCCCTGGGCTAACATCTGTGCTCATCTTCCTCTACTTTATATGGGATGCCGCCACAGCATGGCTTGATAAGCAGTGCGTAAGTCATACTCGGATCCAAACCTGTGAACCCCGGGCGGACAAAGCAGAGCGTGTGAACTTAACCATTACACCACCAGGTGGCCCCCTGAAATTCCATTTTTGTAGGTAGCAAATGGTTGAAGATTGGCAATTTCATGTGGTTCAACCTCATAGTTTTGGGGGGATAATCATTGGAAATGCATCGAAGGTTGTGTTCTGTTACAGTTTCCAGATACTGGGGTTTATTTAGAGATTCTTTGTGAAAGAGGAAAATGGAGTCAGCCCAAGGGCCTCCGCTGGAATTGAGGACCTGCCTCTCTTTGCTGCACGTTAGTACATCTCAGAGGATGAAGAAATTATTCTCCTCTTATTATCTGGTTGATCATGTGGAATTTGAAGGAGAAAAGGATGATAACCCGTTTTGATAGCTTATCCCTTTAGCCTGCATAAAAAGTTCCATTTAAAAGACTATAATTGATCATTTGACAGATACCCAAGTGTCTACAATGCCCCTAAGACACTGTTAGGAGCAAAAGAAATACAAAAGTGTCCCTGCAGGGCCTTTACGTGCTCAAAAAAAAGTATATATTTTTTAAATATTGAAGATAATAGGAATTTCTAGTATTATTTCCTTTGAATTTTAACCTGGAAAATGGTTGGCTGTCTTCCACATCTTTTCATAACTAAACTCATCCTCAATTTGCAGAGATTCTTTGCTTTTTAGAAGGAATTGCAGCAATGAAAAAAATAGTAGTATCCCATAAGAACCAGTTAACAGTTCATTATTCATCTGTAAACCAATATTGTCTTAAATTAACCATTCCAATTCTAATACAATTTTGCATTTCTAGTATTTTCAATGTCTAATTAATATTGTTATTAAGAATATAAGGTTTGAACTTGCCCCATCTCCCCTAGATTTGGACATGCCATCTCCATTGTGTTTGCTTCTAAACTTTCAACTTATTTCTTTTTCTTGTCTAGGGGTGGGCAAGCTATGGGCAACAGGCCAAATTCGGCCAGGGCCTGTTTTTATAAATAAAGTTTTATTGGAATGCAGCCAGCCCATCCATTTAAGTAGTGTCTGTGGCTGCTCTCATGCTGCTGTGACAGAGCTGAGTAGCTGCAAGAGAGACGATGTGACCTTCAAAGCCCAAAATATTTACTTTCTGGTGCTTCGCAGAAACAGCTTGCCAACCCCAGTCTCTCCAATGACATTTATTCCTGCTCTTCGTAGCCTTTGCCACGTGCTAAAGCACGCTCTGGTCTCTGCTATCGTGAAGAGATTTTTACCTAACTTCTCACACCAACTTTCATGTATCCCTCACTAAATTCCATGCTGGTACTTTCTCTCAATTCACTCACTCCCCGACTCAGACAGAAGGATTGGGATATTTAAGAAGAGTTTTAAAGATGGCTCTCTCTCTCCCTCTTCCCTCTTTTATTTTTGTAGCTCCAAATGAAAAAATGAAGCAAGTTTTAAAGAAGACTATAGAAGAGGCCAAAGCAATAATATCTAAGGTTAGATTTTTAAATGATGCACTCAAGCTTGTTTTTTGAAATACAGACTCCAGTTATGGCTTTCAAAGTTATCTGTCGACCAACCTTTTCTTTCCTTTTTTTCTTTTTTAAGCCTTCCAGAGGCAAGGGAAACAGCATGTTTGGGGTGGGCCCTAGCTTTTTCTTTTCATAATTGTGACAGTTTTCCCACTTCCCACAGGTCAGTGGCTGTGTCGATGTGGTTCACATGTAGTATGAATATGAAGTGATGCCCATGTGATTTTGCTTCCCTTACCTTTTTGAAGAGCTAAGGAAAGTGGAATGTGAACATTGTGGCTGTACAGTAGTTCTGTGGTTATGTGATTGACCCAGTGTGTGTTTAGTATGAATTAGTTTTCTGTAATCGTCATAAGTATACAAAAACTGTTTCATAGAAGGAAAGGCGTAAGTCATACCATTGACTTGCAGGTAATGTGAATCTGTATAAAAAGAATGTAAGGATATTTAAAGAATTGGGGTTTTTTTAATCAGTTGCTTTTATTTATGTGTGGGCTGTATTAGTTGTTACCACCTTCAACTGTAGGTTTTCTCAGTTTTGATAACTGCTTTTCTTCCGCTCCTCCCAATTCACTGGGCAAAACTGTTATTTCTCAACCAACATTTCCCAAATTCTTCAGGCTCTTAACTAATCCTTTAAGTGCTTCAGGAAAGCCTGCCCTCTGTGCCTGGTAATGTAGGGGAGGCTCTGGAAGTCCTACAAGGGAGGCTTTGGTTCAATCTACTGTTTGCAAAATGCCTTTGTCCACAGAATCTTTTCTTAAAACTTTTTTTTAAAAAAATCTTTTTTTAAATAATAACTATTAACCTCTAGTCAGATTAGCGCATCTCAGAACACGTAGGGAAAACAGCGGCCTGGACAGTGCTCTGCCCCCTTGCCTCCCCACACCTCCGTCTGTGGAAATCCTTTCTATTTGTTCGTATCACTTCTCCCTTTGCCTGCGTATATTTTGTGTAGTTAGTTCGTAGTTCACAGAGAGGTTTCCCGGGGGTCCGGTCGCTATGCTGTGGTGATTTGCCCAGAGTGGCCGAGCTGCTGAGCGGCCAGGTGCTTTCTCTCCCGGGGCCCCCTCCATGCTGCCTCCAAACACGCGGCACGCATTGCTGTCACCTCACCGGACTCTGCTGTGTTGGGGGCGGTCAGCTCTGTGGGTCAGGACGCAGTGGGGCAAGCAGGGGGGGGTTCGAGTCCTGGTGGCCCCACTGACCAGTCCCGTGACTTTGGGCTGGAGACTCGGCCTCCACTGCTCAGGTTCATCATGGGGAGAGTGAAAGATGTCAGGATAGCCAGACTGTGTGGCTCCTGGGGAATGGGACGACAGTGTCTACATAACCCCTCCTCGTGGGACCCACCTCTGCTGAGCGTGGGAGACCAGGATGGTCGGGGTGTGTCTGTTATCCTGACGCCACACTCAGAGTTTCTCTGCCATCTGACCGTGGCATCTGGCCACAGATCACTGCGCTTGGCGTTTGGTGGAGCCAGTATAGAAAATGATTCCACGGCGCCCCCTCTGTGGGTAATATTGGTCGTGGTGGGTGACACCCTCTGAGCAGGACTTGCCTTGGATGACCCCACATCTGGTAGATCTTCACTCTGTTCCTATGGCATATGCCTCTCATGGAAGACCTGATATATTTTACGAGGATTTGTGACTTAGGGACCAATTTCCTAAGCCGCCCTGGGGGTAGGTCAGGCAGGAGTAGTGCCTCCATTTTACAGATGAGAACACAGGTTTAGAGAATTTAAATCTGGGCCCCCAGGACTTCCCTGAGGAGCGTCAGCCTCGGGCACCAGGGCCTGCCCGTCCTCCTCTCCCCGTGCGGGCTCTGGCACGCATGTTGATGTCTCAGAAACCGCCAGATGGAAGAGACCTGAAGGGCACAGTCTGGGGGGCGGGGTGCAGAGCTTCCATGCCCTCTCCTCCTCTGTGGAATCCGGGCACCCACCTTCCTGAACATTGATGTGTTCTCCCACCAGGAAGCTCCACTGCACTTCGACGTCCGGAATTTTTATCAGGGTTTCATTACGTGATCACGATTGATTAGATCACTGGCCGCATGATGAACTCATCCCCAGCCCCACATCCTTACCCAGAGGTGGTGATAGGGTAGGCGGTTCTGAAAGGTCCAACCCTCTAATCACCTGCTCTGTCTTCCTGGGGAGCACAGCCCCTCCCTTGGAACTGTCTAAGGTCCCACCGTGGGTTACCTCGTTAGCATAAACTCAGGTGTGCTCAGAAGGGGCTTGTTATGAGTAACAGAGACACCCCCATCACTCAGGAAATCCCAAGGAGTTTTGAAGCCCTGTGCCGGGAACAGGGGACAAGGACCAGCTCTATTTTTTATTATATAGAGCCTGCTACCTGGTCTCCCCTCGACGAGGTCCATCCTGCACCCACTGCAAGATTAACCTCCCAACTCCTTCCTAGGAAAGCCGACTGCTGCCTGTCGCCTCCCAGTAAATACAGACTCCCCTGCCCGGCTCTCACGGCTGTTCAAAAACCAGCTCCAGCCTGCCCATCCAGCTCAGTCCTCTCCTCTCCTGTCCCAGGCAGAGTGGGCTGCTGGCTGTTACCTGCTTTTCTTGGCTTCTGCTTCTCTGGAAGCACCCTGCTCCCACTCACCCCACCCGTGTTCCAAGGCCCCGCAGCCGTGCCGGCCCCTCTGCAGTGTTTCCTGGTCCTCTCCCAGCCGTGCTGCTGGAGGGGGCTCGTCCTTCGAGTGTTTTCGCACTTCACCGCACTCCTCTCTCAGTGCTGCTCACAGTCTGCGTTACAGTCTGGGCCGTGTGGACGTGGCTCAGCCCCTGAAGAAGATGGCAGTCATCTCGGTAGCAAGCACAGTTTGATTCTGTTTGTTGCTCTGGCAGTGTCTGGCGAGGGTCTTGTACGAGAATTTGCTAAGTATTTGTTGAGTTGATGGGCCACAGATAACCATGCTTGTCCACTTACAGAAACAAGTGGAGGCCGGCGTCTGTGTTACCATGGAGATGGTGAAGGACGCCTTGGACCAGCTTCGAGGTGCCGTGATGATTGTTTATCCCATGGGGTTGCCACCATACGACCCTATCCGGATGGAGTTTGAAAATAAAGAAGACCTGTCTGGAACTCAGGTATGCGGCTCTTGGGCATTCTGCAAGGTGAGTTCCCGCACCCCACAGGGCAGAAGCCTCTCAGATTTGACCCTCCTCTTCTCGAGGTAGTTTTCTGCTTCATCCATGGCTTTCCATCTCGCTATCCGTGCCTCCGAGAGTTCTGAATTCAGGGGAGGCCCCCGAGGATGGTGCACATGGTTGAGGGCTTGGCCCACACACACACGGGCAGGAGAGAAGTTTGTGAGGCTGCCCATTGCTGTTAACGGGAAACATTCCTGTTTTCTTTGGCTACTGGGAAGCCAGAAACCTAATTTGTGCCCATTTCTACCCAAATGTATTGGTCCCTTTACATGGAATTTTGTGATCTAGGCTTACCTGTTGCTTCATGTTGTTTGCCTGCCTTTATGTTCCATTTTCCTTTGTTGTTCTCATTTATTCCTTATCCTGTTGGACAGTGTCTGTCTGTTTCTCTGTGCCGTCTTAAATAGGTGGAATTTGCAGAAGCAAGCAAACAGCCCCATTATGCCTGTATTTAAAAACCCAGCAGGATTCCAGTGTTATTCCCTGGCAGTATCCTGAAAATCTATCCAAGAGGGACCTTATATTATAGATGAGGGTACACACGAGATGGGGTGCTCCCCACTGCCCAGAGCAGGAAGTTAACGAGTCAGGGCGTGAGTTGAAACTAGAAGGGAAGGTACTAAAATGAGTGAGGGCTTTGAGTAGGTGGGGGCTCGGAGAGAGCAGGGGAGGGCAGGATGCTGGAAGCCTGTCCACGGGGGAGGGCACCAGCCGAGTTCCCCACCAGGGTGGGACCACACCTGTGGCAGTGGCCTGATAACCTTAAAGCGGGTTCTTACCGTGGCCCCAGGCGGGACTCAGTGTCATTGAAGAATCAGGCGCACAACTGTGGTGGGCAGCCAAGGAGTTAAGAAGAACAAAGAAGCTTTCAGACTACGTGGGCAGAAATGAAAAAACCAAAATTATCGTCAAGATTCAGCAAGTAAGTACTTTTGCGTTAACATGTCACTATTTTTTGTTATTCGCTTTCCAACTGATAAACGTTTACAATAAATCTGAAAGATTTAAACTCCTTGTACAAATACTTTAATCCTCTTGGTCCAGGCTTAAAATAAAACTATCCTCTGTACGCACAATACAGTGTGCATGTATGACAATATTTTGAGTTTGTTTTAATTTGGGCAGGAGGGGAATATGCCATGTTAATTTCAACTTGGAAAATAGAGCTACAAGGGGCCAGCCCAGTGGCTAGTTGTTAAGTGTGCGCACTCCACTTTGGCGGGCCGAGGGTTCGCAGGTTCGGATCCCGGGCGCACACCGACGCACCGCTTGTCAAGCCATGCTGTGGCGGTGTCCTGTATAAAGTAGAGGAAGATGGCCACAGATGTTAGCCCAGGGCCAATCTTCCTCAGCAAAAAAAGGAGGATTGGCATCGGATGTTAGCTCAGGGCTGATCTTCCTCACCAAAAAAATAAATAAACAAATAAAAATAGAGATACAAGGAGGCCGGCCCAGTGGTGTAGTGGTTAAGTTCGCATGCTCTGCTTCAGTGGCCCGGGTTTCTGGGTTTGGATCCTGGGCGAGGACATACACCACCACTCAGCCATGCTGAGGCAGCGGCCCAAGTACAAAATAGAGGAAGATTGGCACAGATGTTAGCTCAGGGTAAATCTTACCAAAAAAAAAAAAAAAAATTAGAACTACAAGTAACTAAAAATGTTTCTTGAAATGAAAAATAGAGCCCAGAGCACTGATTTCACGTTTTTCAAAGTGCTGACACTCTAGGAATGAGGAGGGAGTGTTAGGCCTCACAGATGTGATGTGGAGCTGGATATCTGGCAGGCTGCTTTGGCTGTGTGCTCTCTGCTAAGTCAGTACTCTGTAATTGGGTGAAACAGGGTCCTCCATGTTATCTCTGGCCTTCCCCACGGGACCTGCGGTGGCTGACTGGGGAATGGCATCGTGCAGCCACTGGGCTTGGTCCACCATGAGGGCCCAGAGCCAGGGGCTGCTGATGCCCAAGACTCCCCTGGTGATTCGCTCTGGGTGATCGGAAGTGGATGACCTGTTCATCTTCAGCAGTTGGCGAAGGTGGTTGTGACACATTCGCTGTGACTTCCTGGATTGTCCCTATAAGAATGCCTTAATCCACAATTTGCTGTTCCCTCATCGTTCCAGAGGGGACAAGGAGCTCCAGCCCGAGAGCCCATTATTAGCAGTGAGGAGCAGAAACAGCTGATGCTGTATTATCACAGAAGACAAGAGGAACTGAAGGTATCGGGTGACAAATGGGTGCCTGGGGCACTACCCCCCCACCCCCACCCCGTGCCCAATCCAAGGGCACTTGGGCCGTTGGTGGGGGCGGTGAGTTCCATGTGATGTCGAGGGGGTGTTTCTAGAGCTTCTGCCTCTCCACGGCCAGTGGAGCCCTGCCAGGCATCCTGCCTGTGTTAGTCTGGACGTGTCCCGCTCCCGGGAAGGCGGGGTGGGAGGTGGTCCTGGGTTCTTTATGTTGCAAAACACTTTCCTGAAATGCCTTCCTGAGCAGAACATATTTATTTCCAGAAATTGGAAGAAAATGATGACGACTCCTGTTTAAATTCCCCGTGGGCAGATAACACTGCTCTGAAAAGACATTTTCATGGGGTACAAGACATCAAGTGGAGACCCAGATGAAGTTCCCCGGATGATGAAGCTTTCACAAATATTAGCTCACCTTTCTTCAGGCAAAATAGTAATAGTAATAATAATAACAACTAAGACGGGTACTCACAACCCTCTGGAAAAGATGTAATTTCTAGTTTTCCTAGTTTTTTGGTTTGAATTTTTGAAAGTTTTGCAGGGTTTTAGAATTTAATAAATACATCCTCAAAAGAATCTGCCTAAATTGTTTTTATTTCAGGACAACTATTTAGTATTTGAGGTTTTGCTTTGACAAAATACTAATGCTGTGATTACAAACATTTTTTTCTTCCTGATTTCTTTATTTTGTATTCTCACGATGGCTGTCGTACGGGAGGAAGTGGACAGTACTTTTTCCCCATAGCTGGTCAAGTACTTGCTGTGAACTTGGCCATCAGTGGCCACTAGAGGCCGCCGGGCACTTACTTGTCCCGCATTGTCCCTTGGCCCTCTTTGTAGAACTCTTCAAGGCTCAATCCTCGGTCTTGTTTCAGAGACTTCCGTAATCCCGCTGGAGGGTCTAACTGTAGCCCGGCGTCTCCCAGCTTGGAAGGTGAAGTTCGCCTCCTGGTTGGTGCCTGACTGCGTGGTCTTCCAGGTGTAAAGGCTACACCGGTGATGGAAGTTGGGTGGCCAAACTAGTCTAACCTGGAAACTGAACAAATTCTTCTGTAGTTGCTGGGCTTTTTCTGAAAACGAATGCAGATCCTCATAACAGAGGGATCTTCCCTGTGAGCTCAGCCTGCGACTCTCAGTGTGCAGAGGTTTGTCTGAGGCTGGCGGGTGGGGTCAGGCTCAGGCGCGGTGACCATCCGGCCACAGGACACACTGGCTCCCCTGTCAGCCTGACTGGTTTCCGGGACACCTTTGATTTTAAGTACTCCAACTCATCATCCCCACACTCTGACACTTCAGCAGCTCAAGTACATCCTCCAGACTGCCTGAGCAGCAGACGGGGCCCAGAAATCTGGTCCGGCTTGACGTGCTCTGCAGAACACTCGGCCCCTAGTTGGAGGAAGTGCAGCCTGCTCACCCTGAGGAAAAGTGAAGCGACGGGGACTTGCCCTGTCCTGGTCTTCCTGTGTCCATTGCTCCTCATCCCCTGCGGTGCCTGAGCTCACCCCACGGCCACAAAGATAGAGCTGTGGGAGTGAGTGGAGGCGGCGTGAGTATGGTTTCCACCTGCTGAGGGGCAGCTTCCCCTGGGGGGTGGGGCCAGGGCCAGCTGGTTGGTTCCCAGACCTGGTCCCATTGTGGGGAGTGGGGACTGGCCCATCTCCATGCCTGCATCAGAGGAAACAGAAGTTGGGACACTGCACCAAGACTTGCTGAGACTCTGCCCCTCACCTCGTGGAGAGGACTTGGGCTCTTGGCAGAGACTAGTTCCTCTAGAGAGCGGAAAGGACCCCCGAGCACCCTACACAAGTTCTTCTCCCAGAACCCTCTGCCTCCTCCCTCACCTCTCCACCATCTCCAGGTTACTTAGGGCAGCTGCCCCCAGCTGACTCTCCTGTTCTCAAAACAATGTTTCCTAAAGTGGGTTGTAGCCGGCTATGCATCTCGATTGTACCTTACTCTTTTAGTTGATTGTCAAATTTTGTCAAATCAAATTTGCGTCTATTTTCTTTTTGACTTTCATTATAATTTTAAATGTCTCTGTGAAAAGTTTTTGTCCTTGGATGATATACAGTTTGCACTAAGGTCCTATGACTATTGGAGGAGCATCCTGCCTGTGTCAGTGTACACTGTATGTGCATTACATCCATGCTAGACCTGCAAACAATGTTCATCAAGCCACAGGATCACAGTAGATCTTCTTAAGAACCACTATTTCCATAGCACTAGGAATTCTTATTGACTCTGGGATGTAAATGCTTTATGTGGCCGTGATAGTTACTCCATTGCTTCATATAATCAGCAAAAGTTATTAGCCAAAGGGTCATTCACTTTTGAGTGTAGAAATCACTAGATTACTGGCTTCACATTACACTCCTTTACTCAATACTCATGTAAAAAGAGAATAGTCCTCTCTGCCTGCCCTTTGCTCTTCTCTGCCTCAGCCTCCTCCTCTCCCCCACCCCCAGCACTCAAGGAGCAACTCATTAGAATGTAAATGTGAGTGTCCTTTATAGCCATCCATAAGGAAAGGGAGACTGGCAGTCACCGAGCCGCTCTGTGGCCCCCGTGCTCACGTGGGTGAATTCACTTCGCATCCGCCAACTGAGGAAGGTAGTGGTGACCTCAGATGACCTGACTCATCCCTGGTCGCATCGCTAGTGAGGGTAGAACCAAGGAGCCACAACCAGGACTTGCCCAGACTCCCCAAGAAATCAATTTATCAGCAGAAGTCATCTTGCCAAATGGCAGGCTGTAGATCATTCTAAGTATGTGGTCTTGGTGTTACTTTCTTTTTCTAATCCAGTGCATCTTTGGATCAATATCAAAAGGAAACGAAGCGGCTGTTGTCTGTACGGTGCCAATCTGGGTCTGCGGCTTTGTCCCTTAACATGACTTGTCTTCTCAGATGCTTAGTTCATGGAGACCAGGAGTGCTGGTAATAAAATTTGACACCATCAAAACCCTTTCAACCAGCAAACTGAAACACTGGGCAGCATTTCTGTCACACGATTACTTCGTTCCTTGGCAGCCGCTCTGCGAAGAATGACCATTGAGCTTGAAATTAACCACCACATGCTTGGAGGACAGTAGCCTTGCGGGGTCTGAGTGCTGCCGAATTCTCTTACGAAGTCTCACAACCACCCCCACTGCGCTCCGATCGACACAGGATCCCAGGAGTCGTCACTCCACGCTGCTGAAAGTCACCAGCCCCAGAGAGAGTCCAAGGAGAGATGAGGTGGATATCAAGGAAAAGTTCAATGCCAGAGGTCACAGCAATGGCAGCCGGTATTGATACCTGCTGTTTCCTGGACAGGTGTACTAAGAGCTTTACGTGTATCTTCTCATTTACACCCCACAACAGCCAAATTAGGAAGAAACTAGTATTGTTGTCATTTCACAAATAAGGAAACCAAAGCCCAGAAAGGCTCATTCACTCAAGGTAGAGCATCCGAAGACCCATCTCCTTGCCCCAAAATCTGCCGTTAACTATACGTGGTTTCTGTTGATACCTGATGGAGGCACTAAACCAGGTGCTAGTGAATGTCAGTGAGCGAATGCCCATGGAACACACGTCTGTGAAAGGCCAAAACAAGAGTGTGCTCCAGGGTGGGGATGGCGGCCTTCGATTATCTCAATGTCTAAGGCAACAGTGATGGGCTGTGGTCCTGACACTGCTGTGGTTCACCAACCACTGAGGGGGAGGATCCCGGAGCCCACCCTTGAGAGGCTTGAAGCAAAGAGACACCTGGCTCGACTCTGAAAACCCCACTGCCCTGAGCGATAGAAGAGCCAGGTTGTGTCCTAGCCTGAGGAGAGACCCCAACCTGCTCTCAGGCCCAGTACACGCAGGTCACAGGATTCTTTCTCATAGGATTCTGGGTCACACTCACATGGATTCAGAGGTCAGCAGACTAACAGATTCCCGCAGGCTACGTCCTGGTCTCTCACTACTTTGAATAGATTGAATTCTATACATCCAGACCGAGAACACAATAGCCTGTTCCAGCAATGAGTCAGGATGAAATGCAGAATGAAAAGCGCCCAAAACCCAGTTTGTAACTTTGTCGCCTACACCGCTGATCCTACGACCAGCTCTGTTGGGTGGCAGCACTGCCCAGCAGCTACACAACCACGGCTGTGTCACTGCCTCCCCCAACCCTCTGCAGCGTGCGCGTGGCACATCGGCCCAAGGTACCCAACACAAGTGATTCTTCTTCCGCGGCTCATTGAGAGAGGCCATCGTGCCCTGGGTGCCCAGGCGGCCCCCAGCACAAGGCTAATGGATGTGAGGACGGTACCTTTTACCTCCTTTCTGCTCCTTCATCTACTACATCGTTTTGAAACAGGACAAATCCTGGGTACGAGTGGGTGACATGACTGTGGTGCAATAAACGTGATCCACACGGACCTCCTCTCTCCCCCGCTCTCTGCTTGCTTACCGTGGCCCTCTCCAGCACTCTGCCTTGCCCCTTGCCCCAGACAAAGCAGGCAGATACAATAGCAGCGTTATTCTTGTGAGCTCTCATTTCTTGTTATCCTGTTTGCGTTGTGCTAGAACGGATCCCATAGGCTCAGAGCAACTGTGTGTTTTAGCGGTGAATTAGCAGAATACAGCATGCACTCAAAGCTCTTGCTATCAGAAATTCCTACGTTATGACCAAAGCACTTATGATTGTAAAATAAAAGAGACGGGGGGCCAGCCCCGTGGCGTAGCAGTTAAGTGCTCGCGCTCCACTGCTGGTGACCTGGGTTCGGATGCTGGGCGCGCACCGACACACCGCTTGTCAGGCCATGCTGTGGCGGCGTCCCACGTAAAGTGGAGGAAGATCGGCAAGGATGTTAGCTCAGGGCCGGTCTTCCTCAGCAAAAAGAGGAGGATTGGCATGGATGTTAGCTCAGGGCTGATCTTCCTCACACACACACACAAAAGAAGGAGATAAAACGATTGAGGACATCAACATGCAAATCAAAACCCCCAAACTGAGAGCTGCTCTGAGTTGAACTATTAGACCTTCACAAGATGAACTCAGCTCACGTGAACAGACGTCCGCCTTTTCTCTCAACTCTTTCCAGGCCCGAAAACTCTCGGCCTTTTCTAGAGGTAATTTACATTTAACTGACCAGAGAGTTTCTGATCAGCACATCTCTTGACTTTTGCTTGGGAAGTAAATATGATTTAAGTTATTGAATACAAGATGTTAATAGTTTTATGCTAAAGCAAGTAAAAAATCAGTGAATGTCTAGAAAATATGTCACAAATAGACTACTAGCAAATATAATTTGACTTATTAAATTTTAACAGAAGTTGTCTATATTATAAAATTCGCCCTGAGCTGAAATGGAGAAAAAGGAAAGGAAACATTACCTGGCTTAAAATAACAACTTGTTTGGAAAAAACAGAATTTCAGAACGTGTGGACATCCCATCCTTGTTGAAACAGTTAACAAACATAAGACTGAGAAGGAGTTGGGCATTTTTATTTTTTTCAAAGTGGGCTACCTTTCCTAAAATGCCTCAGAACATGTTACCATAGTTAAAATATAATTTTAAATATTTTCAAAATCCTAAATTAGTGGCCAGCCCCATGGCCTAGTGGTTAGGTTCGGCATGCTCTGCTTTGGTGGCCCGGGTTCAGTTCCCTGGGCGTGGACCTACACCACTCATTGGCAGCCATGCTGTGGCAGCAACCCACATACAAAACAGAGGAAGACTGGCACAGATGTTAGCTCAGGGCGAATCTTCCTCAGGAAAAAAAAATCATAAATTATATTAATTTTATATAATTTATAAAATCATAACTTTTATTAAAATAATAACTTTTATGTAATTTATAAAATTATAAATTATATATATTTTTTGTAGCAAAATCTCCAAGTAGGGAGCATTTTTTTTTTTAAGAGGGGCTGCCTTTAACTTTATTAGAAAGAGGAAAGTTATACAATCAAACTCTGTCAACAGAGTCACCTCCTGCGAACTCCAAATTAAGTTCAGGTACTTGGTCCTGGTACAGCTGCCTCGGGAAAGAATGTTCATAAGACAGCGAGCCTAGAGGTTTTCCCTTGGGAGCCAAAACTCAAACGTGTTTCCTATGCTATAGTTACAAAGGAAGTATATAAATATATTTTTTAAATTATAAATTTAAATAATAATTTAAAATATTTTTCTCGGTTGAAGCATCATCTACATAACACAACTTTCCAATTTTGCCTGACTCCTTCGGTAAGCAGGGAGAGATAAGACTGAGAGATCACTTCCTTCTCAATTCCCTGGATTTCCTGGCACCTTCCCCATAACTTTATATATCACCCTGCTCTGAGCTGCTGGTAATTACAGTCTTTATTTATCTGTCTCCCTGAAAGGACTGTGAGCTCTTGGAGGCAGATGCCCTGTTTTAGTCAGATTTTACCTCCTTCCCCCAGAAGGCTAATACTTTGACACTTACTCCGACCTTTCTGAAGAAGGCAAGGCAGATGTCAATGAGGGCAATTGGAGGGAGGGCGCCTTCCAGCTAAATTCAAGTGCTGCTCTGCCTTTATGCTTAAGGATTACGGAAAGGGAGGATGGGGCTCAAGCCGGGGGCTGGGGGACATTAGTTCTTTGCAAGTCCACACCTCACGGTCAGCGACAAGGTTCCCAGTCACCATCCGCTGGGGTCTCTGATTTTGCCTGAAGTCTGCTCCTGCTTCCACACTCTGCGGCTGGATGTGGTGTTTCCTGGTACAGGTGGAGTTTGGGGTACCTCTCAGTGCATTATGGCATGCTGGTGTGTGGTCTACTGTGTGTGCCTCTGTCACAATCCAATTTGGGGCTTGGGGAAATTCCTTGGTGAAAGTCAGTCACAGCGTTTTTCATTGGGGAAGCGGAAGCAGTCATATGATCAGACGTTGATTTTAGGAGAGGAATCTTTAGCAGAGTCCAGGAAATTCTGTTATTACACAGAGCACACCATAAGAGACCATATAAATTTTTTTTTTTCAGGAAAACATTTTAGGGACAAGCAGCATTATAATGACTCAGTGCCACCCAGCACAGCTTGAAATGGGGCATGCGGGTTCTTTTCGTCCTTGGAGGCCCCTGTCCAGGCCTGTGTTTTTCAAAAAGGCCATAAAAATTCTACCAAATAGAAAATCTACCAAATTTTTGTAGAATAATTTCAAGTAGAAGAGAAATGTCTCAGGGAAGCTTCCTGCTGTGTGAGTAGATGCCCACAGTACCCCCACCCCAGGAATGTATCTCTCAAATGGGGGATGGGGGCACCCTCCCCCTGACAGGTTTGGGGAACTGGAGCCCCTCTTTTGACCCAGCAGTGTCAGATGCGCTGCAGTATAGTTGTTCCTTTAAGGCTTTCCTCACCGCAGCCGAGTTCTGATCCTGTTTCCTGAGGCCACCTCACCCACCACACATCTCTGCACTGTCCTCCCTGAGGCCAAGCGGCCACTTCCGGTCCCCTGTTAGACTCTGCAGCCGTGGGCTCCTGGTGAGGGGAAGCTCTACCAGCCACGGCCTGGGACCCCAGACTGGCTTTTGATCAGAACCCAATTATCAGGGTTTATTACTTTACTCTTTAAATGCCTACTTAAGGGGCTTTTAATTGTAAAAATAATATATGTTCAGTTTAGAAAATTTGAAGGAAAAAAGTAAAGAGGGAAATTAAAAATAATTCAAATAATACCCTCCAGGGAGACAGTGTTAACTTTTTTTTTTATCATGAAAACTGAAATTTATTGTGAAAGTACAAAAAATAAAAATCATGATGAACCCCTAAGTACCCACCACTCAACTTTAAAAAGTATCAATGTTTTGCTAATCTTATTTCATTTCTCCTCCAAATGCCCCTACTGAGGTCTTTTTTTTTTTATTGTTTTCTGAGGAAGATCAGCTCAGGAGCTAACATCCGATGCCAATCCTCCTCTTTTTGCTGAGGAAGATTGGCCCTGGGCTAATATTTGTGCCCATCTTCCTCTACTTTATATGGGACGCCACCACAGCATGGCTTGACAAGTGGTGTGTCAGTGCGTGCCCGGGACCTGAACCTTCGAACCCCAGACTGCCGAAGCGGAGCACGTGAACCCAACCACTATGCCACCAGGCCGGCCCCCGCTACTAAGGTCTTTTAAAGAAACTCCAGACACCATTTCACTTCATCCGTAACTTGCATATGTATCTCTAACAGATTTGCACATAGAAGATTCACAGAGAAAACATCAACAAATTCCAAATAACACGAATAGCATTCACTGATCACAGTGCAGAAAAACTAGAAATTCACGTTAACATCAAAATCATCAAAAGACCCTTCCTCCTGGAAGTTAAACACATACTCTTAAGCTACTCTTGGGAGAAAAGAGACACTCAAAACAAAATTACACATTTTCTAGGAAGTAATGATAATGAAAAAGGACATAGAATTTATGTGATTCTGCTCAAACAGGATCTGGAAAAATATATAACATTAAATACAGAAACAGTAAAAGTGAAAATAAATCAATTAAATATCTAAATAACTAGAAAAGGACCAACAAAGTAAACCAAAGAAAGCATAGGAAGTAATTTATGAAGGTCAAAGCAGAAATTAAATGAATTGAAAAAAAATGTGATAATATATCAAAAAGCTGGTAGTTTGAAACAAAATTGGGAAACTATTAGTGGGCATAACTTAAAAAAAAAAACCCACACATATATAAAGTAAGAAATCATGAGAGAAAACTAATGGAGCAGAAGAATTTTTAAAAATAAGATATTTTGTACTAGTTCAGGCAAATAAACTTGAAAAGCTAGATGCAATGGGTAAATTTCTAGGAAAATAAAATGTACTGATATTGACCCAAGTAGAGATAGAATGTGTATGCAGACCCATAGAAGAAAGAAAAGTCTACACTCACACACAAAAAAATCACCAAGGGACTCCTTGAAACCTTTAAAGATTAATTGATCGCAAAGCTGTATAAACCATCACAAAGCATAGAAAAAGAACGTAAGCTTCTAAATTACTTTTATGAAGCCAATGTACTTTTACCAGCACAACTGACAAAGACAGCCCTGTATCACTAATAAATATTGATACAAAAATTTTTAATAAAAACATAAGCAAATAGAATCCAAAAACACTTTAAATATATCACGATCAAGTGGGATTTATTCCAGAAATGCAAGGATGGTTTAATATTAGGAAATCTATCGTATTAACAGAGCTGGGAGGAAAATCATATGATCATGTTCATAGATGCCAACAAGGCACTTGAAAAATTCAACTCCCAGTTGACTCTGGCTGTAAACCATAAACCACACTATACAGATGATTGGTATCCTATCACATTTCATCTTGCTCTTACATATTCTTCCAAAACACGACCAGGATGGGGTCCCAAGGTGGTTCTCTAGAGGCCCCTGTCTTTGACGAGGTTGAGTATAGAGGATGAGGTTGAGAAGCTAAGGCCAGACGAGGAAGCCAGGTCAACCTCAAATGTGTGAGCCATTAAAGAGGAAAAACAGACCCACAGATCTCTGTCAGGGGAGGAAGACCAAGGAGGTGTCTACCCTTGCCAAGGGCCACAGGAGGGCGCCTCCCCTCCCACCACCTCCTGCCCCCTATCACCCAGGCTACTCGATTTGTGGGTCAGAGCCTCAATGGGAAGCTGGGTGCAGAGGAGTCTCACACACAGAAGAGAGAAAACACAAGAAGCTGAGTCATGAGGAGGAAAATGCCTAAGCTTTGGGTTCGGGTCAGGGTTTGAATTTAGGCTGTGTATTAACCTGCTTGGGCTGCCATAACAAATTACCACAGACTAGGGGCTTAAACACAGACATTTATTTTCTCACAGTTCTGGCGCTGGAAGCCCAAGATGAAGGTGTCGGCGGGGCTGGTGTCTCTTGAGGCCTCTTACCTCCGCTGGCCGACGGCCATCTTCTCCCTGTGTCCCCACATGACTTTTCCTCTGTGCTAACTCATCTCTGGTGTTTCTTCCTCTTCTTATAAGGACACCAGTCCTGTAGGGTTAGAGCCCCCCCTGATGACCTCATTTAACCTTAATCACCTCTTTAAAGGCCCTGTGTCCAAATACAGTCACATTCTAAGGTCTTGGTGGTTAGGGCTTCAACGTGAATTTGGGGGGAACACAATTCAGTCCATAACAGGCTCTGTCATTTAAGAGCTGCAAGACCTCGAGTCCTGTCTTAACCTTATAGGCCTCCGTTTTCTCCTCTGTGCAATGGGAATAATAACACTGCCTATTTCATCCATGAAGACTGCATTAGGCTGCATGTACCAGACCCACCACCACGGTAACTTAACCAAATAGGGGTCACATTTTTCTCACGTAACAGGAAGTTGGAGACAGGCAGGTCAGGGTTGGTGCAGCTGAGGAAACCATCAAGGACCCAGGCTCCTTCTGGCTTCCTGCTCTATCACCTTTGGCTTGAAACTTTCTTCTTCATGGTTGGAAGATGGCTGTTGTGCCTCTAAGCACCCCGCTTGTGTCCTCTGGCAAGAGGACAGAGAAGGGGCAAAAGGCAAGAGACCACAACGTGGGCGCCACTTGTGTTGTTCTAACCCCGCCCAGCCTGCCTACCTTGCCTTGTCCATTCCTTCCTTTTGAACCACAGTAAAGGCTCTTGCCCACATTTTCTCCCTCGGCCTCCTTTCCGGCCCTAGTGCTTTCCCATGTGGCCCTGTGTGGCACAGCGCGCCCCCTCCTCTTGGGAACCGTGAGTAACTATCTTTTCAGGGGCAGCCATCTCCTGATCTGATGGCCTTACTGCACCTGAATAATAACAAAACCTACATTTTAAAACATGAGGGTGGCACAAAAATATAGGCCTGCACAAGCAGTTTAGAGAACAGCTCGTGCCTGGGGGCATTGCTGAGGTTGTGCTGTGAGATTCGGCCTCAGGTCGGCTACCTGCCTCCGCCCAGTGCTGAAGGGCACCACTTCTCAGTCGAGCCTGGATGCCTGGGGAGCACTGGATGCCTGCCACCTCCTCCGGGGTGGCCCTTCTTGGCAGCTCTACCCCACATCGCCATCTGACCCATATCCCACTGCCCAGCCCCGCCCCACCCCTTCCTGGTCACACTGCTCCAGAGCCTGGGGGGCAGTGACCAGACGTCTCGCCTCCCAGAGAGCGGGCTCCGTGTGAACCCGTATTTGGAGAACTGAGGGGAAGAGAAGCCAGCTAAGTTTAGAATCCCAAAGAAAGTTTCGCAGCCTGTGAACCCAGATGCCTTCTGGGCCGTTTCTGTAAAAGGAAGTTTATATAAAGCTGTGGGAAATGTAGCACTTCCTTTGACACAAACACGGCCCAGTTACACATTAGCTCGAGAGTCTGTCATTGTGAGAAAGAGTTTCAATAGCCAGAGACCAAGCCGACTCTCAGCAAGAGCACGTGGTGGCCGAGTGAAATCAGAGGGCAGAAGCCTGTCCTCGGCAGGCCCCGAGGTCCTCAGCTTTGGAGATCCGGACACTCACGAGGAGCAGCTCCCCAGAAGGGATGGGGCTGGGCTGGGTGGAGGTTCATCATGCAGCAGGCCCACACTGATGGACCGGACCTGGCACATCACACACGCGGTGGAACTTCCAATCAGATTTCCGCCTTCTCTGTGGAGCTAACTATCCATCACCACTGAAGCAAGACGCTCTGGGTAATCGGCCAACCACGCTGAGAATTACCACGTCTTCCAGTCGGGCCGGTGGAACAGGCACCACTAGTCCTTGTGAGCCTGGGACATAGTTCCTTCTGGTCCTTTTGGGTGGTTTTGTCCCCAGCCTTGGGTAGCCCCCTCACATGCCATGCTGATCACTTCTCAGCCGCGTTCTCCAGGGACCCTCTGCTCATCGCTGGGCTCTCTCTCTGTGCACCTCTCGTCTCCGACACTCTGTCCTGGGGGCTCTAGCACCTGGGGCCCCTGGACCCTCAGCTCCATGTCTTCACTCAGGTTACCCACCAGACCCGCCCCCCCGGGTTGCCCCTCCCTGTGCTGCACTCACAGCAGAGAGCGGGCAGCACTGGCCCTTCTTGCCTGACGTCCAATGTCTGGAAGACGTTGCTTCATACATCTTTTCAGTTTGTTAGCTGCTTCAGGTGGGAGGGCAAGTCGAGCCTGTGTTCCTCCATCTTGGCCAGAAGCAGAAGTCTCAGGATGCTCCTTTTAGTCAAATATTATGCTCAGTATAGATCCACTGTCATTAAAATACCAAATTTTGGGAATTATAATAAAATAAAGCTCATCAATCACTCAAATCTATACTAAATGTAATTTGTTTTTGAACGGTCGAGAAGGCGATTTGAAGTCTTATCGTATTTTGTGGTTTCCAAATTGGACCTCTGTCTCTAATCTCCCTCTGGTCCTGTTCTGCCTGAATCCCACCACCAGCCCCTCACTAGTCGGGGTTCTTGGTGGCAAACAACAGAGATGACCCTGATTAACTTCCACACAAAAGTAACCTACTGGAGGGGTACTGAGTAGTTCAGAGAATGAATGGGAGGCTCAGAAAATGGGCAGGACCGAGGAGGGCCAGGCCACAGGGAAACCACGGAAGGGAACTGGCCCGCGGTGCTTGCCGACCTGGGCGCCGCGCCCGGCCCCTCGCTCTGCTCCCCCGCCTCTTCTCCTCCCTTTCTCCCGCTTCAAGGGCCTGGGCAGGAGCCCCCAGTAGCTGAGCCGGGCTCCCCTGCGAGGCTCCAGCAGATGGTCATCAGGGAGAACAGAAAGCCCACCTTTGTCGCTTCTGTGACGGAGGCAGAGCATGAAGAATCCCGACATCAGAAGGGGGCTGGTTTGGTGCCGGGTGGCCAGAGAATGATAATTGCCCACTGACCGGTCACCTCTGGGGTCCCCTCTGAATTCAGGGTTCAGTCCAAACCCTCATTCTGGCAGGAAAGGCCAGTCCTGGGTCACAGTGGGTGCTCAAAACCCATCCCCCAACTGGCTGGTGCCATGATCTGGGACCACTTGGCTATTCCATGGTTCCCACCCCCCAGTGACGTGAAGATCATCATCATTCCCTTCCTGCACCCCATGTCCCAGCCAAATGGAACTGCCCGTCCCTCATCCTTCCCTGTGGCGGTTCCTGCTAAGCACACTGCACCCCCATTTGTTTAATTGAGCTGATGCATCCATCCTCCAGTGCTGTGCAGTTGGCTGCTAATTCCCACAACTACCCCATTCCCTGGGAATTGCCCTCTGCCAAACGGGAGCCACCTCGATGGGGAGGTTAGCATCTCTCCCCACAAAGATCTCCACTGCCATTGATTGGCTGTGAGACCAAGCCCGTGTGCACTCCACGCTCCAGAGCTCCCCGCGGGGCAGGCTGCATCTGCCTCCCTGCTGGACTTTCTTCCCCCACTCCCTGCTGCCTCCTCCTCTCCCCTCAGACAGCCCGCCCTTAATCCCTCAATAAATCTCTGGAATCCCCATCTCAGGTTCTGCTTCTAAGGGTCACGACCTGAGACATTCCCCAAACAGGCGCCTCATTTCTGGTCTCCACCCTCAGCTCCTGCTGCCCCCTCTCCTCCCAACACTCTTTTGCCTGAGCAACTTCTACTCGTACTTCAGCAGCTCGATAAATGACCGCCTCCTCCGTGAAGCCTCCCTGCACATGTGATGAGACAGAGACAGGAGAAGATGCCCTGGTTGTGCTGTTCTCACTCTTCGGGGAGGGAGCCCAAAAAATCCTCGCTATCATAATTATTGGGCATGAGACAGAGTTGATCAGTCCCATCGAATGTTCGAGATACGGCGCTAAGTGCTTCACATAGCACGGCGGAGACTGTAGCGGACCCCCCAATATCTCTTCTCCTTGTCTTTAATAAGAGAAACCCCAATATTCAGCTAGTGGCATGACCATCTTGAATAAAAACCACATTTCCAGGTTTCCCACTGAAGGGCAGCTCTGTGGTTTCTGGCCAATGGGTTGCAAATGGAAATCGTATGTGCAACTTCTACGATACGTTCCTTCTCACCCCACCCCGTGCTTCTCTTCCCAGCCAGCTGGAATGTGCAGGTTATTATGTTCCTGGAGCTCCGACGCCATGGACCACGAGGTGCCATGAGAAGGGGAGCCACACCGTGGGGATGCCACAGCTCCCGACTTCTTGAGTGTGGGAAGAAAATAAACTTGTGTCTTTGGGTTTTTCTGCTTCTCGAAGCTGAACCTGATTCTAATACACAAAGGCTATCTCTCCTTGAATCTTCGTAAGAATCCTGAGGTAGGTGTCATGATTCTCATTTTAGAGATGAAGACACTGAGTCTCAGAAGGGTCCATAAGCCACTCAGGTGCAAAGTAAGTGCAAAGCCAGTATTTGAGCCCAGGTTTACCTAATTCTGAACCTACATTCTTAACTGCTGTGCTCTGTCCTCTCCAGTTTGGCAGGGTGGAAGGAGGGGCACACATCAACGGGCAGGACTCCTTGTACTTGGGAAATAATCACTCATGGCTGTGTGGGCCATTGATCAGGCAACATGATGCCAGCTCCTGGTCTATATCCTCTTTATCAGGGCTGCCATGCACAGGTGCTCAGGTTGTGCACAGCACAAACGCTCCCGGCTGAGTAGATGTGTGGGGGCTGAGATCTAGCACGGAACTACATCTACTCAGAGAGAGTGACTTTTTCTAATTTTCCACAAACCTTGTCATGTCACCAAGTCATCTAGAGGAGGAACGCCTTTTGTAATTGTCACAGAGGCAACATCTGGGCCAGTGGGGGCCCTGGTCTTGACCCAGGAAACCCCTCCTACATGGGCAGCTTACTGAGCCTGGGGAAGCTGGCTATGCATGGACAGGACACTTCAAATAAGCGGTCTGAATTCACGAGAGATGGGCCGAGTCCTGAACTGGACTCTCTGTGACATTGTTGAGGTCCCTGCAGTGACCAGCTGAATTACCTGGATGTCAGGGGGGACAGGGACCCTACAGTGCCAGCCCTCATCCCTGACACGATGAAATAGAGTGGACCCCCTTGAATTGCCCAGGAGATGAATGTAACATCTTATTTTTGTTTATCGTTTAAATAGCCCCCCTCTGTGTCCCACCTTCAGGCTGCTCTGGGGGAGGGGACATCACCCTTCAGAGCAGCCACCTCTGGGCCCTTCGCCTGCACATGCTCTCCCTGCACAGCTTGTCCCCAGGTCCCCGCACGGGACACAGGACGTCTCCTCGCTCATCCTGGGCCCGCGGCCTTGACCCTCTTTCTTATAACAAAGCCTGCTGTCTGCCTCCCAAGAGCAAGTCCTTCTTTTTTCTTTAGTAAAAGAGCACTAGGGCCGGCCCGGTAGCTTAGTGGTTAAGTGCGCGCGCTCCGCTGCTGGCGGCCTGGGTTCGGATCCCGGGCGCACACCGACGCACCGCTTCTCCGGCCATGCTGAGGCCGCGTCCCACATACAGCAACCGGAAGGATGTGCAGCTATGACATACAACTATCTACTGCGGCTTTGGGGGAAAAAAAAAAGGAGGAGGATTGGCAATAGATGTTAGCTCAGAGCCGGTCTTCCTCAGCAAAAAGAGGAGGATTAGCACAGATGTTAGCTCAGGGCTGATCTTCCTCACCCCAAAAAAAAAAAAAAAGCACTAATTTTTTTTAAGGCTGGACACCAATACTACTAACTAAAACACTTCATTCCCCAGCATTCTTTACAGCTAGGGGTAACCACGTGATAAAGCTCTGGATTAAGAAATTAAAGCTAAAGTGTGCAGGTAATACTGGAACACCTCTTCAAAAGTGACTTCTTCCTCTTCTTCCCTGTTTTCTTTTCTGAGACCTGGAATGCAAGTGTAATGGCTGGAGCTCCAGCAGTAGTGTTGGACTATGAGATGACCTTGGAAAAGAAAGTCACGTATGGGTCTGTGACATCATGGGCCACCATACCACTCAGGACTGCCTATGTGTGTTCTTCTATGCTGGCTAAGTCACTATTTCCAGGACCTGG